>NC_090438.1:344922817-345225847 GCF_031143425.1 Pleurodeles waltl
GACTCTGTGCACACTATTTCTTGCTTTGAAATAGTAAATACAGAGGCAACTTCCTACATTGTTGAACCATTCTCTGCCTCTGTTTGTCCTTGCATATGTGAGACTAATGTAACTGAGAGAAAAGGATGAAATCTGATGGACCATGATTCCCTTGAGGAGTCATTTTTGTCATGCACCCAGTTGCCATGATCATCCCTGCTCTTGGGCTGAGGTGAGGTGCCGCTAGTTAGCCAGAAAACCAGATTAGGCCGACAGTTGTCACATGGTGTGGGAATCAGTTCCCCACAATTCAGGTGATTCTGCTGCCCGAATCCAGTAGCCTCATTAGGATAATGAGAGCCTACTCAACAGTATTATTTCATTTTTATAGATGCAGAGTCTACAAGTTTCCATTGACCAAAACTGCTCCCATTTAGGGGTTAAATCTTTAGCAGGGAAGCCATCCACTTGGTGAAAAAAAAAAAGCAGTTTTCGATATTCTGAAAAATGAAAACTTAGATAATTTTGCTGTCTGTTCTGTTTGTATGTATTGGTTACCATCCAAGTCTTTGTCTTGTTGGTGTGTTTTCAATATACCCCTTTGGCACACCTTCTAGAATCCTGTGGAGCAAAGATAATCTCCTGTGCCATGAAACACAGCTGCTTTTCTCCTGTAATAAAGGTGAAGAGATCAATTCAGGCCTTATTTATTTTCCATTGGATTTGACAGAATCAGCTTATGTGTAATGCAGATAAGACAGAGGTCTTCCTTTTTTATTTGGTTTATTCTTTGGAGTGACTCAAGTGCTGGCCTGAGTGTTTTGCCCCTTTGGTCTCTCACGCTGAAGTGGTAAAAAATGTAGGGGTTAAGCTTGATAAACCAGATTTCCTTTCAGCCTCAGGTAGTGGCATTAGTGGGGACATGTTTTGGGCTTATCTACATATTAAAAAAAGCTTTGCTTTTTCTTCCCTTACCTGCTAGGAAAATAGTGGTTCAGACCTTAATCACTTCTAGGTTGGATTATGCCAATACCCTCTACCTAGGCCTGCTGGACTACCTGATAGCAAGGCTTTGGGTAGTACAAAGTGCGGCTGCATGACTTCTTCATAAGCTCCCTTTAAAAAGTGCAGCCTCATTTTAGCTACATTCTCCACATTGGCTTCCATTCAAGAAATGGATCCTGTTTAAGGGGCTCGTCCTGAGACATAAAGCCTTATATCATGTAAACCTTCAATATATCAAATTTAGAGTACAGTTTTACTCGCCCACGAGGGAGCTTCACCTACTATCAGTTAGTCTTGGTGGTTGTGCCAAGGATCAAACCTTAAAGAAAAGGTGGTCACTCTTTCTCTTTTCTGGCACCCATTGCCTGTAACACACTCTCTTGAGCTGTGTCTTGAAGTGTATCAATTGGTTTTCAAGAAACAAATAAAGGCTTGGCTTCTTGCTTATGTTTCATTTCATGTCCTATAGCCTCAGCAACGGGACACTTCTCGGAGTATCTGTTGTGCTTTATAAGTCCTTGTTCATTCATTTTTTCATTCATTCATTCATTAGTTTTACTCTTTTGTTTACTACTTCTTCTATTCTGTCGGTGAAATTACATATATCCATATATTGTGTGATTGCAAGGTACCCAAAGATGCATTGAATTGTGTGTAGCATCTACTATTCATCTTATACATATTTGGTGGCAAAATATGTTACTTAATGTGTTTTGCGAGGCGTCTTTCAGTTTCTTACTATGTTTGATGAATGTCCCTTGCCAGACTAAATGTTGGTTATTCAGGACAAATTCCAGATGAATTTTTGCAAAGTGTTTTGATGGAGTTAGAATTAATTTCTATCTAAAGTCTGCCTTCTTTCCCGCATAAAATCTCTGTTCTGTTTGTTATTGTGGATAGCAGTTTTGATTTTACGATCATAAAAGTGGTTCAATTGAGGGGTCCTTCTAGTTTCCCTTATTTATGAAAAGTCACACCAAGATATTTGCACCTCTACTGATGCTATTTTGTTACCTTTGAAAACCAAGGCCCATATTTATACTTTTTTTGCACCGCATTTGCGTCATCTTTTGACGCAAAGGCAGCGCAACCTTACAAAGTACAATTATATTGTGTACGTTTGCACTGCTTTTGCATCAAAAGATGAAGCAAATGCGGCACAAAAAAAGTATAAATATGGGCCCAAGTGCCTCCTTTCCCCATATGAGTCTCAGAGGTAATAATCTTTGTTTTCTTTATGTGGAGCTCCAGTCCATTACTTGTGGTATATGCCTAAGGTGGTGTAATTAATCCCCGCAGCCAGATCTGTGTGTTGGTCAGTGAAATAATGTCATCAGCATATCGGAGATCTGTGAATGGTAGAAGAGTGAGCCCTGGTGGGTGAGAATTTTCTTTGATGATTCCGTCATTCAGGTCAGCAAAGTATAGGTGAAAAAGCAAAGATGCCAATACACAGCTCTGCTTCAATCCATCCGCTGTAGGTATTTTCCTTCATTGTGTTTTGCCCTCACCCAACTTAATTTGAACCCATGTGTTCGAATATAATTGTTGCATTGCTCGACTAATGTTTGGTGGGATACTCCATTGGTTCAGCTTTTGATATTCTATCAAAGGTTGAGTTAAAATGAACAAAGCAGACAAATAGTGGGTTTTCATGTCCAGGAATTCATCTATCAATATTGATAGTGCAGTGATGGTAGAAGAAGTGCGACTCCAGCAAATAATCCCATTTGAATTAATGGAACAATATTTTTTTCCTCAGCCCATACTTCCAGATCTTTTAGTAACAGTCCGAAAAATATTTTGCCTCATCATTAACAAGGCTATCAGCATGTTGTTCAATGTGTCATCAGTTGGGCCATTTTTATGAATTGGATGGACTACAGAGCCTCTCCATGAGTCTACGATCCACTGTTTACCAAACAATAACTGTGCAGGGAGGACAGGATCTTAGGGTCTATATCTGATTTGAACAGCCCAGTCAAAGTTCCATTTGGGCATTGGGCATCATCTGTTTTTGATTGTTTTTATGATTGTCTGCAGCTGGTTGCAGTTATATAATAGGCTTTTCTGTGCATCCAAGTGGATGCTTTGCTATAATAAGTCTTGTTGGTCAGGCTTGTCGCCATATTGTCTTTCAGTATGTTAATTCCAAGTCAACTGCTAATGTTCATAATGTTCATATTGTTTGCCTTAATAAAGCTGTACTATGAGGTGTTAATAAAGTTTCAGAATCTTTTTTGGTCATGGGCCTTGCAGATTGTGAATAAGAAGGGCCACATATGGTTTCTTTGTAACATTTTTGCCATCTGGACTGACTTTTCTAATTTTGCCTTAGAAGTGCAATTCATGGAGGAGCCTTGGATTTTGGCATCTTTTTCAGTTGAGGCAATTCTTTATTTAGTAATCTCTTTCCTGCTTGGAAAGCTTTTAAGAATGATGTGTTGTTTTACAAAGTGTTCCCATGTTTTGTTCCCTTGAGACTACTTATACTACCAAATTCCACTAACAGACTAACTGTGAAATTGATCCATTCTGAGAGGTAATGAAATCCATTTGATTGACAGAAGAATTCTTCTATTAGTTCCCAAATTTTACATCTCTCTTCTTTGAAATGAGTCACTTGGTCAGTTATTGGACCTCTCCATTTCAGTTGCTTATGGTAGATATTTCCGGTAGAGTAATTAGGGATCTCAAAGTTATGGAAGTTGTTTTTAAAGGTTAGCTGGGGAAAGTGATTAGTCTCTAATCTTATCTCGATTTTGTAATTATTGATCTCGGAAAATAAATTCTGAATTATAAATGTGTAGTCCAAGGTGGATTGTGAGGTACCCAAAATGTACTTGGTCCTAGTGGCAGGTCCTAATGACAAGCCATTACAAAATGGATGGTCAGTGCTCGCAACCCTGTTCAATACAGAAAAATGAAAAGCTGTTCCCCATTTTTGTTGCGTTTCTGAGCTCTATTAATTTGGATGGGTATGTTCAATAGGTGATCTTGTAAATCTGTGTGAACATTCCCTTCCATATCATTCAATAACCTCATATTAAGATCTCCTGTTAGAGACTGCAAAGCATCAGGATAGGTTAGTTTGAGTTCAATAATAAGTTTTAAAAAAAATTCTAAAACTATTTTATCTCTGATTTTGTGGATTACTGTAAATATTTAATAACAAAAGGGGATAGTTTTTCTGCCAATTATGATTTATCACAACAATTAGCCAGGGCACTCATAGTGTTAATTCTTATATGTTTAAGCCCTGGTTTATGTACCTTTTAAGCAATTGAACCGCAGCGCCTGAGAATACATAAAATTAGCTTATAAAGTCAGACTATGCTAAGTAAAGCAAACTGATGTTGGAGCACTGGAGCAATGTTCTGGAGAAAAGGTAAAAAAGGGTGAAGTACATTCATTGATATAAACCACAGTAATGAAAAGGTGTTGTCCAGTCCAACAGACTTGACTATGGGGGAAGCCTTGATGCCCAATAAAAGTAGGAATGCCTCTTCCCATGTATGCACTTTATACAATGTTAGAATAGTAAAACTGCCCCCTTCATCAACAATGTGAGCATTTGCCAATGTTTGGTAAATTAGAGTTAGAACAGTAAATTTGATTCCCCTACACCTGCACCTTCCTCACTGTTTCTTAGACTAGAGTTACAATAGAAAATATGACACCACTACCAAATGTTTGCACTTTCCAGAGCATTTGTTGGACTGGAGTTTGAATAGTAGTTTTGCCATTCCCCCCCAATGTATGTAACTCCCCAACATTTGTCAAACTGGAGTTTAAATAATAAACTTAGCCCCACCTTGTTTATACATTTCCATTACATCTATTAAATCGTAGTTAGAATAGTAAATATGACCTCCCTCCAAAATGTATGTTTTCTCTAATGCTTGTACGCTTGCAGTTAGAGTAGTGCACATGAACTGTTTAATATTTATTTTTTAAATGTTTTATATTGCAGTTAGGTTATTATGTTTTATTTCATTCTGAGGTTCAGGGTATTTCATTTAAAAGTATATATTTAAAAATTATTTAATTTATTTTAATTACTCTATCATTGTGTGTCATTTTATAGGATCTTACCTATTTTTGTTATGTGATTTGCTATTTAAATATAATTACCTTTTGTTACATATTTATAAAATTATTTTTTTAGTTGAATAAATGTAACATGTTTTAAGTGTTTTTAAAATTATTAATAATTATAAATGTTTAGATTGTGTTTCACTATTCCATATAAATTAATATGTTATATTTTCTTTACAAATTATGTGGATTATTTATAAACTAGCTTTAATGCATAGAAATAATGTAATTTTTGATTATTTTTATCAGAATTGTTAAAAGTATTTTAAAGTTAGATGCATATTTAAAAATAGAAGTTTTCAAGAGCTAAGAAACTATTGTTTGCTTGTTTGTTACGTATTTTTTAAATGCATTTCTGTTTTTTATACATTTTTATTACAATAATGTCAATTACATGTAGTTACACATACTTGCCAATGCAATTCTGAAATTTTGATCAAAGATATTTTTGTATTTGATATTCTTGTATGTTATGTTATGTTATGTAGATTTGCATAGCACAGCTTATCATCCAGTAGAGTATCCAGATGCTGGATCAAGCATATAGGCGTGGGACTGACGGGTGAGAAGTCAGCCTCCGAGAATTATTTGAAAAGCCATGTCTTCAGCTTCTTGCGGAATTCAAGAAGCGATGTGCAGAAGCTGGTCATTACAGATTTTAGGTGCAATGTAGGAGAATTCTGGCCCTACTGTTCTGCTTTTGTGGATACTGTGGGTGTGTGTGAGTGAGGCTAAGTGCAGGTGTCTGGTGAGGTGGTGGAAGTAAAGGCACTTGTTAAGGTATGTTGGTCCAGTGTTGGTACAGTGTCGTCTATGTGTGTACAAGGAGTTTGAATTGGACTCATTTATGTATGGGGAGACAGTGGAGCTGTCTCAGATGTGGTTTGATGTGTGTGAGTTGTGGGAGGTCAAGGATCAGTATTGCTGTAGCATTCTGGATGGTCTGGAGTCAGTGGAGGAGATGGTAGGAGATTGTGGCATAGAGTGTGTTGCTGTAGTTTATTCTTCTTGTGATGAGGACTTGTGTGATGGTGCATCTGGTATTCCAGGGTATTCACTTGAAGATCTTGAGAAGCATGTGCAGTATATGGAAGCAGGAGGAGCCGACTGTGTTGATCTGTATGGTCATGTTGAGTTTGTCGTTGAGATGGTTCCCAGATTTCTTGCATTGTTGGTTTGTGTGGGAGTGGGTCGGAGCTCTAGTAGCCACCAAGTGGAGTCCCAGGGAGAGTTCTTGTTCCTGAAGACCACATCACTGATTTTCAGGCAATTGGCTTTCATCCAATTGGCTACATTGATCAGGCAGTCTGAGAAGTTGGTTCTGGTGGTGGATGACTTGTCAGTCAGCAATAGGATGACATAGAAAATGATGGCGATGTCATGTGCTCTGATGCTGTTGGTGAGTAGAGTTATTTAAATGCTAAACAGGGTTGGGCTGAGTCATTAACCCTAGGGGACTCTGCAGATCAGGTTCTTGAGTTCCGACATTTAGGGTGGTAGCCTGACTTGCTGTTTCCTTTCTGTAAGGAAGAAGCATATCCTGTCGAGGGTCGTTCCTTGGATGCCTTTGTTGTGCAGTCTCCTCATAAGAGTTTAGTGGAATTCTGTATCAAATGCAGTGGAGAGTTCGAGTAGGATGAGGGCAGCAGTTTCTCCATGGCCCGGCATAGGTCTGATTTCACCCATGGCCATGATGAGTGTTGTTTCTATGCTGTAGTTCCTCTGAAAAGTTGATTGGGTGTGGTTGAGAAGGTTGTGGAGTTTGAGGTGGTTGGGGAGTTGTTTGTTGATTGTCTTGCCTATCACTTTGGCTAGGTATTGCGAGAGCACAGAAATGGGCCGGAAGTTGCTCAATGGTTTTGTGAGAAGATTACTGCATGTTCCCATTCTTCATAGAAAGTGGCTGATTTGATTGAAGAGTTGAAGATGTGGCTGAGACTCTTGCTGATCTGTGATCCGCCCATCTTGTAGATGTAAATGGGGCCACAGTCCGCTGGGACCCCTGAGTGGACTGTTTTCATGATTGCTGTTGTGTCTTCCTCAATAAGTGTTTCCTAGCTGGTCAGTTGTTTGTTTTGATTGGCAGTGGACAGGATTGCAATGCGATCCTTAGGGTTGGGTGTTGTTCAAAGTTGCTGTAAATTCTTTGCATTTTGCTGTTAAAGAAATTGGATAGATTGTCACAGAGTTCCTGTGATGGTGTGAAGGTGTTGGCTGCAGCCTGTGGTGTGGTAAACTCTTTGACAATTAAAAAGATCTCTTTGCAGCTGTTGGAGCTTGTCTCTATACATTTAGGTAGGGCTCGTCTTTTGGTGTCTCTCAGGAGATGGTGGTAGTGCCTGAGAGCAGCCTTATACATGGTTCTGGTGTGGGCATCGTGGTTGAATCTCCATATTCTTTCTAGCTGTTTGCAGTGGCATTTGTGTTCCTGGAGGTTAGCTGTACATCAGCTACCCTGTTTCTTGGTTCTTCTTTGTCTGTTTATTTTGATTGGTACAAGAGACTCTGTGCAGTTCTTCATCCTTTGGTTGTAGTTAGTGATGTCCTTGTCTAGGTTGTCAGTAATGAAGTCAAACCACAACACAAAACAAATCCCAAACTAATCTCGAATAATACAGTAACTTTTAATAAATAAAGTGACACCATAACAAAAAAAAATCAAAAAAGGAACACCAATGATATGAATTTTTCATGTTTAATATTCAAAATAGCACCAGAAAGCATTCAGCACGAAACAGTGTCATCTGGTTGCACTTGACTGGTACATGGACACAAGTTAAGGCAGTCCATGATGGAGCGAGGGTCGAATACAGAAATCAGGCTCAACCCAGTCAGACTTTTACCTTCAGACTGAGGCCCAGATTCACTTTGTGTTTTGGTTGCGTAACTTTTTCAGCACAGCCACAGCACAAAATGATATTCCATATTTATGAAGCCACACAAGAGTCAATTTGTGTAGCATTGTATGGCTTTGTAAAAAAAAACAAAGTAATGCAACATAGCACATTATGGTTTCGCAAGTCTCATTCAAGATTACCCATGTGATTAAAGTACATTCTGATCATAATCATCACCACAAATCAAATATATTATTCTTTCAAGAAGATGCTTGACAACAAATCAGTAGAGTGTAGAAGGAGCAGTGCTCATAAGTGCGATAGTGAAACAAAGTATGAAACATATGTACATCATGGGTGGCCATGTTTTCAAATGTTCAGTTCAGTAAAAATACTGATACAGAAATAGAAACTAATTTAATCTTAGACAATGCCAACTTCAGTGTAGAGGTTTCAACCCAAAAGCTAATTGCAATGGGTTTCTTCAGGACAAAACTCCATCTGACAAAGCACCTAAGTGAGTGAATTGCCGGAACATCTCTTAAGCTATGGGTATTTTTAATTATTTCAAGCGCACCTCTACTTCATGAAGTACGTACCTCTCAACTGTATTTATCTTGTACTTGTAGAGGTCTCAATCAGGTTCAACAACATACCCTGCTGTAATAAATAACACCATCTGTATTATAATGTGTAGATATAGAGAATTACTCATATAAAACAATTCATCAAATTCCCCAGGGTACTGCTGCAGTGTGAACATTGCATTATCTCCTTAATAAACTGGATAGCCCAATACATATCACCATATATATATCAGATAACTACTCAATGGTGACACTTACTATATCCACACATCTTTACAGTCTATATAGTGCTTGGGGCATCAAAAATCCTATGGCAAGTGTTTGCCACTAATGTTTACATTTGACTTATGCCGAAGATAGTTGATGTGGGATGACAGTTATACTTCCCCTGTAAAGAATGCAGATCAATCACTTGGATACACAGAAAAATAGCCGGACCAATGGCAATACTGTCTTGCCACCTGTTAGCAGGGTCTGATTGATGGAACATAACTCATGCATCTTCACATTATGTTTACATGAACAGGAAACCCATAACCCTGGCAGTACAAATGGCCCCATTCATAGTGTAATGCTATGCTAGTACTCCTGTGCACCACCACATGAGTGAACAGTCATTTCTATATGGTAAATACTCTCAAGGGGCTGCCTCACTGTAGGCACTAAACTGATTTGCAAAGATACCAAGACCATCTGGCGCCCGCTCGTGTAGATAATCTCAGTTAAACATCACTGACCCCGGTGGCCACTTTGAAACTCCATCTTATAGTTCTTATCTGTCCACAAATCTTCTCCTTAATTCTGTGATATGAAGAAGCACAGTCTGACATCATATCCATAAGCTTCTTTATTTTTCAAGTACAAATGTAAGCAGGCCCATATACAATTGCAAAGGCAGAGCAACCGGCGTTCAAACGATCAGTCTCCAACTCGGTGTTGAACATTCTATGACCTTATATAAATACCACTTTAACATTCTACCTTCCATGTGTCATCATTACAGTTAATGTGCATTGGATAACAAGTACTTCCATGTGAATCAGTGAATGTCTGAGTGTTATGTGTATAAAGTATATACAGCTGTATGAATGTTTGTATGTATGATTGTATGCATGTAATATGTTATGGGATAGGGTTTTATGTTTGCAACTATATACAACATCACCCTTCTGATAAACAAATCAAATAAAAATAATAATAAATAATGAAGTCAGTAAACACCTTTGGGCACTTTTACCCTTCTATCAATACTTAAAACATTAGCATTGTTGCAATTATGAGAATTGGCATCTTGTACAATATGTGGACCAATATCCTGTGACAAACATTGATTGTTATCATCTTGAAATACATAATCTTTGTCTTCTAAAACATTTTCATGTTCAACATCATTTTCATTCCTTACTTCACTTGTGTATTCCTCATTAACTTGTTCCTCTTTTCCCCTTTCTTCTGAACATTTTTTATTTGGAAAATCAAAATAAATATGCTCTTCAATATTTGTTGTTGTCTTTTGTATTCCTCTAATAACTTTTTCTGTCCGGGTTTCAACAGGACAACACAACTTTTGTCCCACCAACCTTTATCTCTTAACATCACAGCACTGTTCGACACTTTAATAACTTGCACAGGTGAAGAGTATACTGACTCTCCTTTTTGCACCTTAACAGGTTTTTTAACAATCACCCAACCTCCTCCCTTGAACAATTTAAATTTAGTTCTATTAACAGAATCATGATACACTTTTTTCTTTTGTTTCTCCACCGTCCTTTGCTGGACATTCAACTCATTGTCATTCATTTCAGTAAACTCATTTTTTAAAATCAATTTTTCCCCAATTTAGCTAAACGTATTGTGTTTTCATACCTTCTTTTTAATAAATAAAAATAAGACTACCCTGTAAGAGCTTCAGATGTATTGATGTAATTCTCACATATGAAATCATACACTGACAATGGCAATGGCCATTTGTACACCTTAATTAAAGAATCTGTTAACTCGTACAAAGTCACCATTGGATGAAGGACTGTAAAGTGATGTTTTCTCCTTCTTATTACTATTTTAATTCAGTAACTCTGTCATTTTGTCCCAAAACCAGTTGTGTACCATTATCTGACACTAAAATGTTAGGCAAACCTTCAATTGCAAAACGTTTCCTTAAATATTCAAATACAACATCTGTAGTAATACTAGATATATATTCATAATGTATTCAATTAAACTAATAGTCTGAGAGGACCACCAAATAGCATTTATCTGCCTCTAATATGTTAAACGGACCAGAAAAATCTATGGCCACTTTAGACCAGGGTCCATTTGGTATTTCAACTAAATACATTACATTTTGTTACTTTTCCAGTGTTTATCAGATTTTACACGCTCCACACAGTTGTCTACAAATAAATCAACATCTGAATCAATACCAGGCCACCCATAATAACTGCATATAAGTTTTTTCAAGGCAGTGGTACCCACCTTTATGAGCTACATTCATTAGCTTCTTTCTTAGTGGGCTTGGTAGTATGAATACATCTTGCATTAATAAGAGCCCTTTTTCAATGGTTAATTCTTCACCTACTTGTAAATTACTTTTCAGAGTTGAGTCTAAATTTCTAATTTCTGGCTAGCCTACGGTCAAGTATTTCATGACCTGTTGTATCACCACATCATTTTTAAATTCATCCAACCAGTCTTTCTCTCAAATCAGTCCCTCACTATGTCCCACAGCATCCATAGCAGCTAAAACACATTCAAAATCAACTGAATTATCTTCCCTTACCTCGTCCAAAGGTAACCTGGATAACCAGTCAGCATGTTTGTTTAATCCTCTTGCTATGTGTTTTACTTTAAAATGATCTTCTTGTAGTTTCTTAATTAATTTTACCAATCATGATGATGCTTTGGTATTACCTCTTTCACATCCATCTGTCATATATAGTAATGGCATGTGATCCAGCAGCAGTTTGAATTCTGTGCCCCACAAGTATGTTTTATGCTCCTCAACCACCCATACACTTAATGTGGGTTCCCTTTCAATAGTGCTGTAATTTTCTAGAAAAGAATGCTACAGTGTGTTCCTTTCCAAATGTTATCTGACTGAACATAGCTCCTATCCCTACTGCACTGGCATCCACAGTTATTATATTTGACCTTTTAGCATCATAGAGTTGAAGTGCAGGTGCTGTAGGCATAGCATTTTTTATTTCCTTAAATGCATTATCTTGTTCCACTCCCCATTTAAATGTTGTTCCTTTCCTCAACAATTCCCTCATGGGTTCAACAATAACTGCATATCCCAAAATAAATTGTGAGTAATATTCACTAATGATTTCAGTGTGTCGTTATCTCGTGGATTAGGTTCCTCCCTAATAGCCTTGAATAAATTATCAGTAGTTCTTATACCATCAGCATCTCATGTGTGTCCCAGATACACTATTTTTGTTTGCAATAATTTACCTTTGGATTTAGAAACAGTCATACCATTGTCAGTTAATGGTGTTAAAACTGTATGCTAAATTTTATTATGTTCATGAATACTCTTTGCATGAACCAAAATATCATCCTGAGATTTCTGGACCTCTTATGTTTTTAAGTAAAACATCCATTCCTTTTTGAAAAACACTTTCAGTGGACGCTAACCCAAATGGTAGCCGTACATATCTATAAGCGTCAAAAGGTATGACAAAGGTGGTGTGATCTTTGGACATTTTGGATAATTTCACTTGATGATATGCTGACTTAAGATCAATCAGTGAAAAGTATTTAGAACCACTTATTGCAGCTAGAATTTCTTGGATTTTCAGGAGCGGATGGCAAACCACTATAATACTTTTATTTAGTGATCTCAGGTCAGCACACAGTCTGGGATCACCAGATTCATTACAACAGCTGAAACCCATTCATATGAGTCTGTGGGTTTTCAAAACACCCTCCTTGCATAGTTTATCTAATAGATTTGCTTATTGGCTCCTTATAGAAAGTGGTGCAGGTATGACCTCATGCGCGACTGGTATTGCTTTGTCTTCTAATTTAATAGTATGGTCAAATCCATTTACACACCTACTCTGCCTAGCAAAAACTTTATGATTGTTTTTTAAGACATCATCGTCATTCCCTCTTCATCATTTACACAGGATACTGGTAAATCACCAAGCACTATGGGATCCGGTGAACCAGGTTTCCGAATTATTCAGTCTGCCGAGGTCTGTCCAACCAACTATGGGCCAGATGTATCAAGCGTTTTTGCATTCGCAAACGGTGTGAACGGCCGTTTGCGAATGCAAAAATGCCTTTCATTATGTATGAAAGGCATTCGCCATGCAATTTTAAGGAATCACTAAAGTAGTGATTCCTTAAAATTGCGACCCCTTTTAGAGAATCACAAATTGCGATTCTCTAAATAAGAAATCGCAAATAAGGAATCCTTATTTGCGATTTCTTAAACACAAGCTTTTCCTGAATGCGAATTGGGCATTAAGGAATCACAATTACCACCAAATACAATTTGGTGGTATCCATGTTCAAATTTAAAAAATGCATTAAAAATTCATTTTTAAAAATGACATGTAACGCACACACGGACCAAAATGACAAAAATCCAACATACACAAATAAAGTTATTACTTTTTAAATGTTTAAGAGTCTTAATCCTGAGAAATAAATAGTTGTATCCTAATAACACAGTACTATGGATACGTTAAAAACAAAGATGATCCGGGCTGCAAAGGAGGTGATGCGTGGATTCTTTTCCTGTCAGGTTTGCGATGTGTGGATTTTTCCCGCAGGATGGACTATGCGTGGATTCTTTTCCCACCGGACTGGCGATGCATAGATTTTTTTAAGCGGTGCAGCATTGATGAAGAAAATAACACCCAGGGATGATGCGTGGAAAATCCAGGTGCACAGCAATGATGGATCTGCACTGAAGCAGGCAGTGCGCTGATTTTGCAGCTGTGAGACAGGTGCTGTGTTGATTTTTCAGCCCCGGTGCAGGTACTGCACTGATTTTTCTGCTGCAACAGCCTCACTGCATGGATTTTACTTCAGGTCACCAGCTTCCACTGCCAAGGGCACAAGGGCTGGATTTAGCACAACTTGGCAAGTCAGGACTGTAGAAAAGTACAATCTTCTTTGGCATGTTACCCCCATTTTTACCTGTATGTCAGTATCTTTTTGCCTGTCTCACTGGGATCCTGCTGGTCAGGACCCCAGTGCGCATAGTTTGTGGCCTAATGTGTGTGTTGTCAGTAGTGCTTAACTGTGTCACTGAGGCTCTCCTAATCAGAACCTTAGTGCTTATGCTCTCTCTGCTTCTAAATTTGTCACTATAGGCTAGTGACTTAATTTACCAATTCCAATTGGCACAATGGACCCCCCCTTATAAGTCCGTTGTATATGGTACCTAGGTACCCAGGGCATTGGGGGTTCCAGGAGATCCTTATGGGCTGCAGCATTTCTTTTGCCACCCATAAGGAGCTCAGACAAACCCTTTCACAGGATTGCCACTGCAGCCTGCGTGAAATAGAGCACACACTATTTCACAGCCATTTTCACTGCACTTAAGTAACTTCTAAGTCACCTATATGTCTTATCTTCAGTTACTAAGTATGAAGGCACCCTTGCACTAGCAAAGGTGCCCCCACACTGTCCAGGGACAAATTCCCAGACTTTGCGAGTCCGGAGACACCATCACATGTGTGCACCACATATAGCTCAATATCTATATGTAGCTTCACAATGGTAACTCCGAATATGGCCAAAGGAAAGGGGAGTGACCACTCCCCTGTCCATCACCACCCCAGGGGTGGTGCCCAGAGCTCCTCCAGTGCGTACCAGACTTCCGCCATCTTCTTATCCAAGGTGTGGGGACACTCTGAAGGCCTCTGAGTGGCCAGTGCCAGCAGGTGATGTCAGAGACCCCTCCTAATAGGTCCATACTTGATAAGGTAGCCAATCCCACTCTCAGGGCTACTTAGGATCTCTCCTGTGGGTTCCTCTTCAGATTCTGCTTGCAAGTTTCCATCAGGTATCCTCTGTAACTACTACTTCATCCTCTGACCTCGGATTGACCGTAGACTACTCCAGGAACCACTGTAACTGCAACAACGTATCCAGAAGGGCTACTTCGACTCTGCAACTTCAGCTCCAGTCAGCAACTGCAACAGTTTCCATGGTGTGCAAGCCCTGGGGTCTCGCTGTCTTCACCCTGCAACAGAAGGACCAACAAAATCTTCTGTGGAGTGACAGAGTCACTTCCCTGCTCCAGCAGGCACCTTCTAAGACAACAACCGGTTCTCTTGGACTCCTCTCCTGGCGACGAGCTTGCCCTTTGGAACACAGGTGGCGGACCCCTTTGACACAGACTGTCCTAAGGTCCTGCTGTCCAAATTTGGAGGTGGTAAGAGCTTGCCTTCCCCATTTGCGACAGTACCCCTGTGCACCGCATCATCTTCACCTCCTGATACTTCTGTGCACTATTCACAAGAATCCTTCGTGCACAGCCTGGCCCAGGTTCCAAGCACTCTATCCTTCAACGCTCAGCTCGCTGAGTTGTTCTCCGGTGGCGTGGGATCTTCTTTTGTAGTGTTGCACCAACCACAATTTGCACCTTCTTTGTCCCCATGTCCTGGGACCTCCGTGGGTGCTTCCTGGTCATGTGCGGGTTCCCTCCACTGTTGGGAGCCCCATCTGCCTCCTCAGTCCAAGTTGAGGCCCCCAGGTCCCTACTGGGTCCAGGCAGCGCAATTGTGACACAATCGCAACATTGCTTGAACCAAGGCTTGTTGGATGAATCCAGCACTGCAACTCACCTACATCCAACATCTCCATGTGGGACATCCTTTGCATCACACAGGAACCCGCAGCCATCTTCCTTGGTACTCTTCTGCAGTCTTATTACAAACGGAGACTCCATTTGCACCGCCTTCTAGGTAGGCAGGGGCTCCTATCCTTCCTGGAATTTTCTGCGACTTCTGGACTTGGTCTCCTCTCTTTACAGGTCTTCAGGTCCAGGAATCCACCATGTGTTGCTTGCAGTCTTGCTTGGCTCTTCCAATAACTCTAATGACAACTTGTAGTGTGTTCTAAGGAAACTTGCAGTACTTTACTTCTACTTTCCTGGGCTCTGGGGTGGGGTATTTTACTCACCTTTGTGGTTTTCTTACTCTCCCAGTGATTCTATCAACACTACACTTGTCTAGGGGGGAATTTGTGATTCCATTCCACTTTCTTAGTATATGGTTTGTGTTCCCCCTAGACCTGTTTCTTCCTATTGCATTCCATGGTATTTGCTATTGTTTGCACTATCCTATGTCTAATTACTTACCTTATTTGGGTGTCTAGTGTATATATTGTGTATAATACTCACCTCAGAAGGATTATTGCCTCTAAGATACTTTTGGCCTTGTGTCACTGAAATAAAGTACCTTTATTTTTTGCAACACTGAGTATTGTATTTTATTGTGTATAAGTACTGTGTAAATATAGTGGTATTGCAGGAGCTGTGCATGTCTCCTAGTTCAGCCCAAGCTGCTCTGCTACAGCTACCTCTACCAGCCTAAGCTGCTAGAACACTTCTACATTTCACTAATAAGGGATAACTGGACCGGGTAAAAGGTGTAAGTACCCTAGGTACCCACTACAAACCAGGCCAGCCTCCTACAAGGACTCCCAGCAGAAGAGCCCAGCCCAATGAAGTCTTTGATGTCCCGGAGACTTCACAACAGGAGGCAAACTCAGTTCAAGCCCTTGAAGAACCTTGAAAAGCACAATGTAGAAAGCCAAGCCTAG
The DNA here is from genome assembly GCF_031143425.1 of Pleurodeles waltl. Lineage (NCBI taxonomy): Eukaryota > Metazoa > Chordata > Amphibia > Caudata > Salamandridae > Pleurodeles > Pleurodeles waltl. Next base: position 344,939,112 of record NC_090438.1, read on the forward strand.
TCCTTTCACTCCCAGAACAGAAGCAGCAACAGAAGGCCAGCACAGCAAAGCAACAGGCAGAGTGGCAGTTCCTCCTACAGCATCCAGCTCTTCTTCCTGACAGAATGTCCTCAATCTAAAAGTGTTCTGAAATTGTGGGGTCAGCAGTCCAATACTTATACTTATTTCTGTCTTTGAAGAAGGCAAACATCAAAGGAAAATCTTTAAAGTGCACAAGACCCTGTCTCTCCCTGTCCTGGCCTCAGACACACTCTAGGGGGTTGGAGACTGCTTTGTGTAAGGGCAGGCACAACCCTATTCAGATGCAAGTGTCAGCTGTCCCTCCAATCTAGTCCAGGCGACCGATCAGGATATGCAGACCACTCCTCGGCTTCCTTTGTGTGACTGTCTGAAGAATTCACAAACACCACAACTGTCATTTTGACCGAGACATATATTTAAGAGCCAGGAAGAGGCACAGAATGGTTAAACAAGAAAATTCCCACTTTCTAAAAATGGCATTTTCAAATTTACAACCTAAAAGCCAGCTTCACAAAAGATGTATTTTCATATTGTGAGCCCAGAAACCTCAAACTCCATATTTCTAGCTGTTTCCGATGGGAAACTGCACTTAAAAGATATTTCAAGGCCATCCCCATGTTATCCTATGGGAGAGATAGGTCTTGCAATAGTGAAAAATGAATTTAGCAGTATTTCAGAACATGTAAAACACACTAGTACATGTCCTACCTTTTACATACACTGCACCCTGCCCATAAGGGTTGCCTTGGGCCCAACTTAGAGGTGATTTACATGTAGTAAAAGGGAAGGCTTGAGCCTGGCAAGTGGATGCACTTGCCAGGTCAAACTGGCAGTCTAAAAGTGCACATACAGACACTGCAGTGGCAGGTCTGAGACATGTTTACAGGGCTACTCATGTGGGTGGCACAAACAGTGCTGCAGGCCCACTAGTAACATTTGATTTACAGGGCCTGGGCACCTCTGATGCACGTTACTAGGGACTTACTAGTAAATTAAATTTGCCAATCATGGAGAAAACCAATCTCCAACCCAATTTGGACAAAGAGCACTTGCACTTTAGCACTGGTCGGCAGTAGTAAAGTACCTGTAGTCCTAAAGCCATCAAAAAAACAAAATTCAGCACAGGATAAAAAAAACAGGAGGTCAGAAGTAAAAAAGACAGAAGAAACCACGCCAACAGCTGACAGGTCTAACATTTACATTTACCTACTGCAGGGGCATCCCGAAATGTCTCTCAGATCTGACTTAGAATCACATCTGTAACAAATAAAAGTTTTTTTACTATTGAACTAATTACTTTTGAGCTTACCATTTGATTTGCCTTTATATTTTTGTTGTGCATAGTATATACAGTAGGGGACATATTTAAGAGCCCCTAGTGCCAGCTTAGCGCTGCCATAGTGTGATTTTTTTGATGCTAAGATGGCATTAAAATGGCTAAAGTGCGCCATATTTACAAAGTGGTGCAATGCATGCTTTGCGCCACTTTGTAACCCTGTGTGCCACATTATGCCTGCGCCAGGCGTAAGGTATGCAGGGGGGGACATTTTGACACTAGAAGGCCCTAAAAATTTGCCCAGTTCACAGCACTATTTTTGGCGTCATTTTTAACACCTGCTCAGGGCAGGTGTTGAAATGACGCTCCCATGGTAACCTAGGGCCTCCTTGCACTTTGCTGCACTAGCGTCAACTTTTTTCAAATTATTTTGACCCTATTGTGCTGATGACTGCCATTGTGTGCTGTATTATAAATATGGCGCAACTATGGTGTCATTAGGTGACAGGTAGGGGGGTACAAGAAAAGAAGTGCATCATAACTGATGTGCCACTTTTTCTTAAATATGGGCCTAGGTGTTTGAGTATTATCACTAGCTAAAGCTTTAGTAGACAACACTGACTGTACGATATCATTGGCAATGTCAATGACTTCATGTAGTGTCAGGTTTCTGCATGCCAACAACCTCTTTTGAACTTTTTTAGAGGGGCAAGGAAAAAAAAATTGATCTCTGATACAAACATCAGCCATGTCTTTGAATTCATATGAGGCAGCAAGAACTCTAAAAAGCAGCTATATAGTCCTCTACATTTTCATGCTCAGATTGTTTACATGTGAAGAGACAATAGGCCTGATTTAGATCTGGGCGGAGATTAATACTCTGTCACTAATGTGGCAGATATCTCATCCTTCCTACAACAATCCCATTATATCCGATGGGGCCAATGTTTCTCGACCATTACATTAGTTTCCTCTGTAAATTATTTCTTCATAAATAGAAGTGCTTCTTCATTTTAATGTAAAGGCATGAACTGCCCTAGTAAAGGTTTAAATTCCGGCAAGTTGTCAAAAATCTCTTGCCCAGATTTGCCAAGTAAGCCAAACATTAGTGCTTTTTCCTCCTCCGTGTGAATTTCTTTCCATTTCTTTCCATCTATGACCAAAGAATAATTTTCAAAGGACCTATGTTAATTTTCCAATTTCATAGAGGGCTTTCCTGAATTATTTAAGAAAAGAGCTGGTTGATTAATTGTATTATATTGCACCACCCTGTTCTATACACACATATAATGCTGCTATCTCACTGTGTAAAGATCACCGCCTCTTCTGTGAATATGCCGCCTTTTGTAATAAATATCTCAAAACAAGCTCACAAATTTAACAAATTTAATTACTTGCTGTTTTGAAGATGTTAAACTGCTCATAAACTAACACTACTTTGTTATCAGGTTGACTGTATACCTTTGGATCTGCCACATCTAGATTCAATATGGAAGCACGATGTATAACCCAGGTGATGTTGAGGATAGGCCTGGGTGGAGTTCGCAGAGATCTGCATAGCAAAAAACTCCACTGCTCTACACGGAGTTCTGCAAGCGGCAGTGTGCATTAGGTCTTGCTGTTTGCACTGATTTCTAACACTGGGTGTTTGTCCGATGCTGAAAAATCCACACGAACAGCACCACGTGCAGTGCAAGAGGGCCCTCTTCTTTTCTGCCGCTCGAGTAGATATTCTACTAGAGTGGCAACTTTCTCAATGCGAACGGAAGATTTCTCAACGCGGGCGGTAGCAACATCCGTGACTGCCCATGTTGAGAAATCTTGCTGGGAGGTGGTGATTTTCCTCAATGATGCTCGCCAACGTAATGTGTTTTTCAGAATTCCGCACTCTAAGCAGAACGTGGAATGGGAAAAACTCTGCAAACTCCGCAAACAGAGCGGAGATCAACGCCCACCCCTAGTTGAGAATCAATGCATGTGATGCATTTCTGAAAATTCGGTCCCTTAATTGTGACGTGCATATGAGTGAACAAGGATTCTGGCAGGCACAGTACAGAAGAAGTCTCAAGCCTTGAGTGCAATCTAGCCAACAGTAATGTTGCATGGCTCGTTCAGGGCTCATCTTCCTCCCAGGATTAAATTGTAGTGGTGGACCCGCAATGTAGTTTCCTCTCATTGCCAAATTGTTATAAAGAAGCACGGTGCAACATCATATCAAAAAGCTTCTTTATTTGTCAAGTACAAATGTAAGTAGGCCCACATACAGTTGCAATGGCAGAGCAACCAGCGTTCAAACGATCAGTCCCCAACTCCATGTTTAACATTCTATGACCTCATATAAATATCAATATAACATTCTACCTTCTATATGTCATCATTACGGTTAATGTTCATTGGATGACAAGCATGTGCATGTCAATAAGTGAATGAGTGTTATGTGTATAATGTATATAAAAGTGTATGAATGTTTGTCTGTAGGATTGTATGCATGTAATAAGTTATGTGACAGTATATTCCGTTCGTAACTATATATAGCATAATCCTATTCCATGCTTGCAATTCACACTAATTCTTTCAGCTAGCTGTGTTCTCAATTTAGTAGTGCTTTGAGGAGAGTACTGGGGTGTCACATTTATGCCTGTGGGCTTGGGTGACTTCTGGCCCCTCCCTAACTAATAGGATAAACGTTCCCAGGAGGCACCCTATCCACTCTTGGAGCACTACCTGTGTGCCCTACTACTAACAATAGCACAGTCCCCTCTCCGTCTAGATGCAAGAGGTGAAACTTTTCTCCTTTGTGCAACATCTGGGTGCCCACCCAGAGGTATGGCCAGGGTAATGACTAACCCCTCCTCTGTGGTCACTCTAAATCATTTATGGGACAGGTCCCTCTCACTGTGATTGGAGACTTCCTGGCTAAGGCAACAAAGAATGGCCCTGTCCAGGTGTCAGCTGACATTTGCATGTGAGTAGGTGGGTATCTTTGAAGTTCATCAAATTCCTTGGCACAGCCTAGATGGTCATCCGACCAGCGAGACGGGAATATCTCCCCTCCCCACATCCAAGCCTTACTCCTGTTCTAGGAGACATTTTCCACACTTCATCATGGGTGTTATTTAACTGTCAGGTGACAGTTGGAGCTTATGCAAATGCGCCTCCACAGTCATTAGGTAATGAAAAGGTAACTTTCCGATCTGAGTTCGCCAGTGAATTCGGCTTTTAATAAATATGCCAAAGAGTCCAGAATTTCATTGTTAGATGTCTCCTAGCCAGAGATAACACTATAAAATTAGCAGGTTGAATTTGCAGTTTAAACCTGCATAGCCAATCAGAGGTATGCCATATTCATCATACTAAAAGGAGAAGCACAGGCACCTTGCAGCTGGTCAGCATAAGTAAAGTGCACAGCGATCTAGAGTCAGAAAAAAAAGACAAGACAAAAACCTGGGAGTACACCACACAAGAGATGGTAGTTTCCTACAGTCACCCAGTGGCTTTCCATTTCTTAATATGCTAATGGTCTCATTAATGTATAAAGAGCACAGCAGACATTTTCATTTTTCAGTCATACGTCTAAAACAGACTAACTTTTCTATTAATTCCTGGCAAAAGCATCATCCTCTAGATCCTTCCTGCTTTGTTGAGGTGCCTCTTGCTTATACCAAGTCTAACAATGATGGTAGCCAATCAAACTATGTGATCTACTGTACCTCTTCATACATTTCCGCATTGTCGGTTGCCCTCAGAGAGATTTAAGGTGGCTCAAAAACAACATGTTTATCAAAACAATAAAACAAAGGAATACTGTTTTTCCCAGCCAAGAGTAAGTGTTAGACTTGACATCCATGGCATGGTATTCCCTCAAATGTTTTGCCTTCACCCCCCTGTTTTGCTGAATTTGTTTTTGTTGACATTAGAACTTGGTGCGCTTTACCACTGCTAACCAGTACTACAGTGCTTACGTTCACTCCTTCAAACATGTTAAAATTGGCCTACTCTTAATTAACACATCTAATTTACTTGTAAATTCCTAGTAAATGGCACTTAATGTACCCAGGTCCTACAAATTAAATGCAGCACTAATTGTGCCCTGCACTAAAGTAGCCTTTAAAACATGTCTCAGGCCTTCCACTGCGGCCTGTAGTGCAGTTTTAAACTGCAATTTCAACCTGTCAAAGTAGAACTTTTGCCGGTCCTAAACCTTCCATTTTTGTTATTATAAGTAACCCCTAAGGTAAGCCTCAAAGGCTTACAGGGCAGGGTACATTGTATTTCAAAATTAGAGCATGTGCACTATAGAGTCACATGTCCTGGAAAACTCCTAAAGTAATGATATACTGCTGTATGGAGTGTTTCTGCCATTGACTAACATTGGGTTACCTTATTACATTTAATAAGTGCTAACTTGGGATTGGGAATATGTAGGAATATATTGTTTGCACTGAAATTAATTGTAATTTAAAATCCTCTGAAATAAGAAGGTCAGATTTTAAGTCACAATTTGCCACTTTTAGATTTGGCGTTTTCTTGTCCCATCCATGTGTGCCTTCTGTCAGTGTCCTGGGCCACATGACTGTGAATGACTCTGCCATTAGGGTGTGTTTCCTTCCATACAATGACACAAAGTGAGCTTGGATGTGGACAGAAATGGCCATTCAAACAGGATGATCGGGCACAGGTTGTACTCAACCCTACTCACACTTCAAAGGGTTTTTGCATCCTGCACACACAAAGGAATATGACACCAGGCCACCCCTGCCTTTTGTTACCCCCAGACAGTATACAGCCTTCACAGGGGTAGGGGAAGAACTTTCCAGAACCTAATGTAGGAGTAGGACAGGGAATCGCACATGCACAAAGGCTGGAACTAGGTATAAATTTTGGACTTTCAGAGCTACTCTTCAGTACACTCCTGGACCTGTGGAAGTTACAGAATAAGGACTGTCCTACTGCCAAAGGACTCCCCTTCTGCTTGAAGAACTGCTTTGCTATCTGAGAAGGGAGCGCTTGGACCTGCTTGCCTTCATCCCAGGTTAACCAAAGTGACTCCAAGGATACATTGTCTGAACTCCTGTTTGAGCTACAGGGGCAGAACAAGCTTCATAGGCCTCCCTGCAACTGTCGCCTGGACTTTCAACTAGACCTGCCTGAGCCATGCTGGCCTCTGCTGTAGTAAGTCCCTGATCCCCAAGAGATTCCCCTCAGGTCTGGATCCTTGGCTATACTCCTCCTAAAGAAAAGGTGAAAATCCTGGGCTTCTAGTGACTGCGAGCGGGCCCGTTGACTCCATGAGTCTCCATGAGTCTGACGAGTGTCAACACAAAGCTTCAGGGGGACCTGTCTTTCGCATTGACAGAGATCACTAATTATGACTGGCAACGCAAGACCCACACTTCATGCAACAGCAATGCTGTAGCATATTCCTTCCCAGTACTATGCTAAACCATTTGGCCCAACAGAAGGTTGTGGAGAAAAAGGCATCAAATCACATGAGAATGACAGTATGACCAATGTGGCTACAGAAGGAAAACTCCAGTAGGGAAAAAATCCAAGGGTGCTTAGTACAGGTTAAGGCTGAAGGTAACTTAAATGATTCTCAAGACTATAGAGATACAGGATAATGATAGGCTGTCTAAATCTCCTAAAGAAGTTTGATTAAATAAACATCAAAAAGACTAAATATTCAATTAGTCCTGCACACAAAAGCAATAGGATAGACTGAAAAGGAGAAAACAAACACTGTCTAATTCTGTTAATCATTTAGCTGTTAAGTCTTTAAATGTAATAACTTGGGCAAGGGCTAACCCTAAAAATTATCAATTCCATGTCATTGGTGTGCTGGGTCAAGCACATGTGAGCAAAAAGATAAAGGCACAAAAGGCAAAGGAATTTCATAAGGGGCAAGGATAGAGAGGACTATACCTTGCAGAGTCCAAGGGGCTGAGCAAGCATCAAAGAGTGGGGAAAGGCTGCTGAAAATCCAACTGGGGAATGGTATATTAAAGTTCATATGGCACGGAGGGTGGGGCCATGATGTCCGACTGATCGGAGTTACAACGCATCGCAGTTAGTGGGACCCCCCCTTGGTCCCATACGCTGCATACTGGAGTTTGGGGGCGATTGACATTGTGTGTCCCACCTAGTGAGTATATCTGTGGGAGGCTAGAGCTTGTGTGGTGCCCTGTGGAGCTGTGACGAGATGGTAGGACTCACACGGTGCCAAGCACTGGCAGCAGAGAGGACATCATTGTGGTCGAGTGAACTGTTGGTGGCTGACCGCGCTGTGCTGCACTTTAGTCTCAGAATTTTGGGATTGACATTGCGGCCCACCACCCAGAGAGTTTATCTCTGGGGACCTAGTGCTTACACTTGGTACTCGGCACGGCAATGACGAAGTGGCGTGGCCTGCCCTGGGCCGCACACTAGCAGTAGAAGGAACTGAATTATGACTAGAGAAGCGTGGTCCCGATAGCCATCAAGGGTGCCGGGAGGCCACCTCCACTGTGCTGCACATTTGACATGGGTGCAGTTGAAGGCAAAGATTATCAATGGTGACTGACCCCGGCAGCAGCAGTGAACAGTGAGGTGAACAGCCTGAGGGCTTCATTGGAGTAACAGGGCCGCCCATGTTTGACCTTGAAACATACTGAGCTGTGGGGTGCTCCCCCTCCCTCCTTCCATATTCCTGGTTTTACCCCCAGAGCTGCCATAGGGGTGTGTGCCTCCCTTACCTGCACTCTTGTTGGACAACCTGGGCCCTGGTGATGTTGGTGAATTGGACAACGCACCTGTCCCTATTGATTTGAGCACTGAGGTACGGGGCCACTTACTAATGGGGCCATAGAGCTTTGGGCATGGTGGGGCCATGCACTGGTCCTGCGGCAGTGGTGAGTCACAGTTCCCCAGATGGGGGGCTGTGGACAATTTTTAGATCTGGCCAGGCCTTCGGGCGATGGTGGCCAGCATCAGCACCCCTTACCGACTTAATACAGGGCGGTTGCGCGGCTGAGAGTAATATACTGAAACGCTGATGACTGAAATCTGCATGGAATGCCCCATGCGTGCAGTGGATTGCTGATAATGTCATAGTTTTATCTATTGAGTGGTGGGGATGGACATAGTTAGGGCTCCTGAACTGAGGGGCTACATTCAGGGAGTTCTCCTTGCACGCTTGCTGCCAAAACCTAAGGAAGCGGCCTCAGAATCTTGCAATACTATTGAAGAGGGCATTGCCAGAATGGCGAAAAGTGGGGCTGCTGGTGGGGACCATGCAGTGGGGGAGACTGCTCTGCCATCGCCATCTACCCTCTACATTACTGCGCCAGGAAATTGATAAGATGAGGGACCGTATAAAAGATTTAGGAACCAGGGGTGATGACACAAAGGAACTTCTAGGGGCTCACACTAGCCAGCACACAGACCAAGATTCGCATTTACAGCAAAAAGAAACTAAAATAGCTGACTTGGAGGACTGATCGAGGCACAACAATATATGCATTCTTGGACTCCCAGAGGGCATGGAAACAGCGCCTGTGGAGTTATTTCTGGAGATGTGGCTCCCTATGATGCTACTGGGAGTGAATGCGAAAGGAGGAATACATGTGGACAGGGAACTTAGAACTCCTGGGGGCAAGCCTAAACCCGCTGGATTTCTGCGCATGTTGGTTGCCCGCATGCTATGATATAGAGATAAAGTGGCCATCTTGGCAGCGGCACATACACAGGGTGATGTTGAATACAATGGAAACAGAATATTATTTTATCCAGATTATAGCATAGCTACCCAAAAATGACACAGATCTTTCATGGAAGTTAAAAGGAAACTCAGGGACTATGGGATTGCCTATGCTTTGTTGCCCCTGGCACATTTCAGGGTGGATTTGCAGGGGAAACAACACTTCTTTGACCATGCTGAAGAGGCTATGCAATTTCTTGAGAACCATTGATCCCTGATATAGTGATAAGTATTGTTTATGTTCTGTGTCATGCTGATGGTTGCTGGGGGATGGGTGTGCTGATACTGTTCCATGTCACTGAGAGGGGGAGGTCTGTCACAGATGACTGAGAACAGTATGTGAGTCAGCCATGGTGGGGATGCCTTTGGCACACATCTTATTCTAGTATGTGTGACACTAATGGTGCTGCTGTACCGGGCATAACCTACACCAAGGACCCCTGGGAGCACCACGCTGTAACAGGGAAGTTTGTTTGTAGATTTTTTAGCAGGGTGAATGACGCTTGCTGTGTCAATTGTGGAGGCCAGGCCACACAGGAAGGGGGAGGGTGGTGCTGTCATTGTTACACTAGTTGAGAAGGAGTGGTTTCCATCAGTGACACATCTACAGGCAGCCAGAACAATACGTGCATACAGAGATACATCTCACATTCACATATGCAGGTGACAATAGTATTGTGGAAACGTCAGGAGGATCAAGAACCCCTTCAAGCGCCCAAAGTTCTGGTCTTATGCCTGCAGGCAGTGGGCCAAAATCCTTATGTGACAGGAGATGCACCTTTTGCCTCAAGATCATGAGAAGATACAGGCTAAATGAGGAGGCATAGTATGTTATGCAAGTTTCACCTCTTGAGCATGGGGTGGACACTACATCCAGCTACGTATAGACATTGAAAGAAGGCAGCTTATGGTCGTTACTAGGGGTAGTTGGAGTGACCGGGGGTATGCCTATGGTACTTCTTACCTCATATACACCTAATGTAGATACAATGGAGTTCTTAAAGAAGCTGATATGCTTGCTCACACCCTACACACATTATGATATCATATAGATGAGGGATTATAACTGCATGCTGGACAGGGAGCTAAATAGTTCTAGGCTTGTAGTGTGGTCATTGGGCAGGGCTTCTATGTCCCTAATGCAAAGTATGGATACTTGAAATTTAATAGAACTGTGGCAGGCAATGAATGGTTAGGTTAGAGGTTATTCCTTTTACTCGCTGCCTCATGGCACATTGCCGGAATTGATTACTTACTGGGGCATCCGAGCAGGCTGTAAGCTTTGGGAAGTGCGATACATTGATCGTACATTGTCAGATCATGACCCATTGGTGGCCTTGCTCAGGGGGCATGCGTATGTAGCCCCAATACCGATGTGGCACTTCCAGGTTCACGCACTGCTGGAACAAGTTTACAAACAGGAACTCTGAGAGGCGGTGACGGAGTTTTTTGCCATCAACACTGGTTTGCTTACCTCTGCTGGGGTCCTATTGGAGGCCATTAAAGTGACTATCAGGAGTAAGTGTATGGCTACAACCGATGGGATGTGTGAATCACTGAGGTGAATGGTTACCACCCTGGAGCACTAGATAGGAGAAATAGATCGCCAGGCTCCACACATGGAAGCGGTGTGAGAGGAACGACACAGGTTACAGGTTGAGCTGATGGGGCCTGTGAAACACTATGCCCCATATTTATACTTTTTTTTGCGCCGCATTTGCGTCATTTTTTTATGCAAAAGTGGCGCAAACTTACAAAATACGATTGTATTTTGTAAGTTTGCGCTGCTTTTGCGTCAAAAAATGACGCAAATGCAGTGCTAAAAAAGTATAAATATGGGCCTAAGTCACCATGATTATAAGACATACACAGAGGTCCAACACGAACAGGGGGATATGCCGGGCCAACTACTGGTGTGGTTGGTTAAAAGAGAGAAGGGGGGGAATGCAGTTGTTGCAATCAAAGATGCACGCTGGATAAAACTCACAGCCCATGAGGATATTTTATGCTGTTTTGCTGAGTTTTACTCTGCTCTGTACATGCAACAGGGTGGGCATGACAAGGCAGGAATAAATGCGATATTGGATAAAGCACAGTTACCTGTGGTGGATGATGGAATGAGGGAGACTTTGAATGCCCCGACTGGAGAGTCAGAGATTATGTGGGCAATAAAACAAATGAACACAGTGAAGACACTGGGGAATGATGGTCTGTCTGTTGAATTTTTTGAGGACTATATAGACTGAATTGTTAGGTATGTATCAGGACACATTTGACGTGGGGTGTTGCCTGCTACAGTGAGGGAGGCGTATATAGTGGCTTTGCCCAAACCAGGGAGGGACCCATCTGAATATGAATCATATTGCCCACTCTTGATGATTAATGTGAGTGTGAAAATCCCGGGGAACATCCTGATTCATCATTCGGCAAGGGTAGCGGGGGAGCTCATACACACGGATCGGGCAGGGTTTGAGGAGGGGGTGGCACTAGTAGACCAATATCAAGAAGGCATTCTTTATCACAGAGCGGATTTTGAAGGGGAGGAACCTTGTGAGCTTGCCAGCTTAGATCCCCATTTTGCATTCAACACTGTTGATTAGAGATTCATGGACCGAACACTCTGATGCTATGCCCTGGGTGATACCTACTTGAATGGATACAATTGCTTTACACAGATACAGTAGTAAAGCCAGAGTAAAGGTAGGCAATAGGTTATTCGACAGTTGGCCAGTGGAGAGGGGGACCAGACAAGGGTGCCGCCTATCGCTGCTAATTTGAGCTCTAGTTATTGAGCCCTTAACAAGGTTGATACCAACTAGACATGAAGGGGACAGAGTGATGGTTGGGACTCGGTTGGAAGTCATCTCCCTATATGCTGCTGATATTTTGCTGACCCTGTGGAACCCAAAGCATTCATGGCCACAGTTCATGACACGATTTGAGAGGTTGGGACACACTCGGGGTTCAGATTAAATACAGAAAAGTCAATAATCTACCCACTATGGGTTTCTGGGATAGGGGAGGGTTCTCTCCCTAGCATCAGGGTCCAGACAACACCTCTCAAATACTTGATTCATTTGAGCTCCAACATGGTTGAAATGTATGAATCTAATGTCGGGCCATTGGCCTAAGAGTGTTAAGCACAGTGTTTGCCAGTGACTGCGGTTCCCGATGTCACTCATGGGGCGGATAGCCCTTAGCAAAATGATTGTTTTAACCTGAGTAATGTATGTGTTACAGCATATGCTGATGCGCGTGCCAGATGCCTGCTTTCAGCATCTGAATGAACTGCTTCAGTTACTATACTGGGGTAACAGCAGAGCTCTTATTAATTGGAGTGTGTTCAGCTACCATGGGATAGCAGAGGGTTACAGGCTCCGCATTTCCGCAGCTAGTATTGGGCACCCCATATGCAGTATGTGGTCGCATGGTTCATGGAACAGCATTCTGAACTGGTCACTGACATATTGGCGGGATTGGTTAAGCTGCGCGAGCTCCTGTCTTTACCGCTAGACCAGTGAAAAAGAGAGGCTTGCTCCTGTTGCAAATCCGCACTCTACTGAGTATTTGGGGGCAGCCGTTGAAAGGGAAAAGTGATGCCTATATGTAGTCCCAATGTCTGATACTGTGGTATATGGGAATTAGCCCCATGATGCTTCTGTTTATGTGACACAGAGAGAGGGATGATACTCCGCAAACATTGGGGGATTTATATGTAGCTGGCCGACTAATGAGCCATGCTGCCTTCTGTGACAAATGGGGTATGACCGGAGGAGTTTTTTAGCTTATGCAGGGCTGGCCGCTGCCATTCACAAGGCCTGGGTGGGATTCCCACAGGAACCAGACACACATATTTTGAATCAAGTCTTACCGGATATGGGAGTGGAAGGTAAATGAATCAGTAGAATATACACATTACTTTTTCTGAAGGATATTCCCCATATTGGTTCCTTGAGGTTATAGTGGGAAAATGATGCAGGTGAAGCCAATCACGACTGGGACTGCACTAACATATTTGGCAATTGCAGGAGGGTTAGGTGCAATGCGAGGCTCAAATTGATCAATTATAAATGCAATCATAAAGATTATGTTACACCGAACTGGCTGCACAGGATAGAATCTTCTAAGCCTGAGGGTTGCCTCAAATGTAAGACTAAAATAGGGGCCTTTCTACACATGTGGTGGGAATGCCCAGAGGTATGAGACTTCTGGAAGGATATAATTAATCTATTGAAGGATTTGACTGAACTGCCACTGCAGCCATCCATCCAACAATGGCCCAGATTTAAGAAGGGCTTAGCGACACCTAGTGATTAGTCATTTTTTTAACGCTAATGTGGCATTACATTGGCAAAAAAGCTACGCCAAATTTACAAAGTGGTGCAATGCACGCATTGCGCCACTTTGGAAACCTTTGTGCCACATTATTCCTTCGCCAGGCATAATGTATGCAAAGGGGGCATTCCTCCATTAGTAGGCATACAAAAATGGCACCGTGGAATCTATGAGATTTTTTCGCATGATTTATAAGTACCACAATATCGTCAGAAATCATGACGCTATTGATCCTAACGTGCTCTATGGTGCGCCGTATCATTAATACGGCAAGCACATGGTGGCGTCAGGGGGGTGCACTGGGGTGCAAGAAAAGTGAGCTTCATGTAATGAAGCACCACTTTTCTTAAATCTGGCTGGAACCCAGGAGGGCAGAAACCTGTCTGAGGGGTTGGCAGCAGCAGCAGCTGCAGTGAAACCCCGGGAAAGGTAGTTTGGCAGTACCCGGGTCTGTTTGAGACTCGGGGGATCATGGAATTGTCTCCCCAATGCCAGAATGGCATTGGGGTGACAATTCCATGATGTTAGACATGTTACATGGCCATGTTCGGAGTTACCATTGTGACGCTATACATAGGTAGTGACCTATGTATAGTGCACTCGTGTAATGGTGTCCCCGCACTCACAAAGTCCGGGGAATTTGCCCTGAACGATGTGGGGGCACCTTGGCTAGTGCCAGGGTGCCCACACACTAAGTAACTTTGCACCCAACCTTCACCAGGTGAAGGTTAGACATATAGGTGACTTATAAGTTACTTAAGTGCAGTGGTGAATGGCTGTGAAAAAACGTGGACGTTATTTCACTCAGGCTGCACTGGCAGGCCTGTGTAAGAATTGTCAGATCTCCCTATGGGTGGCAAAAGAAATGCTGCAGCCCATAGAGATCTCCTGGAACCCCAATTCCCTGGGTACCTCAGTACCATATACTAGGGAATTATATGGGTGTACCAGTATTCCAATATGAATTGGTGAAATTAGTGACAATTTGTAAAGCAGAGAGAGCATAACCACTGATTCTGGTTAGCAGATCCTCAGTGAGACAGTTAGGCATCACACAGGGAACACATACATATAGGCCACAAACGTATGAGCACTGGGGTCCTGGCTAGCAGGGTCGCAGTGACACATAACAAACATACTGAAAACATAGGGTTTTCACTATGAGCACTGGGCCCTGGCTAGCAGGATCCCAGTGAGACAGTGAAAACACCCTGACATATACTCACAAACAGGCCAAAAGTGGGGGTAACAAGGCTAGAAAGAGGCTACTTTCTCACACTGAGGAATTCCTTTTGAACATACTTGTATTATTTTGCTGCCGGAATTTACTTGACGCTTAATTATAGTTGCTGTGTTCTACTCCTTGTTGGGTGAGGGGAAAGGGTGTGGGACATTTACGATGTTGTCTTGTTATTGTTTATTGTATATTGTAAAATGAATAGACTGTCACATATAGATGATCACTGTGACTTCAGGGACAGTACTGAAATTTCTGCTATGTCAGCAGCCACAGCCTACAGCAACTGCCAATGTGACAGTCTGTCATGCTTGACCGGCTCTTTGTGCTACAGCGACGACCATACAACTCTTCATATTGGACTTGGAAGGTACTTTTTAAGCTGGACTAACCTGGTCTCTGTATTCGACCCACACCCCATCACAGTCAGCTTGAACTTGTGATTTTCCACTACTCTAGCGTGCCCAGATGTCATTTTCACTTAAAACTTTGAAATTGATTATCTCCTACTAATTGAATTTGTGTTGTTTTGGCATCATTTTATTCTTTCAAATTTACTCTGTTTTTCTAAATTGGTTTGTGTGCTGCCTAAGTACCTAACACATTGCCTCTAAGTTAAGTCTGACTGCTTTTGCGCCACGCTTTTGAGGTTCACCCTGACAAGAATTGCAGTTGTTGTCTTAGTGAGGTTTCCACCCCTGTCAACCAATAACCCAAGTTAAAGATAACGGTTCAAAAAACGGAGGACAGTCTGGGGGCCAGATGTACGAAATGCAATTTTGCATTTCTTACATAGCGACTTCGTAGAAAATGCTATTTAAGAAATGCAAAATGCAATGTACTAAGATACAATTTCCAAATAGCGATCCCTGCAAAGTTTTTATTAGGGAATTGCTATTTAGGAAATGTAAAACCATGGATAGGAATGGGCAAAAGGCCGCCCTTAGTGTACCCCCAAAAATAGGGGTGCTCCTGTAGAGTACATATATGCGTAAGGGGCATGCGTGTGCTCGATTGCAATAAAAAAAGCACTTTTGGGTGCTTTTTTGAAATTGCACCTGTTACCATCAACTTCAAGTCTATTGTAATTGCATCCTCTAAATGCCCAAGACGCATTTAGGAAATGCATGGTACATCAGAATAGGAATCGCAAATAGGAAATCCTTATTTGCAATTTGCTATACTGAGAATCACAAATTGAGATTTCTACAGGTTAGAAACTGCAATTTGCAATTTCTTAAAAGGCTTTGTCCATAAGCAAAGCCAAGTTTGCATTTCTTAACGGCCCGAAATAGCGATTAGGACCATTAAGAAATGCAATTAGGCTTCGTACATCCGGCCCCAGACGGAAGGCTTCTTAGTTGCTCTTTTAAATCTAATATACTTCGTGAGTGAAACTCTCAGATTTAATTCTTATCCACAGGTTGGTTCATGGAACATTCAGGATGACTCTCAGTGTAGCCTATAACAGAAACTGAGCAAAACATTAATATATTTGTAGGCCATCTTTAATCTACCCTTGCAGTTAGAAACAGCTGGACTGTCGATAGACCTGCAGTGGGCCTCCATGACTAAGAGCTATCTCAGGAATACTATCACTGCTACAGATGACCAGAACACAACTGTGCTATGACAGGAGTGACTCCGGCGGCACACAGCCCATTTGTGTATTCCCTCCACTGTGTTCGACATGTGGGGTGCATGGGGCATCATGCCAGATATCCTAGAGTCCGGGGGCAATCTAAAAAAATCAATCAGTGGCATTTAAGGTGAGCAGGGGCTGTGAAATATGACTAAACGGAGAGGTTCGAGACAATGGATGTGCAAGGGTCTGATGCAGACGATGTTTCCCTTATTCTGAGAAGAGTTCCGCTTTGAGTTTTGCAGGGGCCAAAATACACCTATGTTTACATAGGGAAAAGGCTGGTTGATTTGGCTCAGTTCTTCTTCTTTGTTGTGAGCAACTTGCTAGGAATTAAATAAATATGTCATGACAATCAGTAGAATAAAATTAAAAGGTAGAACCCCCCCCCCCTAATCATGAATTATGAGAAACGCATCATTTATAATCGATAGAATATGCGTAGGTAGATCTGTAGCGTGTGATCTGTAATGGGTGAATTGATAAACCGAACATATTTTACCATTTTAAATGAAATATGACGGTAAATTGACCGAAATCAGTAAGTCTATAGAACAAAAAAATGACCACAAGATGGCACCGTGGCATAAGGAAAAAAAGAACATGTCCGTAATGTATTTAAGTGCGATGCAAGTGTCTGCATTTTTGATATTTTTTGGTATATTTATACTTTTTATTTACACAGCCAGGTTTCCACTGTGCACCCCTCTAACAAGACCAATCTATAGAACAATGTCATACTTGATGAAGACTTTTCAAAAACAAACCAGAGCATGAACATTTGCAAACCACCAAAAATCACAGGTTATGTCACTACAAGATTTGGTATGAAAAGTGTCTCTTGCATACGAATTACATTCGTGTAAAGTGTACCCCAGCTGTACTCCAGAATAAGCAGGGGCTGCCCGACAAGAGGAAGCAGCTGAAATCGGTTGGGTAGGGTGGAAGAAGGTTTGTTGTAGTTGGACTCTCGCTCCTAACTGGGCGAGACTGCTGTTTTTTTCTTTTTTAGGCAACAGAATCACTCCTGTCAGCCCAACTCTCCTGGCTCACAAGCGGTACTTCACCAAAAACTCAAACAGCAAAAGGTGATTTCTGGCAGCCTAGGAGCATGGACTCTAGATTGCACCATCTCAGGGAAGCCATGGTGGAAGGGATGTTACCTTATTCTCACCTTAGTAATTAGTATCAGTCACACACAGGAAAGGAAAGAGATGCAGGAAAGTTTTTAATAGGTTTATTGAAAAGACTGCACTCTACGGTAAAATGCGTGAGCTGCAACGATTAGGATAATGAACAATAAAAGAAGCACAATTGTGAAGATGAGAGTTGTGAATACAAACCCCCCCCACCATCTTGCAATAAACACGAGATGTAAAATCCCTAGTAAAGAGACCTAATCCCAAACTAATGAGAGCTAGATCTGATAAACCTAATCTGCCAGTACCATGTCCATGAGAAGTGCCCCCCAACCCTTGTTACCTTGAAATGAGGTCTCTAGGTCAGACTCCTTGGTGTCACAAAGGCTGAGTTCTGCAGCAATGTGACATGCAGCATGGATTGCATCTGGAAGGAGTCCCTCTGATAACCAAGTCAGTGTGAGATGTATTGATACAGGTCATGTAGGACCACAGATACAAGTATGTTCCCAAACAACTGTTAATGAGGCAGACTTGTGGCGGCGATTATATAAACAAACCCCAACAAGTCTACATTATGTTCCTATCACACATAAGTGGGAAAAGGACATGATGTAAATACCTACGTACATCGCTTGATTATAACGCTGATAATGCCTTCACAGAGTGGCACTAATAATGCTAATCAAAGCAATTCTATAACTGTAAACAATGGGAGCCCTCTTAAAATAAATAATAAAATAAATAGGCTAAAACAGAGCAAGCTAAGTAGGTTAAAAATCACTAGGTGACGGGGGCTGTAGGAAAGTCCTCCTTTTTGCCCTGGTCACCCCCAAACGTTTTGGACAGGTACTGGTGGTTACTGACTCTTGGCTGTGCCGTACGTACTGCTTACCAGTCCCAGGGTCAGTGCTCTGTGTAAAGTGGATATGCAAATTAGGCGAATTATAATTGCCAAAATTAACCTACCTATAAGTCCCTAGTATATGGTAGGGCATGGAGGTTTAGGGACCCAAGCATAGGTAGTGCCCCTATAGATGCACAGCTGAGGTGCCCAGTGTCATTTTAAAGGCAGGTCTGCCTCGCTGGCTGCTTTTAAATTAAAGTAACATGCAAATTCGACTTTGGAATTAAAAGTAGTTCCAAAGTCTTAAACCACCTTATTTTTACATATAAGTCACCCCTAAGGTGTGCCCTATGTGCCCCTACAGCTGGGTGCCATGTAACAATAAGCAGGGACCTTATAAAATAATTTTATAAGCCCTGGTGAGGTAAAACAGCCAAATTTGTTTTCCCCTCATTGTAGTGAGTGTCCTTCATAGGCTAGAATGGGGAGACTTTATTTAAATTTTAATTTTAAAAGTCCCCTTAAGTAACAGATACCACAAGTTTGGTATCAAATTCATTGTTATAATAAATCCCACAACTTCCAGTTGTAGATTTTAATATAACTTGTTCAGGTAAGGAGAGGGCCCTCCTCATGAGGAGAGTTAAGCCTCAGTGCTGAGGTTCACTTCTTTCGGAGTTGGTCCCCAACTTTGGGAGGTATAGGCTCCTAACCTTGAGGGGGGAGGAGGCAGATTTATACCCCAGTATGAAGAGACGCTTAACTAAAAAGTTTGGTGTGACCCCAGAGGAGTATAGGCTCAAGTTTAGGGACACCCAAAAGAGAAGTACCCAGGCCTGGGTGGACTTTGTAGACATCTCAGTTAAAGCACTAGAGGGCTGGATACAGGGCAACAAGGTAAATACCTTTGAGGGGATTTACAATTTGATTATGAGGGAGCACCTTCTAACCAATTGTGCCCAAGAGAAGCTCCAGCAGTATCTAGTTGACTCAAAGTTGACCAACCCCAGAGAGCTGGGGGAGGCAGCGGATGACTGGTTAAGAACTAGGGTTAACCTGAGACCCCTAGTGGGTGATCAGAAAAAGGGAGGACATGGTTCTTCTCAGGGGAAGAACCAAAGCAAAGATGATAAAAAGCCCAAGGAGTCCTCACAAGAGTCCCCCAAAACTTCTCAGGGTGGGGGAGCCCCGAGCCATTCCACTTCTAAGAGGAAAGGGTATCAGGGGAAGCATTATCATCCTGTTAAGGCAGGAAAGTTTCAGGAGCTTGCTATGGCTGGCAAGTGCTTTGAGTGTCATTAACCTGGACACAAGAGGGGGGATGCTATCTGCTCCAAGAAGCCCCCAACTGGTAGGCAATCCTAGGGGATTGCTAGTGTAGGGATGAGGGTGGAAGTTGACTCAAGGTTGGGATCAGGGTACACCAAGGTCACCTTAGTATCTGTGGGTGGGGTGGACATTGCAACTATGGCCACCTTACCTCCAAGCATGGAGAGGTATAGGCAGAGGCCTAAAGTCAATGGGACTTAGGTGGAAGCTCTGATACAGGAGCCAGTGTGACAATGGTCACAGAGAAACTGGTTTCTCCAGCACAGGTCTTACCTGGTGTCTTCCGCCAAGTAACTTATGCAGTTAGCAGGACCAAGCTCCATCCCATGGCCATGGTGAGCCTGGAATGGGGAGTTGTGACTGGCCATAAGAAGGTAGCTGTAGCTCCTGCCTTCCCAGTACAGTGTCTGCTGGGAAATGATTTTGAAGCATTTGAATGGTCAGAGGTGGAGAGAAGGGTCCATGCACAGATGCTGGACCTCCCTGAATGGGTGTGTGCTGTGAACAGGTCACAGGCAGCACAACAGGGAAGTGCTGGACACTTGGACCCTGGAACAATGGGCCAAGCCTCCAAGAAGAAGAGAAAAGGCACTGGGTCTGGCTTGCCAGCCCCCACAAGTACAGAGGAACAGGAGGAATCCAAACCTGAGGGGGAGGATATGACCTCTGAGGGAGGGTCACTTCACCTGCAAGCTCTGCCTGACTTGGCAGAACTGCAAGGGGCAGGTGGGCCCACCAGAGAAGAATTGTGCCAGGGACAAAGAGGGTGAGTGCCCCACTCTTGAGGGCCTAAGGCAGACTGTTGTCAGGCAAGAACAAGAGGATACCAGTGGAACCCACAAGGTTTACTGGGAGGATGGAGTTCTCTACACCGAGACAAGGGGCCCCAAACCAGGGGCAACCAGGAGAATGGTGGTCTCCCAGAAGTATAGAGAATTCCTCCTCACTTTAAGTCATGAAATTCCCTTAGCTGGACATTTGGGACAAATCAAGACCTGGAATAGGCTGGTCAACCATTTCAATTGGCCCCAAATGTCAGAAAAAGTCAGGGAGTTTTGCAGCTCCTGTGTTACCTGCCAGGCCAGTGGCAAGGCAGGGGGAAAGCCAAAGGCTCCCTTGATACCACTGCCAGTGGTTGGGACTCCCTTTGAGAGGGTGGGGATTGACATGGTTGGTCCCCTAGACCCACCAACTGCCTCAGGCAACAGGTACATTTTGGTGGTTGTGGACCATGCCACCAGGTACCCTAAGGCAATACCTCTCTGGACAGTCACTGCTCCCACAGTGGCTAGGGCCCTACTTGGTGTGTTCACCAGAGTGGGATTCCAAAAGGACGTGGTCTCAGATAGGGGCACACATTCTATGTCTGCCTATCTGAAAGCCATGTGGGATGAGTGTGGTGTTACTTGTAAGTTCACCACCTCCTATCATCCACAGACCAATGGTCTGGTTGAAAGATTTAATAAGACCCTGAAGGGCATGATCATGGGTTTGTCTTACAAACTCAGGAGGAGATGGGATGTTCTCTTCCCATGCCTGCTTTTTGCCTAAAGAAAGGTGCCACAGAAAGGGGTTGGATTCAGCCCCTTTGAATTACTGTTTGGGCATACTGTACGAGGCCCATTGTACTTGATGAGAGAGTCTTGGGAGAACCCTCTCAAAGAATCCAAGGAGAATGTGCTGGATTATGTTCTGGGCCTGCGGTCACGCATGGCTGAGTACATTAAGAAGGCAAGCAGTAACCTGGAGGCTAGCCAAGAGCTCATGAAGCTCTGGCATGACCAGAAGGCTACCATGCTACCAGGTAAGCTGGTGTGGATTTTGGAGCATATGGCACCTAGGGCACTTCAGGCCAAATGGACTGGGCCCTATCCAATTGTGGAGAAAAAGGGTGAGGTCACCTACTTGGTGGACCTTGGCACCCAGAGGAATCCTCACAGGATCCTGCATGTCAACAGATTGAAACTCCACCAGGACAGGGCAGACATGACCATGCTGATGGTCACTGATGAAGGGAAGGAGGAGGAGAGTGAACCTCTGCCAGACCTCCTGTCCTCAAATGAACAAGATGGGTCAGTGGAGAGAGTGGTGCTCTCTCCCAAGTTGACAGACTAGCAACAAAAAGACTGCAGAAAAGTTTTGGAGCAGTTTGCTAGTCTGTTTTCCCTGACCCCTGGACTCACCAATCGGTGTGTCCATGACGTTGACACTGGTGAAAGCTTACCTGTCAAAAACAAGCTGTACAGGCTGTCTGACCAGGTCAAGGCCAACATCAAAGCTGAAGTGGCTAAGATGTTGGAGTGCAAGGTAATTGAGCCCTTTGACAGTCCTTGGTCCAGTCCAGTGGTACTGGTACCCAAACCTAAGCCCCAAGGTGGGAAGAAGGAATTGAAATTCTGTGTGGACTACAGAGGTCTGCCAAGGACTGAGGTAGTGGATGCCTTTCTCCACTGGTTCTGGAGTGGGCTTTGTGCCCAGAGTGCTTCATCCTTCCAAGGACTGAGGTAGTGGATCCCTTTCTCCACTGGTTCTGGAGTGGGCTGTGTGCCCAGAGTGCTTTATCCTGCCAAGGGCTGAGGTAGTGGATGTGACACTCCACTGATGGTGGTGCAACAAGCAAGCTGCCCATGCTTCTGGAACTGACCACCAGCCTCGTACGACTGACCACTGGGGATGGCAGCAATGTTTGCGGTGGTGCCACTGGCTCAGGATGTTGCGGGCCGCTGGAGGTGTTGGCGGTGGTGTCAGTAGTGGCGGTGCTGGTGGCGGCCTCACTGACTGCGGTGCTGGCGGCGGTGTCAGTAGCGGCGGTGCTGGTGGCGGGCTCACTGACTGCGGTGCTTGTGAAGGGCTCAGTGTCTGGGGTGCTGGCGGCGGTGTCTGTGGCGGTCGTGCAGGTGGCGGTGCCGGTGGCAGTCTTGTCCGCCATGCAAGTTGGCGTCGACGTGGACCTGCCTTTGATTTTCAGGCCCTTCCCCACCTTGGATGGTGGCGCAGCTGTCTTGCCACTTTCAATTTTTGTCTTGACTGAGCCCTTGGTGGCAGGTGTTTTGGCCTTCTCCCTCTGCGATGTGGGCAACTTTTTCTGTTTTGGAGGTGGCGGAATGTACTTGCCCTCGCTTCTTGGGACACTGGCAGCCCTGTCGCTTGGCACACTCCAAAATCCCGTTATTGCTGGCACCACTGTGCCCGGTGATGTGGTGGCTGAGGTGCTGGGTTGGGACCTGGAAAGGCGGGCCTGAGGGGCCGGACGGGGGGTAGGTGTAGGGAAGAGGTCAACCTTCGATGGGAAAAGTTTTTTAGACACACTGGGATGGGTAGATGGAGGGGGTATGGGAGTGGAGGAAGAGGTAGTGGTTGTAGGAGGTGTTCGTTTGGTGACTTTGGGTGAAGGTGCATGGGCTGTAGGCTGTTGTGAGGTGGATGGCTGTTGGGTGGGTGTGTGACTGTGTTTGTGTACTTTGGGAGGAGGGCTCACAGACACACTGGGAGCGGACACAGGGGATTTGTGAATGGTAGTGGGGGCGATGAGTGCACGTGAGCGGTGGTTGGTGATGGGCATGCTGGGGATGGAGGTAGTGGCTGAGGATGTAGTGCATGCAGGTGTGACTGGAGACGAGACTGGGAGGGAGGAGGGCAGCGTGGAGGAGGGGGACCCAGTTGAGGCAGTAGATGTTGGTATGTGCGCATGGGTATGATGCTTGTGTGAGTGCCTGTGGGATGTGTGGTCCTTATGTTTGCCTAAGCCACCCTTGTGTGTTGAGGTGTGTGCACGCAGGTCTGATGGTGTGCTTGGGATAGGCTGAGGTACAGGGGATTGGGTCTGGGTGAAGGAAGTTGAAGGGGGGAGGCTGGACACAGGAACAATGGCTGCCATCAGTGCTGAGGCCAGAGCCTGAAATGCTCTCTGTTGGGCTGCCTGGCCGGAATGAATTCCCTCTAGGTATGCATTTGTTTGTTGCAAATGCCTCTCGACACCCTGGATGGCATTCAGAATGGTAGACTGCCCAACAGTGAGGGATCTCAGGAGGTCAATGGCCTCCTCACTGAGGGCAGCAGGGTTGACTTGGGCAGGGCCAGAGGTGCCTGGGGCGAAGGAGATGCCCACCATCCTGGGTGAGCAGCCACGGGACAGACGCTGAGTGGCTGCTGGGAGGGCGGTGCTGGTAGGGGGGGGTGGCGGCTGTACCTGTAGATGCGGTTGGCACAGAGGGGCCCGCCACCGCAAGGGAGCTCCCATCAGAGGAGGAGTCAGTGTCTCTGGTCTCTGCTCCTGTCTCCGCCGTGGAGCTACCCTCGCTCTCCGTCCCACTGGTGACTTCAGACTCCATTGTCTCACCCTCCAGGGCCATGTGGGATGCACCTCCCTCCTGTTCCGGTGGCACTGCTCCTCCGCCTGATTATGCTAATGCACACAAGAACAGGGAGACCACAAAAAGAGGGGGGGAGAAAGAAGAAAGACATGTTCAGTACATGCAATACCGCTACTGTTGGCGGACACTACAGACACAGCAGCCCTCTGCACTACGCCATGCACTTAGAGTTGCCTAATTAATCACAGGGAAATGGGGTACAAGGCCTATGCCTGATTGCTGCACACATGGAAGTCACAGGAGCCTGACTAGGTGTAGATGGCTCTTACCACTGGTGGGGTTCGGGTGCCACATACCCTGCCTCACAAAGGGTCCTTGCCACAAAGCTCACCCTGGCCTAGGGGAACCCCCTGCCCACCTCCCCAACCAGACACCTCCTAATGCGTGCAGAGTCAGCTGAATGAGAGTGTACTCAACCCCTTGTGGCTGCTGTGATGCCCTCAAGCACCCATCCAACTCCGAATACGCCACCGCCAGGGTCCGGGACATCAGGGGGGTCATGGTGCAACGGGCACCCCTCCCATGTTGGGAGGCCATCCCCAGCTGGGCCTCTGCCATCTTCTTGCTCCAGCGGCGAATGTCCTCCCATATTTTCCGGCAGTGGGTGCTCTGTCTGTGGTGGACCCCCAGGGTCCGGACGTCCTTGGCGATGGCACGCCAAATATCCTTCTTTGGGTGGGTGCTGACCTAGAGGAATAGTACAGTGGAAAAGGAAAAACTTTAACCGTCCGGACCGTCACAGTCATCGGCCCACGTTTCCACCCTTACCCTAACGCACATACACTCACCGTCTGCTCATGCAGGCCTCAGTCCCCCCCCCTGTATCTTCCAACCACACCACTCCAAACAGGCATTGCCCATACAGCATGCTCACTGTGTACTCACCTGTTTGTCTGGAGGACCGTAGAGTAGCGTGTACTGGGGGAGGACCCCATCCACTAACTTGTCAAACTCCTCCGAAGTGAAGGCAGGTGCCCTTTCCCCAGACACATGAGCCATTGTTGCTTCCAGACTGAGGTCACAGCCGCACTTGCAGTGTAGGTCCTCTCCTGTCGAAGGTCAGGTATCAAGTGAGTGAACAGAGAGAAAATGGCAGTAACGTCCACGGCGGTGCATAACGTCACCGCCGGCGTACATCGTCATTGGCTCCTGGGACCCATAGGGCCCAATGTTAACCACTGCAGGATTGCGCTGCGGTCTTCGACCTCCTACCGCGACGGTGTACAATGCCAGCGCAGTTACCTTATATCCCCTTGGCCCACATTACAGGTCAGGCAGCCGCCATTTCAGGGGGCCACATGGCATTATTTTTTAATGCATGACACATATCTAGGCCTTGCATACACACAGAGACAGGCACATAGCGGATTGACAAATGTGTGCAATAAATTCTTTTTTTACTACCTCAGTGTTGGCTGACTCTGTGCTCGCTGTTCTTGTCCATAGGGCACGTCCGCTGGGGCAGGTGAGGAGATGGCTGCATCCTCCGGTGTACAGACCGCTGGTGGACCTGTCGAAAATGGAAGAGAGGCATGTAATAGTCACCTACAGACTTGATCGTGCAACAATCCATGAACTGTGTGCGCTGTTGGAGCCAGACATGATTTCAGCTATCCGCCATCCCACAGGAATCCCCCCCTCTAGTGCAGGTCCTGTAAGTACTCCATTTCCTGGCCAGTGGGTCCTTTCAAACAACAGTGGCTATTGCATCAGGGAAGTCCCAGCCTATGTTCTCAAACGTGTTGTACAGAGTGTTGTCTGCCCTCCTGAAACACATGCACAGCTACATCATTTTCCCTCAGGTGGAGGATTTGCCTACAGTGAAAGGTGACTTCTATGCCCTGGAACATATCCCCAACATCATAGGTGCCATTGATGGTACACATGTGGCCTTGGTACTCCCACGCAGGAGTGAACAGGTGTACAGAAACAGGAAGAGCTATCATTCGATGGATGTGCAGATGGTGTGTTTGGCCGACCAGTACATCTCCCATGTGAACGCCAAGTTTCCTGGCTCTGTGCATGACGCTTACATTTTGAGGAATAGCAGCATCCCTTATGTGATGGGGCAACTCCAGAGGCACCCTGTATGGCTAATAGGTGAGGGCAAGGACCCTATATTATAGAAAGAACCTTCGGCCTCCTGAAGGCCAGATTCCGGTGCCTCCATATGACAGGTGGTCCTCTGTACTACTCACCAAAGAATGCTGCACAACTTGGCTTTGCGACAACAGGTGCCTTTTCTGCAGGAGGATGGTCCAGAAGAAGGTCTTGTGGCAGCTGTGGAGCCTGTGGACAGTGAAGAAGAGAAGGCAGAAGAAGAGGATATTGACAACAGAAACAACGTGATCCAGCAATACCTCCAGTGAGACACAGGTAAGAAGACATCACTGCCTCATACATCTCATACAATTGTTAGACCTATCAAATGTCTGTCACTTTCACCCAGTGTATGGACCCTGTCCTGTAACTTTGCCTTTCCATTTCACAGATGTGGGTCCCAATGTGCAACTTCTGCTATGTTACCTCATGGACTAGAGCTGTGTGACATAGGTATGTTGGCATTACAATGGACATTGCTATTTTCCTCAGTTATTGCAAATACACATTTGTGAAAGCAGACTGACTCCAGATTGTTTTGTGATTCAAGGGTGTTTATTTAAGTGAAAATTAGTGGAGGGCGTGGTAAAATGGCCAGGGGTGATTATGGAGGAATGTCCATGGCAGAGTCCAGTTATTTGTTTCACAGGTGCATTGTCCAAAGGGGCATAGGAAGTGCAGCTAGGGCAGTTTAATGATGGACAGGGTGACGAAGTGGGACAGAAGGATGACATTCAGGGTGGTCTCATTTCTTGGCAGGGGTCTTGGCATTGTTCTCTGTCTTTGTCCTGGATCTCAGGGACCATTTGAGGGGTGGTTCTTCATCTTCAGGGGGTGGGGTGCTGGTGTCGTGGTCCTGTGGCGGTGCCTCCTGTCCACTAGCGCCGGCAGAGATGGTGGGCAGTTCATCATCGAGGTTAGTGTCAGGGGTCCCTTGTTGTGCCACAGTGTCCCTTCTGGTATTCACAAGGTCCTTCAGCGCCCCTACAATGGTGACCAGGGTGGTGTTGATGGACTTGAGTTCCTCCCTGATCCCTAAATACTGTTCCTCCTGCAGCCGCTGGGTCTCCTGAAACTTGGCCAGTACCGTTGCTATTGTCTCCTGAGAATGATGGTACGCTCCCATGATGTTGGAGAGGGCCTCGTGGAGAGTGGGTTCCCTGGGCCTGTCCTCCCCCTGTCGCACAGCAGTACTCCCAGTTCCCCTGTTTTTCTGTTCCTCTGTCCCCTGAACCGTGTGCCCACTGCCACTGCCCCCAGGTCCCTGGTGTTCTTGGGTTTGTGGGTTTGCCTGGGTTCCCTGTAGTGGTGGACACACTGCTGCTTGACATGTCCTGGGGACAGAGGTATGGGCCTGGTGGGTGGGTGCTGTGCTGGTGTTTCCTGAGAAGGGAGGCTCTGTTGTGGCTTGTGCCAGTGTGAGGGGAACCGACTGTCCCGAGGTCCCAGATGGGCCGGGCTGGTCATCTAGATCCAGTTGGACAGAGCTGCTGTCATCACTGTGGGCCTCTTCTGTGGGGGGAGTGGACACGTCTGGAACCTCCTATCCGGTGATGTTGGGTAGGGGTCCTGCAGGGGTGTAAAGGCATGATTATTGCATCTGTATGTGCCATCGTGTGCAATGGGTGGGTGACCCTGTACTCCAGTGCTTAGATTTTTGTCTAGGACCTTGTATAATATTTGGTTTGGGGATCTGTGTGGGTATCTGTAGTGGACATGCTATGGTGATGGGTGTCCATGCTTTGGTGTTGCATGCAGGGCTTGGTGTTGGAATGGGTGGTTTGTGATAGTGGGAAATATGTGAGGTGTTGGAGTGTTGGGGTGAGGGTGAAGGTGGGGGTATGTGCTAGCATGCAGATAGGGTGGGGGATGTAATAGTTAAGATTTGGCTTACCAGAGTCCATTCCTCTAGCTACTCCTGCAAGGCCCTCAGGATGCAGTATAGCCAAGACATGCTCCTCCCATGTTGTTAGTTGTGGGGGAGGAGGTAGGTGTCTGCCGCCAGTCCTCTGAACTGCAATCTGGTGTCTTGAGACTACGGAATGTACCTTCCCCTGTAGGTCATTCCAACTCTTCCTGATGTCATCCTGTGTTCTGGGATACTGTCCCACTGCGTTGACCCTGTCTACAATTCTGCGCCATAGCTCCATCTTCCTTGCTATGGAGGTGTGCTGCACCTGTGATCTGAATAGCTGTGGCTCTACCCGGATGATTTCTTCCACCATGACCCTAAGCTCCTCCTCAGAGAACCTGGGGTGTCTTTGCAGTGCCATGGTGTGGTGTGGGTGATGTGTGAGGTGGTGTGTGTTGTGATGTGTGAGGGGATGTGTTTGTGTGTGTTGTGTGAGGTGCATGGATGTTGTGTGAATGATGGTGTTGTGTGCCTGTGGATGCTAGTTTGTTGATGGTGGTATCTCTCTCTGTGCTTCGTTCTCAATTTCTGTCATAGGGGTTTGTGGGTGGTGTGGGTGTGTGTTTTATATTGTATTGGGTGTGTGGGAGTGGTGTGTGCATGTGTATTAGGTGTGTGTATTTTGATTTGTCCAATGTGGTTGTGTTTTGTATATGTGTGTGTATTTTGAGCGCGGCGGCGTGTACCACCAATGGAATACCGCGGTTGAAAGACCACTGCGTGGTTTCATGGGTCGTAATAGTGTGGGCGTATTCCTTTTGGCGTGACTGTGGAGGTTAAGTTATCACCAGTTTATCACTGACCTTTGGTGTGACAGACTTGTGTGGGTGTCTAGATTTTGGCGGAATGCGAGCTGTGGGTCGTAATAGCTGTAGCGGAATTCCGCCACCGCAGGGGTGTGTTGGCTATCTTTTGCACGGTGGTAAGCAGGATTTACCGCCAATGTTGTAATGAGGGCCTATGTGTTCAGCACCAGTGTTACTGGCCCCTGACTATAACAAGGAGTTTACAGTGCAAACAGATGCTTCAGAGGACGGGATCGGGCAGTGTTAGCACAAGTTAATGAAGAAGGCCAAGATAAACCAGTTGCCTTCATCAGCAGGCAACTACTCCCCAGAGAGAAAAGATGGAGTGCCATTGAGAGGGAGGCTTTTGCTGTGGTCTGGTCCCTGAAGAAGTTGAGGCCATACCTCTTTGGCACTCACTTCCGTGTACAAACTGACCACTGACCTCTCAGATGGTTGATGCAAATGAGGGGGGAGAACCCAAAACTGTTAAGGTGGTCCATTTCCCTACAGGGGATGGACTTCACAGTGGAGCACAGACTTGGGACTGCCGATGCCAGTGCAGATGGCCTCTCCAGGTTTTTCCACTTAGCTGATGAGAACTACCACGGTGTAGGTTAGTACCCATCACTTTTCAGCTGGGGTAGCAGTGTAGGAAGGTCCTCCTTTTTGCCCTGGTCACCCCTAAGCATTTTGGACAAGTACTGGTGGTTACAAACTCTTGGCTGTGCCCCAAGCACGCACTGCTTACCAGTCCCAGGGCCAGGGCTCTGTCTAAAGTGGATATGCAAATTAGGCTGATTATAATTGGCAAAATTAACCTACCTATAAGTCCCTAGTATATGATACGGCATGTAGGTTTAGGGACCCCAGCATATGTAATGCCCCCATATGTGCACTGCTGAGGTGCCCAGTGTCATTTTAAAGGCAGGCCTGCCTTGCTAGCTGCTTTTAAATTAAAGTGACATACAAATTTGACTTTGGAATTAAACTTAGTTGAAAAGTCTTAAACTACTTTATTATTTACATATAAGTCACCCCTAAGGTGTGCCCTATGTGCCCCTAGGCCTGGGTGCCATGTAACAATAAGCAGGGACCTTATAAAATAGTTTTATAAGCCCTGGTGAGGTAAAACAGCCAAATGGGTTTTTCCCTCATTGTAGTGAGTGGCCTTAATAGGCTAGAATGGGGAGACTTTATTTTAAGTTTAATTTTAAAAGTCCCCTTAAGTAACAGTTACCACAAGTTTGGTATCAAATTAATTGCTATAAAAACTTTACCTGAAAAGTTGCCAACTTCAGCCCTGCAGTGTTTTTGCTGCTTTGCTCTGATTGGCCAGCCTCTGGCAGCCTGGCCAGGCTGCCTGGATGAGGTGTGAAGTGGCCTGGCTCAACACAAAGGGATGGGCCTGGGGGAGGATATCTCCCCTCAGCAGATGGGGAAGCAGGAAGGGAGGGGCTGCCAAACTGGTGTTCAATGGCAGGGACGGTGATTTGGAGCAACCCAGCAACACCCTCACATCCTGCAAACCCAGACAATTTGGTTCCCCCTTGATTAGATTAGGAGCGGGCAGAAGAGGGGTGTGTTTAGGATGTTTAGCCACACCAGTGGGTGGGCTCAGCCAGATGTAACCTCCAAAAGTTACTTTCAGCCATGATAGATTTTTGAGGAATGTTGCTCCCTGGGATTGATTTTTTGCCACACTTCCCAGGAAGTGGTCATCACAGGGGGAAGGACCATGCCCCTGATTGGAGAACCAGGACCCCCCTCTTTTTCACCCAGGAGCAAGGAAAAAACTGGCAGATCTGCACCCACACCTCAGATCCCTATCAGATATAAGCAAGGAAGCAATACAGAAGAAGAAGAACTGCTCTGCTGTACCCCTTACCTGGACACTGCACTCTGGAGGACTTCACCAGCTGCACGCTTGGGCTTCACCACAAGAAGGACTTTGCCTGGCTTCAACTGGTTCAAGGAGGGACTCCCTGTTTGTAAAAACTTACTAACCAGAGTCCCCTGCACCAACTCCTGAAGACACCAACCAGCTGACCACTGCCCAGTGGCCAAAAAGGAGTTTGGACCAGGTGCATTCTGAGAGCTGTAGTCCGCACCCTCAAGGAGCATCTAAGAGGTTCTGGAACCTTGGGGTGAGCTCTGGACCTCAGAAGACCCTTAAAGGAACATCTGGAAGAAGAACCAGAAGTTTAGAGAAGTTTGGAGAACTTTTGGAAAAAAGCTCCATAAAGGGACCGACCCGCCACGGCAACTCTAGCCGGCTTGCCTCAACCGCAACCTGGCCTGACTTACAGGGTCGTCCTGGTGAAGAAAATCTCCAAAAAAGTGACTAAGTCCGAATGTAGGAAGTTGACCCGGACCTCCCAGGCAGTGTATCCGAAGAGGTCTCCAAGGACATCAGATCAAGATTCAGGTTTGCCCCAGGTGAAGGATTTTCATCTCGAAAAAAACAACTAGGTCCAAAGGTAAAAATCTCCACCGAGGGCTCCCACGACGCGTATCTGAGGAAGAGTTCCAGGAGGTCGGATTGGACTGGAGACTTGGTCCCGCAAAAGAAAATCTCCAGAAAAACGACTAAGTCCTAAGGTAAACTTTTGACCGAGGCCTCCTGCGCGCTGCAGCTGAGCCGGGCTCAATCGCAGTTGGCCTTAAACTTTGACTTTGCCCTGGTCGAGGTGCAACCAGATGACCAGATTGGTGCTTTTTGTTTCTATACGCTAGAAAGCATTAATTCCTTAAAAATTCATATCTCCGGTTCCCCTTATCCGATTTTATTTGTTGTTTTGGTGTCATTTCAAAGCCACAAATATTTCCTATTTTTATAAATTGATTTTGGATTTTTAAACTGTTTCCTGTGTTTTATTTAATCACTGTTTTGTGATATTTGAATGCTTTACGCTTTGTCTCCTAAGTTAAGCCTTGTCGCTCATTGCCAAGCCACCAAGGGTTGAGCTAGGTTTAATTTACTGAAACCTCACTGGACCTAAGTGGAGGTTAATGGCCTATTGCTAAGTGTAGGTACTTACCTGCCCTTACCAATAACCCATTTTCCAATAGGGGCACAGGTCTGCAAACCAAAAAAGGATAAGCTTATCTCCTGAGACCCAATACAAACTATTGTTGGATCCACCACAGGTTTGGGTGGGATTTGAGTGGCCATTTTTACTACATGCACAGAAGTAATAAAAACAACTTTAAAATCAAATCAGTTGAAAGCAACTACATTTTAATGGCAACCCGGAACCTAAAATCAGGAAGAAGGCCACAGGCCAGATGGTTATTCAGGCTTGTATGTCCTCCTAGATCCATTGAAATAACTTTTTGAACAATTCACCAAAGATAGATCCATATCTGGTACGGCAACCAATGACACTATAGTGGTTATTCCAAAAGAAGGGAAAGACTACAGGGACACCAACAATTATACACCCATTTCCTTAATTAATATCGATTGCAAATTATACGTAAATATTTTAGCCCTTTAGACTGAAGAAAGTAATTTGAAAACTCATCCAACCATCACAGACTGGCTTCCTAAAGGGGAGCCTAGTGGCAGGTAACATAAGACAATTCTGTGATCGGCAAACCAAAAATCTAAGCTCGCCAGCAGCTGCCATGGCTTTAGATGCAGAGAAAGCCTTAAACAAAGTCGCCTGCACTTTGCTGCATGTGGCGCTGCAAAAGTACGACCAATCCACATGACAATGTTGCTATATTCCAACCCAGAAGCTAAAGTAAGGGTTAATGGACATCTCTCAATCTCATTCATACTATCTCAGGAAACACATTTGGGGTGTCCCCTACCCCTCTGCTCTTCTTGTTAGTGATTGATCACTTTGAAGACCAATGCCAATATTAAATGAATACCCTTCTCAAGTAGTAGACAACTGTTCACAGCATATGCTAATGATGCTCTCATATTCATGGAAAATGGAGATAAAGCTAATCTGGATATCATGCCAGAAATTGCGAAATACTCCAATGTCTCAAGCTAATCACTGAATATAGTGAGAACCGAGGCCTTCACATTAAATGTCCATTATACCCCTACGGTAATAGGGAACTCAAGGTTAAAATGGCAGTAAAAATCACTAAAATACCTCTGCATCTTCATAACCTTGACCTTGATGGAAATCAATGACAAACACACTCTTTCAAAAATCAAAGATCAGTTAAACATCTGGTCCCCCAAATACATCAATTGGTAAGGAAGAAGTGAAGCCATCAAAATGATGATTACTCCCCCTGACAAACTTCCTATAAAGCATACTTTCATTCACTCTCTCACCCTCCTTCTTCAAGTAATTAGACAAATAGATTTTTGACTTTCTCAGGAAATTAAAAAAAGCAAGTATATCTTTAGACAAACTCTGGCGAGCAAATCTAAAGGGGGCTTGATCCCACCCAATTTCCATAGATACTATTGTCGTAGTTGGATGGTTGCTCTAGGCAAGACTGCTGGTTTATGGATGATAGCACTTTTGTTTCTAGGCGACTAGGACAATCCTACAAGAAGTCGCAACTGTCGGCCTAACCCTCCCAGCTCACAAGCAGTACCTCACCAAAAACCCAAATAGTAAAAGGTGATTTGTGGCAGTCTTTACCCATGGACTCTAGAGTGCGACATCTCAGGGGAGTTGTAGTTGAACAGAGATTACCCTTTTCTCACATAAGCAACAAGTCCCATTCACACACAGGCAATGAAGGAGATGCAGTACAGTTTTCAATAGGTTTTATTAACAAGACTGCAATGTACTGTAAAATGCATGAGCTGCAATGATTTGGATTATGAACAATGCACAAAACAGAATTGTAAAAACAAGACTCTTGAATATTAATACCCCACCATCTTGCAAAAACATGTGGTGGGAAATAGGCCATACTACCCTAGCATGATGAACCTAATCTCTAACCTAAAGAGAGCAAGAGAGCTAGTACTGCCAGTACCATGTCCATGAGAAGAGTTCCCCAACCCTTGTTACTTTGGAATGAGGTACCTAGATCAGACTCCCTGGGGACACAAAGGCTGAGTCTGCAACAAGGTGATGTGTAGCATAGATAGCGTTGATGGTAGGAATCCCTCTGATAACCCTGTCTGTGTTAAATGTATTTATACAGATCTTGTAGGACCCCAGACACAGATATGTTCCCAAACAATAGATAAGAAGGCATGCTTGGGGCAGCAATTATATAAACAATTCCCTCCCAAAGTACATTATGTTCCTGTCACACATAAATGGGAAAGAACATGATGTAAATACCTACGTATATCACTTGTTTTTGACGCTGATAGTGATGCCTTCACAGAGTGGCCCTGAAAACGTGAAATCAAAACATCTACCTAACTATAACCATAGCAGCCATCTTGGAAGAAATCATTAAATAAATGTGCTAAAATAGAGCCTGCTAAGAAGGTTAAAAGTCACTAGGTGGGGGGCACAGGCCTGCAAGGCAGAAGGCTAAGCTAGCTCCTGATTTCCAATAAAACCAGACAGGATCCACTGCACTATCTTGAATTCCTAGCAGCACAGGGTACTTGGTGGGTCTTCCAGGGCAACCCATGCTCTCCTCTATGGCTTCCAATTGAATCACTATTAATCCAACCGCTAACTTTATGCTCTAGCTAAACAATTACCCAGGAAAATATATTGCCCACAGAACACTCTCACTGCACCTTACATGCCCCAAAACATATAGATAAGAAACTGACTACTAAAATATTAAACTCAGACATGGCTTTGCTTTGGTACAACAAACATATTTAAATTATAGACAAATCCCCCCACTGGGTCTTCTGGACTAACAAGGGTATCATCCTTATCAAGGACCTAGACTATCATGATAAACTTGTACCCTTCTCCACTCAAAAAGCCATCTTTGGCTTACAAGACATGGACTTCTATGACCTCCTAAAACTAAAATGTGGTCCCCGGAAACTAAACCGTCACCACACCCCTGATCTCCCGATCAAGTTCTGTAAAATTGAGGAAATGGACCACATAGAGACCAGACTGTACAAGATTCTCGAGCCATGAAAAACCTTCTTAGAAAACAAACAAAATGAAAATCGGCTTAACAGGATCCCCATCACCATAATCTCACCTCTCCCAATGCAGTTTGGGGAAGAGTTTGTTGATCACCAGGACAAACTTAATTTTGGTCAATACACAATACATACTGGACACCCAGTAGGCTTCATAAACTGGGGCTGCTCAAATCTAACCTATGCTGGAAATGTGACAACTCACAGGGAGATGGATATTTAGCATATGCTTTATCTTTGCAGGTTCTTACACCCCTCAGAGCTAACATACAAATATACTTATAGAATATGTTTAGAATTCATAGCCCTCAGCATCATTGCTCTTCCGCACAGCTAGACTTAGCTCCCACAGATCTGCATCTTGTAGATTTGTTACTGACTGAGAGTCAAAGTAATTTAATCAGAATGAAAAACAAACATATGCATCCCTTTTAAAAAATGGTGGGACTTACTATGTTACACCAGAAGTGCTGATGCCATTGTAATCTCCAAATCTCACTAATTAAATAAGTCTAGGAAATTGTAGGATAGTTTTGATAAATACCTACAGGAAAATAAACTCCCTTAGATTACATGCTTCTATTGTCTTACATAAGCAACCACTAACAGTACAACATCAGAACCATCTTGCTCAGGCTCAGCATAAGCTTGAGTTTACAGACTCGCCCTGCAATAAACACAACTATGTGTTCTCCTGTTCCTTTGAACCCAACAATTGAGGGGCACATACTTTTCCCTCCACCTTCACCTCCACTCCTCCCTACCGAACAGTGTCCCCCTTCTTCCCACTATGCCCTCCTTTTACCCTTTTTCTTTTGCTCTGAAGCATCCAGGCTACTGGTAGTTCATATCTAACAGGTCTGTGGATAGAGTATATACAAGTACCGCTATTACCTTACCAATTGCCAAATATAAAGAGAATAAGGATTTTTTTCCAATATAAGGCCCCACCTTCGGATTGCCAGCAAATCCTACTTGAAGGCTAATCTATATCCAGCTATTACCTTACCAATCACCAAACATAAAGAGAATAGGATTTTATTCCAGTGTAAAGCCCCACCTTCAGATTGCCAAAAAATCCTACTTGAAGACTAATCTATATTCAGTGGTCATATTATCGCCTATGATTGGGTATATGCTAATCTCTGGACAATCCTGTTATGTACTCTCATTACTGCTTTGTGAATTATGTCTTTTCTTTTTTGATACTATTAGAAATGGGGTCTTTGGTTGGCAGTCAGGTTATCCCCTGTCCAAGCAAGGACCCTCACTCTAATCGGGGTAAAGGAGAATCACCCTCAGTTAACCCCCACTCACCCCATTGGTAGCTTGGCACGAGCAGTCAGGCTTAACTTCAGAAGCATTGTGTAAAGTATTTGTACCAGCTCACACAGTAATACAATGAACCACTACAAAATGACACAACACAGATTTAGAAAAATAGGTAATATTTATCTAAACAAAACAAGACCACACTGACAAAAATCCAACATAAACTAGTCAAGATATGAATTTTCAAAAGAATAAGGCCCATATTTATACTTTTTTAGCGCCGCATTTGCGTCACTTTTTGACGCAAAAACAGCACAAACTTACAAAATACAATTGTATTTTGTAAGTTTGCGCTGATTTTGCATAAAAAAACGACGCAAATGCAGCGCTAAAAAGTATAAATATGGACTTGAGAGTCTTAGGGCCATATGTACAAACACTTTTTCCCATAGACAGAGAATGGGTAAAAACCTTTGCTACATCTGGCCCTTAATCCTTAGAAAACATTGAGAATGATGTTGTTACACAAAGTACCTGGTTAGCGTCAAAAATAAAGCTGCACAGGTGAGCGTGCATTGGAAAAGTCAGCAATGCGTTGATTCCTCAATTGCAACGGAGGCTGTGCGTTGTTTCCTTCTCCAATCGGGTCGGCGATGCAAGAGAGTCATCCGTCGATTACCAGATGGGGTACCTCGGATCTGCGCAGAGTCGGGTTGACTTGGACGCCCAGGAACGATGCGTGGAAAATCCAGTCACATAGTATTAGAAAACTGCGCAGCGTGGGGTTTGCGTCATTATCAGCCTCCGTACAGCAGGTGTTGCGCGTCATTTCTCTAGCAGCGTTGCATCGATCTCCCAGCCATAATGCAGGTGTAGCATCGATTTCAGCCACAAAGCCATCAGTGCGTCATTTATCAGCCGCGTTGCGGAAGGCGCGCCATAAAATTCTTGTCTGCCAGCTTCACCTTTAAAGGGCACAGGGACTAGATAGGGCAACACTTGGCAGGGCAGGAGTCTCAGCAGAGAGTCCAGGTGTTGGCAGGGGAAGTCTTTGATTGCCCTGAGACTTCAACAACAGGAGGCAAACTCAGTTCAAGCCCGTGGAGATTCTTCTCAAGCAGGAATGCACAACAAAGTCCAGTCTTTGTCCCCTTTCACAGGCAAAAGGAGCACCTGCAGGATAGCCCAACAAAGCACAGTCACAGTCCTTCAGCTCTTCTCATTGGCAGAGGTTCCTCTTGATTCCAGAAGAAATCTTGAAATAATCTAATTTTTATGGGTTTTGGGTCGACTACTTATACCCCTTTCTGCCTTTGACATAGGCAAACTTCAAAGGACAGTCTCTCTTGTTTGTAAGATCCTGCCTTGCCCAGGCCAGGCCGCAGATACAAACCAAGGGGTTGGAGACTGCATTGGGTGAGGGCAGGCACAGTCCTTTCAGGTGTAAGGACGCCTCCCCTCCCTCCCAGCACAGATGGCTCATCAGGATTTGCAGGCTACACCCTAGCTCCCTTTGTGTCACTGTCTAGAGGAGAGGTGCAAACAGCCCAACTGTCAAACTGACCCAGACAGGGAATCCACAAACAGGCAGAGTCACAGAATGTTTTAAGCAAGAAAATGCCTACTATTTAAAAGTGGCATTTTCAAACACACAATCTAAAAACAACCTTTAGCAAAAGGTGTGTGTTTTGATTTGTGCATTCAGAGACCCTAAACTACATATTTCTATGTGCTCCCAAAGGGAATCTGCACTTTAATAATATTTAAAGGTTAAAGGCAGCCCCCATTTTAACCTATGAGTCAGATAGGCCTTCCACAGTGAAAACCGAATTTGGCAGTATTTCACTGTTAGGACATATACAACACATTAGTACATGTTCTACCTTAAACATACACTGGATCCTGCCCAAGGGGCTACCTAAGACCTACCTTAGGGGTGCCTTACAAGTAAGAAAAGGGAGGTTTGCAAGTGGGTACACTTGCCAAGTCAAATTGCCAGTTTAAAACTGCACACACAGACACTGCAGTGGCAGGTCTGAGCCATGTTTACAGGGCTACTTATGTGGGTGGCACAACCAGTGCTGCAGGCCCACTAGTAGCATTTGATTTACAGGCCCTGAGTACCTTTAGTGTTATGTTATGTTATGAAAGTTTATATAGCGCATAGCTACCCAAAAGTCTCCCAGCGCTAGTGCACTATACTAGGGACTTACTAGTAAATCAAATATGCCAATCATGGAGAGATAATTACACATATATTTTACATAGGAGTACTTGCACGTTAGCTCTGGATAGCATTGGTAAAGTGCCCAGAGTATCAAAAACAGAGTCCAGCACACATCAACAACCTGGAAAACAGAGCCAAAAAGTTAAAGGAGACCACACCAAGGATGTCAAGTCTAACACGTGTGCCCCCCAGCCGAAAGTGGGGGACAACTACCCAACCTCATGGGAGTTCTCATCACTAACGTGGAAGAATCTGGACAGACCATCAGCATTGGCGTGTTCTGTACCAGGGCGGTGTTCCACCGTAAAGTCCATCCCCTGCAGGGAAATAGACCACTTCAACAGTTTTGGATTCTCTCTCCTCATCTACATTAACTATCTGAGGGTCCTATGGTTGGTCTGACCCTGGAAGAGAGTCCCAAACAAGTAGGGTCTTAGGCCCATATTTATACTTTTTTAGCGCCGCATTTGTGTCATTTTGTGACGCAAAAACAGCACAAACTTGCAAAATACAATTGTATTTTGTAAGTTTGCGCCATTTTTGCTTCAAAAAGGGGCGCAAATGCGGCACTAAAAAAGTATAAATATGCGCCTTAGTTTCTTCAGTTCCCAGACCACAGCAAAAGCTTCTCGCTATATTGCACTCCACCTACGTTCCCTGAAAAATAACCTCCGCTTATAAAGGCTACAGGTTGCTCTAGTCCCTCTTCATTGAGCTGTGAGAGAACTTCTCCTATACCATGCTCTCAGGCATCTGTTTGCACAACAAGCTCCTTGGAGTAGTCAGGTGCCTTCAGCACATGTGCTGTGCACAAGGCTATGAGAAAGTAGCCTCTTTCTAGCATGGTTATCCACACTTTTTGCCTGTTTGTGAGTGTGTGTCAGTGTGTTTTTACTGTCTCTCTGGGATCCTGCTAGCCAGGACCCCAGTGCTCATAGATTGTGGCCTAATGTGTGTGTTGTCTGTAGTGCTTAACTGTGTCACTGAAGTTCTGCTAAGCAGAACTTCCGTGCTTATGTTCTCTCTGCTTCCAAATTAGTCACTATAGTTTAGTGACTTAATTTACCAATTCCAATTGGCACACTGGACCCCCATTATAAGTCCCTAGCATATGGTACCTAGGTACCCAGGGCATTGGGGTTCCAGGAGATCCTTATGGGCTGCAGCATTTCTTTTGCCACCCATAAGGAGCTCAGACAAACCCTTTCACATCACTGCCGCTTCAGCCAGCATGAAATAGTACACACACCATTCCACAGCCATTTTCACTGAACTTAAGTAACTTATAAATTACCTATATGTCTAACCTTCATTTACTGAAGGCTAGGTGCAAAGTTACTAAGTGTGAGAAACCCTTGCACTAGCAAAGGTGCCCCACACTGTCCAGGGCCAATTCCCCAGACTTTGTGAGTGCAGGGATACCATTACACACGTGCACTACACATAGATCAATACCTCTATGTAGCTTCACAATGGTAACTCCGAATATGGCCATGCAAGGTGACAGCTTCGGACACCAGACCCAACCAAACACCACGAACCCGCACCCCCGGCCATCACCCTCAACAACTGGACCCACATCAACACTGAAGAAACCAAATCCACCATGAACTCTAGCCACTCCGGCGCCCCTTCGGACCCCTGCCCTCACTTAATCTTTAACAAAGCCGACGACATCATCGCCCCGCACCTCCAGGCCGTCATCAACTCTTCTTTTTCTTCTGCTACCTTCCCCGAATGCTGGAAACACGCCGAAGTCAACGCCCTACTAAAGAAACCTACGGCTGACCCGAGCGACCTGAAAAACTTCCGCCCCATCTCTCTCCTGCCTTTCCCAGCCAAGGTAATAGAGAAGACCGTCAACAAACAGCTGACCACCTTCCTGGAAAACAACAACCTGCTCGACCGTTCACAAACCGGATTCCGAACCAACCACAGCACGGAAACCGCCCTCATCTCAGTCACAGACGACATCAGAACACTGATGGACAATGGTGAAACAGTCGCCCTCATTCTCCTCGACCTTTCGGCTGCCTTCGACACCGTCTGTCACCGCACCCTAATCACCCGCCTCCGCTCCACCGGGATCCAAGGCCAGGCCCTGGACTGGATCGCCTCCTTCTTCTCAAACCGTTCCCAAAGAGTTTACCTCCCTCCGTTTCACTCAGAACCCACCGAGATCATCTGTGGCGTACCTCAAGGCTCATCGCTCAGCCCGACACTCTTCAATGTCTACATGAGCCCCCTCGCCAACATCGTACGCAAGCACGACATCATCATCACCTCCTACGCCGACGACACCCAACTTATACTCTCCCTCACCAAGGACCCCGCCAGCGCCAAGACCAACCTACAAGAGAGTATGAAGGACGTCGCAGATTGGATGAGGCTCAACCGCCTAAAGCTGAACTCTGAAAAAACGGAAGTCCTCATCCTCGGCAACACTCCGTCCGCCTGGGACGACTCCTGGTGGCCCACGGCCCCCGGCACCGCACCGGCCCCCGCAGACCATGCCCGCAACCTCGGCTTCATCTTGGACCCTCTTCTCACCATGACAAGCAAGTCAACGCTGTGTCCTCCGCCTGCTTCCTCACCCTCCGCATGCTCCGCAAGATCTTCCGCTGGATCCCCGCCGACACTAGAAAAAACGTGACCCACGCCCTCGTCACAAGCCGCATGGACTACGGCAACACCCTCTACGCTGGGACCACCGCCAAACTCCAAAATCGCCTGCAACGCATTCAAAACGCCTCGGCCCGCCTCATCCTCGACGTACCCCGCAACAGCCACATCTCCGCACACCTGAGACACCTGCATTGGCTCCCAGTCAGCAAAAGGATCATCTTTCGATTTCTCACCCACACACACACAAAGCCCTCCACGACAAGGGACCGGAATACCTCAACCGACGCCTCAGCTTCTACGTCCCCACCCGCCTCCTCCGTTCCTCTGGCCTCGCACTCGCTTCCGTCCCTCGCATCCGCCGCTCCACGGCGGGTGGGAGATCTTTCTCCTTCCTGGCGGCCAAGACCTGGAACTCCCTCCCCACCAGCCTCAGGACCACCCAGGACCACTCCGCTTTCCGGAGACTCCTAAAAACCTGGCTTTTCGAGCAGCAGTAACCCCCTCTTTCCCCTAGCGCCTTGAGACCTGCATGGGTGAGTAGCGCGCTTCATAAATGCTAATGATTTGATTTGATTTGATTTGATTTGATAAAATCATGGAATTGTCCCCGCATTCCACATCTGGTATTGGGGGACCAATCCCATGCATCCTGGGGGCTCACCGTGTACCCTCAGTCATGCCAAACCAGCTCTCTGAGGCTTGCACTGAAGCTACAGCTGCTCCCACCTCACAGACAGGGTTCTGCCCGCCTGGGGTCTGAGCAGCTCAGTCCCAGGAAAGCAAAACAAGGCATTTATTTTTGGAAGAGGGTGTTATACCCTCTCCCAATGGAAATAGGTGTTACAGGCTTGGGAGGGGTAACCTCCCAGAGTCTCTGGAAATGCTTTGAAGGGCACAGATGGTGCCCTCCTTGCATAAACCAGTCTACACCGGTTCAGAGACCCCAGTTCCTGCTCTGGCGCACAACTGGACAAAGGAAAGGGGAGTGACCACTCCCTTGTCCATCACCACTCCAGTGTGTCCCTGGTGTTAGCCATCTTGTTTTCCACAGTGTGGGAACACTCTGGGGATCTCTGAGTGGCCAGTGCCAGCAGGTGACGTCAGAGGCCCCTCCTGATAGGTGCATACCTGGTTAGGTAGCCAGTACCCTTCACATGGCTATTTAGGGTCTCTCCTGTGGGTTCCCCTTCAGATTCAGCCTGCAAGTTTCCACCAGGAATCCTCTGCAACTCCTGCTTCATCCTCTGACCGTCAGATCAAACACAGACTGCTCCAGGAACCTCTGTAACTGCAACAAAGTATCCAAGAAGGCTCTGCAACTTGAGCTCCAGCCAGCAACTGCAACAGTTTCCAAAGTGTGCACGCTCAGAGGAGTCCCTGTCTTCACCGTGCACCAGAAGGACCGAAGAAATCTCCTGTGGAGTGACGAGTCACTTCCCTGCTCCAGCAGGCACCTTCTAAGATGACGACCGGTTCTCTGGTCTGGGACTACTCTCCTGATGACGAGCGGGCTCCCTGGAACGCAGGTGGTAGACCCCTTCGACCGAGACTGTCCTGAGGTTCAGCTGTCCAAATTTGGCGGAGGTAAGAGCTTGCCTTCCCGGTTTGCTACAGTACCCCTGTGCAAAGTGTCATCTCTAGCTCCTGAAGCATCTGTGCACTTTTTGCAAGAATCCATTGTGCACAGCGTGGCCCTGGTCCCCAGCACTCTATCCTGTGACGCTCAACTCGCTGAGTTGTCCTCCGGGGGCGTGGGACCTACTTTTGTAGTGCTGCAGCAACCGCAATTTGCACCTTCTTTGTCCTCATGTCCTGGGAATCTCGTGGGTGCTGTCTGGTGATCTGTGGGTTCCCTATGGTGTTGGGAGCCCCCTCTGCCTCCTCAGTCTGAGTTGAGGCCCCCAGGTCCTTCCTGGGTCCAGGCAGCGCCATTTTTACGTAATCCGCAACATTGCTTGAACCAAGGCTTGTTGGATGAATCCAGCACTGCAACTCGCCTGCATCCAACATTTCCACGTGGGACATCCTTTGCATCATGCAGGAATCCACAGCCATCTTCTTTGGTGCTCTTCTGCAGCCATCTTCCAACCGGAGAATCCTCTTTCGTACCATCTTCTAGGTTGGCATGGGCTCCTGTCCTTCCTGGAATCTCCTGCGACTTCTGGACTTGGACTTCTCTCTTTACAGGTCTTCAGGTTCAGGATTCCACCAACTGTTGCTTGCTGTCTTGCTTGGGTCTTGCAATAACTCTTATCACGACTTGTAGTGTGTCCTGAGGAAACTTGCAGCACTTTACTCCTACTTTCCTGGGCTCTGGGGTGGTGTATTTTATTCACCTTTGTGGTTTTCTTACACTCCCAGCACTCCTCAACACACTACACTTGCCTAGGGGGGAATTTGTGATTCACATTCCACTTTCTTAGTATATAGTTTGTGTGCCCCTAGGCCCATTTCTTCCTATTGTATTATATGGTATTTTCTACTATTTGTACTATTCTGTGAATATTTACTTACCTGATTTTTTTCTCTAGTGTATATATTTTTTATAATACTTACCTCCTGAAGGAGTATTGCCTCTAAGATATTTTGGCCTTGTGTCACTAAAATAAAGTACCTTTATTTTTGGTAACACTGAGTATTGTCTTTTATTGTGTATACGTACTGTGTAACTATAGTGGTATTGCAGGAGATTTGCATGTCTCCTAGTTCAGCCTAAGCTGCTCTGCTACAGCTACCTCTAACAGCCTAAGCTGCTAGAACACTGACTACATTTCACTAATCAGGGATAACTGGACCTGGTATAAGATGTAAGTACCTAGGGTACCCACCACAAACCAGGCCAACCTCCTACAATGGCAGCCTTCAGGGCAACAAAAGCCATCTGGCAAGCCTCTGTCCAGATTACCTTCGTTGGTTGCTTCTTGGAAGTCAAGTCATTCAAGGGGGCAACAATGGTGACAAACCTCAAGTAATAGCCAGTGAGCCGTAAAAAGGCACTCACTTTAGTCTGGATCTTGGGAGGCTCCCACACCAGAATGGTGTTAATGTTTGGCTGTAGGGTTGCCACTTGGCTACTCTCTACCTGGTGTCCCAAATACACCACTGAACCCTGCCCTATTTGGCACTTGCTTGCCTTAATAGTGAGGCCTGCCTTTTGCAGGGCCTCCAACACTCTGCAGAGGTGCAGTGCTGCAAGTGTTCATCCCAAGTGGAACTGAACACTGCAATGTCATCTATGTATGCTGTGCTGAATTCATCCAACCTCTGGAATGTTGCAGGGGCGTTTTTCATCCCAAATGGCATCACTTTGAACTGGAAGTGTCCATCTGGGGTAGAAAATGCTGACCTCTCCTTGGCCCCCTCAGTTAGGGAAATCTGCCAATACGCAGACTTCAAAATAAATGTGCTGAGGTATTTGGCAGCTCCCAATCAATCA
Source organism: Pleurodeles waltl (assembly GCF_031143425.1). Classification (NCBI taxonomy): domain Eukaryota; kingdom Metazoa; phylum Chordata; class Amphibia; order Caudata; family Salamandridae; genus Pleurodeles; species Pleurodeles waltl. The sequence goes on from NC_090438.1 coordinate 344,983,461, forward strand.
ATGAGCTCATCAGTTCGGGTGGCAGGGCGCGCGTCAGTTTTAGTGACCACATTGAGATCCTGGTAGTCCACACAGAACCAGATTTCTGGGGTGGCACCAGGAGAAGCAGCCTTTGGGACCAAGACCACAGGGCTGGCCCATGGACTGCTAGAAAACTCAATTGGCCCTAGGGATAACATCTTAGACACCTCATCTTTGATGCTAGCCCTGACCGTATCAGTCGCCCTGTAAACCTTCTGTTTAATGGATGGACTGTCCCCACTGTCCAAATCGTGTGTACACGAGTGTGTGACCCCTGGGATCAAGGAGAACAGGGAGGCAAACTGACCCAATACCGAGCAACAGTCCCTCTGTTGTTCTGATGTCAGGGAGGGGGAGAGGTTCACTCCCTCCACAGACCCATCTTTCTCTACAGCAGACAGGAGGTCAGGAAGAAGCTCACTCTATTCCTCCACCCCATCATCTGTCACTAGGAGCATGGACAATTCAGTCCGCTCAAACTGTGGCTTGAGATTGTTCACATGCAGGACCCCTAAAGGGGTACTGGGAGTCCGCAAGTCCACCAGGTAGGTTACTTCGCTCCTGCACTCAACCATCTCAAATGGCCCAGTTTAATTATCCGGGAACACCCTAGGCTCCACTGGTGCCATTAGCCACACTTTGGTCATACCACAATTTCATGGCTGCCTAGCTTGCTTCCAGGTTCTCTTGTGTGAGAGCTCTGAAGCCGGCAGTATGGTTTCTGAAAGCCAGCATGCAGCTAAATACATCCTGGGGAGGTTTACTGGGAGCTTTCTCTAAGCCCTCTTTCACCAGACTCAAAGGTCCCCTGACAGGGTGGCCATACAATAACTTAAAAAGACTAAATCCAAGCCCTTTTTGAGGCACCTCCCGGTAGGTGAACGTAAGGCATGGCAAGAGGACGTCCCACTTCCACTGCAAGGGCTCTGAAAGGCCCATGGTCATGCGTTTTAAGGTGTCGTTGAATCTCTCAACCAGACCATTGCATTGGGGTGGTAAGGAATGGTGAACTTATACGTTACCCCACACTCCTTCGACAGAGACTTTATATAAGTAGATATGAAGTTGGTACTCCTATCAGACACCACTTCCTTGGGGAACCCCATTCGGGTAAAAAAAAACATCAACGCATGACCCACCACAGAGGAAGTGATTGATCTCAAAGGAATGGGTTCTGGGTACCGGGTGGCAAAGTCCACCAAGACCAGGATGAACTTGTTGTCCATGGTTGTCTTGCGATCCAGAGGCCCCACAATGTCAATACCGACCCTTTCAAAGGGGGTACTAACTACTGGAAAAGGTTGGAGAGTAGCCTTAGATTTCCCCCCACTCTTGCCACTTGCCTGACAAGTCTTGCAAGACCTGCAATGAGCATCTGAGTGCCTGCACATTAGGGGGCAGCAAAAGTGGGTGACAAGCCGTTCAAAGGTCTTGTCCTGCCCTAAACGTCCAGCTAAATGCACATCATGAGTCAGACCCAGTAGGAAGGCTCTGAAGCACTGGGGTACCACCAGCACATGGGCTGACCCAGGCTCAGCAACCTTAGGCTCACTATACAGGAGGTCATCCTCCCAATAAATCAGGTGAGATCCTGGCTCCTTGCCAGCTGCCTGGTCTGCAGCCTGCTGCCGCAAATCCACTAGAGTAGGGCATGTCCTCTGTGCTTCACAAAATTCCTTCCTGGTGGGTCCCCCTTCCTGCTGCCACTGTGACAGCTCAAGGACCTCCCCCAGCTCAGCCACCTGTTCACCTGTGGCTCCAGGGTGTCACCCTCAGGCTCCGCCTCTTCCCAGACCGTGGAAACTTCTGGGGCCAATTTCCTGCGCCCCTTGCCCTTCCCCTTTTTGGCAGTGCCCTGGGCCAGTGGTTCAGGCTCCAGGGCTTTCAGACAGGCGGCCATTGACCTGGTGGATACGCGTACCTACCCAGGCAGACCCAGCATCTCCAAGGTTGACCTGTGTTCCACCTCCTTCCAAGGGGACTCCTCGAGGTCATCCCCAAGCAAACACTCCACATGCATGGTTGGATTCACAGCTATCTTCAAGGAACCTGAGAACCCCTCCATTCAAAGGAAACCTGCACCACTCTGTACAGGCTCTCTGGCTCATTGGGACCTATCTGCTCTTTAGACGCCATGTGACTCCTCACTATAGTCACACTGGCTCCTGTGTCTCTCAGAGCCTCCACCCTCTGTCCATTAATCGTCACCCACTGCCTGTACTTCTTAGTGTTCTCAGGCACTAGGGTGCTCTGGACCATCTCACTGTCCCCTAGCGAGAAAAGGGTAATCTCAGCTGGCTCTCACCCACCTGGAACTAACTCCTGCCCAAGCGCTATACTGGCTAAACTCTGTGACTGAGCACCAGTGGGTGTCAGTGTACTCTTAGGACATTTGGGATCCCCTCTCACATTCCCCATTTGGTCACATGCTTAACACTTACAGGGTGAGCCCAATCCACAAGTTTCCCTTTGGAGAACCATGGTTTCTTTCAACTAGGGGCTCGGAATCCTTACCCTGGGAAATATTTTGGGACCCTTTAGAGAACTCCCCCTGTTTATCCTTACCACCCCCCATTCTTCTGAGAGGCACCCTGCCCACCCTTGGTGTGGTCTCCCCCATATCTCTCCTGGACCATGGTGCTCTCCCAACGGTCTGCTTCCTGTGCAAGCTGCCTGGGATCAGTGAGCTTGCTGTCAATTAGGTACTGGCGCAGCTCTGGAAAACATAAACTGTACAAGTGCTCCCGAGCAATTAAGTTGTAAATCCCCTCAGAAGTTGTCACCTTGCTGCCGTTCACCCAACCATCCAGTGACCTGCAAAAAGAATCAACACATTCCAACCATGTTTGGGATTCCTTCTTCTTATAAACCCTAAACTTGTCCTTATACTGCTGAGGGGAGAGACCATACCTTGTGAGTAGGACGTCCATCATGATAGAGTAAGTGAGCCCCTGAGGATCCCCTAAGGATGTCAAAGTATTCCTCCCCTCAACCTCAAAGTGCTTGCACAGACCCATCCCTCAATGAGCTTCAGGGACCAGATTCATATGGAAAGCAGGCTCATATCCATTGAATCACAAAAATATGTCACACTCCCTTTTGTAATCCTTCACAAGGTCTTTAGGAACGTGCACTGTTAAACTTGGCATTCTTGGCATGGTCTCCCCTAACTTTTTGCCTCTGTTTCCCAGGATCTTGATGTGTGCTGGACTCTGTTTTTGCTGTTTTTTTATACTCTGGGCACTTTACCACTCTTATACAGTGATAAAGTGCAAGTATTCCTAGGTAAAATGTATGTGTAATTGGCTTTCCATGACTGGCATATTTGATTTACTATTGTAGGAAAATGTCTCTGATGGCATGGTTATCCCAAAACTTTTTGCCTTTGTTGATGCTAGTTATGATTGAAAGTGTGCTGGGACCCTGTTAACCAGGCCCCAGCAGCAGTGTTCTTTTTCCTAAACTGTACCTTTGTCTCCACAATTGGCACAGCCCTGGCACTCAGATAAGTCCCTTGTAAATTGTACCCCTGGTACGAAGGGCCCTGTGGCCAGGGAAGGTCTCTAAGGGTGGCAGCATGTATTATGCCACCCTGGAGACCCCTCACTCAGCAGAGGCACACTGCCTTACAGCTTGTGCCCTGGTGGGGAGAAAAAGACTAAGTCGACATGGCACTCCCGTCAGAGTGCCTTGCCCACAACCCACTGCCTGTGGCATAGGTAAGTCACCCCTCTAGCAAGCCTTACAGCCCTAAGGCAGGGTGCACTATACAACAGGTGAGGGCATAGTTGCATGAGCACTATGCCCCTACAGTGTCTAAGCCAATCCTTGGACATTGTAAGTGCAGGGTAGCCATAAAGAGTATATGGTCTGGGAGTTTGTCAAACACGAACTGCACAGTTCCATAATGGCTACACTGAATACTGGGAAGTTTGGTATCAAATATCTCCGCACAATAAATCCACACTGTTGCCAGTGTGGGATTTATTGAGAAATGCACACAGAGGGCATCTTAGAGTTTCTGCCAGCCTGCCACATCCAGATGGGTTTCTGGCCACATGGGGTGAGTGCCTTTGTCACTCTGTGGTCAGGAACAAAGCCTGCACAGGGAGGAGGTGCTTCACACCTTCCCCTGCAGGAACCGTAACACCTGGTGGTGAGCCTCAAAGGCTCAAGCCTGGTGTTACAGCTCCCCAGGGCACTCCAGCTAGTGGAGATGCCCGCCCCCCGGGCACAGCCCCCACTTTTGGCAGCAAGTCCAAGGAGATAATGAGAAAAACAAGGAGGAGTCACCCTGCAGTCAGGGAAGCCCCTAAAGTGTCCTGAGCTAAGGTGATCCCTGCCTTAGGAAATCCTCCTTCTTGTTTTGGAGGATTCCCCCAATAGGATTAGGGATATGCTCCCCTCACCACAGGGAGGAGGCACCTATAGGGTGTAGCCACCCTTAAGTACAGAACCATTGGCTACTGCCCCCCCCAGACCTCAACACACCCGTAAATTGAGTATTTAGGGGTGACCCTGCACCCAGGAAACCAAATTCCTGATGACCTACAACAAGAAGAAGGACTGCTGACCTGAAAGCCCCACAGAGACGATGGAGACGACAACTGACTTGGCCCCAGCTCTACCGGCCTGTCTCCAGACTCAAAGAACCTGCACAGCGAAGCATCCAGCGGAACCACCGACCTCTGAGGACTCAGAGCACTGCCCTGCAACCAAATGGCCAAAAAACTCCTGTTCACAGCGGCTCAGTCCAAGAAACAGAGAAACAACCATCTGGACTTCAGCCTCGCTCTGGAAGCGTGAGTCCCCAACACTCGTCTCCCGATGCCCCCGGCTCATCTCCAGAAGAACCAACACTGCAGAGAGGACCCCCAGGCGACTCCCACGACTTGGACACCCTGAGACGACCTCCCTGCACCACCACAGCGACACCTGCAGAGAGAATCCAGAGGCTCCCCCTGACCGCAACTGCCCGGTAACAAAGAACCCGGCGCCTGGAAGAAGCACTGCACCTGCAGCCCCCAGGCCCAAGAGAAACCAGCTACCAGTGCAGGAGTGACCAGCAGGCAGCCCTCATCCTTTCCCAGTCAGTGTCTGGTCCGAGAAGCCCACCTGTGCCCTGCCTGCATCCCCAGAGTGACCCCTGGGTCTCTCCATTGATTTCAATTACAACCCCAACGCATTATTTGCCTCTGCTCCCAGCTGCCCCTGTGCCGCTGAGGGTGTGCTTTGCGTGTCTAGTTGGGACCCCCACAGTGCTCTACTAAACCCCTCTGGTCTGCTCCCTGAGGACGTAGGTACTTACCTGCCAGCAGACTGGAACCAGAGCACCCCCTGTCTCCATAGGTGCCTATGTTATTTTGGCCCTAGTTTGACCTCTGCAGCTGAACAGCCCTGTGCTGCTGGTGCTAGGTGTTTGGGGTTGCCTTGAACCCCCAACTGTGGGCTATGTATGCCCCGGAGACTCAACTTGTAAGTGCTTTACTTACCTGAAAAACTAACCAATACTTACCTCCACAGGAACTGTTGATTTTTGCAGTGTCCATTTTTAAAATAGCTTATTGCCATTTTTGCCAAAACTGTGTACATTGCTGTTTTAATTCAAAGTTCCATATTTACCTATGCCAAGTACCTTACAATGTATGTACTTACTAGAATTCTGAATATTGTGGCTCTGAAATAAATTAAGAAAATAATATTTTTCTTTATAAAAACCTATTCGCCTGGAGTTAGGTCTTTGAGTGTGTGTTCTCATGTATTGCTGGTGTGTGTACAACAAATGCTTAACACTACACTTTGATAAGCCTACTGCTTGGCTTCAAGGGCAGAAATGAGTATAAGTAGTGGACCCAAAACCTCTGAAGATTAGATCACTTCTGAATTAAAGAGGAACCTCTGCCAAGGAGAAGAGCTGAAGAGCTGCTGAGAAGTGCTGCCCTGCCTGTGACTGAGCTTTGTTCGGGTATCCTGCAGTTGCTGCTTCTACCTGTGAAAGGTGACAAACACTGGACTTTGTTGGACATTCCTGCTTGGGAAGAATCTCCAAGGGCTTGAACTGAGCATACCTCCTGTTGTTGAAGTCTCAGGGCCATCAAAGACTTCTCCTGCCAGCCCCTGGACTCTCTGCCGAGACTCCTGCCCTGCCAGGAGGTGCCCTATGGGGTCCCTGGGCCCTTGAAAGGTGAAGCTGGCAGACAAGAACTGGAAATCCACGCACAGAACACCGTGTGGGGAAATTTACAACACACCTTCCACGACGCGGCTGAAAAATAACGTGCCACCGTCTTCGCAACTGAAATCAACGCTCCACCTGCATCGCAGCTGGGACATTGACGCACTGCAGCTGGAGAAACGATGCGCAACACCCGCTTAGGGACGCTAATAACAGTGTAAACCCCACGCATTGTGGTTTTCTAAATCTGGTTGCACGCAGTCACCAAAACTGACGCGCACCCCACACCCTGAGCTGATGAGCTCATCGATCAGTTGGAAGCTGCCAAATACCTCAGCACTTTTGATTTGACGTCTGGCCATTGGCAGATTGCCCTAATTGAGGGGGCAAAGGAGAGGTCAGCATTTTCTACCCCAGATGGACACTTCAAGTTCAAAGTGATGCCATTTGGGATGAAAAATGCCCCTGCCAAATTCCAGAGGTTGGTCAACCAGTTGTTGACTGGGCTGGATGACTTCAGTGCAGCATACCTGGATGACATTGCAGTGTTCAGTTCCACTTGGGAGGAACACTTGCATCACCTCTGCAGAATGTTGGAGGCCCTGCAAAAGGCAGGTCTCACTATAAAGACAAGCAACTTCTGTTCAGTGGTGTACTTGGGACACCAGGTATGGAATGGCCAGGTTGCACCCCTACAACCACAAATTGACACCATTGTGGCTTGGGAGCCTCCCAAGACCCAAACTGAGGTGAGGGCCTTTTAAGGCCTCACTGGCTATTACAGGAGGTTTATCAAGGGATATGGCACCATTGTTGCCCCCTTGAATGAGTTGACTTCCAAGAAGCAACCAAAGAAGGTGCTCTGGACAGAGGCTTGGCAGACCGCATTTGATGCTCTGAAGGCTCCCAAGTGCACAGCACCTGTGCTGAAGGCACTTGACTACTCCAAGGAGTTTGTTGTGCAAACCCATGCCTCAGAGCATGGTATAGAAGCAGTAGTCTCACAGCTTAAAGAGGAGAGGGCCAAGATCAACCTGTAGCCTTCAGCAGCAGGAGGTTACTTCCCAGGGAACATAGGTGGAGTGCAATAAACTGTGAAGCTTTTGCTGTGGTCTGGGTGCTGAAAAGGCAAGGAGCTTTCTTGTTTGGGGCTCACTTCTGGGTTCAGATCAACCACAGACCCCTCAGATCTCAGATGGTTAATGCAGATGAGGTGTTAGAATCCAAAACTGTTAAGGTGGCCCATTTCCCTACAGGAGATGGACTCTGGTACAGAACACGCCAATGCTGGGGGGGACACGTGTTAGACTTGGCATCCTTCGTGTGGTCTCCCCTAACTTTGTGCCTCTGTTTCCCATGTTGTTGATGTGTATTGGACACTGTTTTTGCTGTTTTTGATACTCTGCACTTTACCACTGCCATCCAGTGTTAACGTGCATGTGCTCCTATGTAAAATGAATGTGTAAATGGCTTTCTATGATTGGCATATTTGATTTAGTAGGTCCCTACTGCAATCCACTAGAGGTACCCAGAGCCTGTAAATCAAATGCTACTAGTGGGCCTGCAGCACTGGCTGTGCCACCCACATGAGTAGCCCTGTAAACATGGGTCAGACCTGCAACTGCAGTGTCTGTGTGTGTAGTTTTAAACTGACAATTCGACTTTGTAAGTGTACCCTCTTGCCATGCTTAAAACTTTGCTTTTCTTACATGTAAGGCACCCCTAAAGTAGGCCCTAGGTAGCCCCATGGGCAGGGTGCAGCGCATGTTTAAGGTTTGACATATACTAAGGTGTGTTGTGTGTCCTGACAGTGAAATACTGCCAAATTTGTTTTTCACTGTACAAGGCCTGTCTCTCTCATAGGTTAACATTGGGGCTGCCTTTAAATAGTATTAAACTCTACATTACCTTTGGGAGAAGATAGAAATATGGAGTGTAGGGTCTCTGAACTTAATATTTCAAAATACATCTTTTAGTAAAGTTGTTAGATTGTGTGTTTGACAATGCCACTTTTAGAAAGTAGGCATGTTCTTGCTTAAACCATTTTGTGACTCTGCCAGTTTGTGGATTTTTTGTCTGGGTCAGTTTGACAGTTAGGCTGTTTGCACCTTTCTCTAGACAGTGACACAAAGGGAGCTAGTGTGCAGCCTGCATATGCTGATAAGCCATCTGTGCTGGGAGGGAGGGGAAGAGTGGTCACACACACCAGAAAGGGCTGTGCCTGCCCTCACACAATGCAGTTTCCAAACCCCTGGTGTGTGTCTGGGACCTGGCCTGGGTAAGGCAGGATCTTACAGACAAGAGAGAGTTTCCTTTGAAGCCTACTTCAAAGGCAGAAAGGAGTATAAGTAGTGTACCCAAGACCCCTGAGGATTAGATCGCTTCTGGATTGAAGAAGATCCTCTGCCAAGGAGAAGAGATGAAGAGCTGAGGAGAAGTGCTGCCTCTGCCTTTAACTGTGCTTCATTGGGCTATCCTGCTATCAGGCACATCGTGGAAGGTGCGTCGTAAATTTCCCCACACAGCATTCTGTGCATGGATTTTCAGTTTCAAGGGCACAGGGACTGGATAGGGCACCACTTGGCAGGGCAGGAGTCTCAGCAGAGATTCCAGGTGCTGGCAGGGGAAATATTTGATGGCCCTGAGACTTCAACAACAGGAGACAAGCTCAGTTCAAGCCCCTGGAGATTCTTCTCAAGCAGTAACGCACAACAAAGTCCAGTCGTTGTCCCCTTTCACAGGCAAAAGCAGCAACTGCACAGAGAAAACTGAATTTGGCAGTATTTCACTATTAGGACATATACAACACATTAGTATATGTTCTACCTTAAACATACATTGCACCCTGCCAATGGGGCTACCCAAGGCCTACCTTAGGGGTGCCTTAAATATAAGAAAAGGGAAGGTTTGGTCCTGGCAAGCGGGTACACTTGCCAAGTTGAATTGGCAGTTTAAAACTGCACACTTAAACACTGCAGTAACAGGTCTGAGCCATGTTTACAGGGCTACTCATGAGGGTGGCACAACCAGTGCTGCAGGCCCACTAGTAGCAAGACCTGGGCATTTCTAGTGCACTGTACTAAGGATTTACTAGTAAATCAAAGATGCAAATCATGGAAAGTAAATTAAACATACATTTTAAATAGGAGCACTTGGACTTTAGCACTGGATAGCAGTGATAAAGTGCCCATAGTATCAAAAACAGTACACATTAACAACCTGGGAAACAGAGGCAAAAAGGTATTGGAGACCACGCCAAGGATGCCAAGTCTAACAGATACTTTGATAAAGCATTTGAAACTGAAAAAATAATATATATTTTTTTTAAAGTGGAGGCAGCTGAATTCAAGTTCTCAGGTCTAGATATTTATTTACCTGTAACTCTGGTGATGAAGCAATCCATAGTTCATCTCCATCAAAATCCGAGCACACATCCGTTGTTGTGCAAGTGTAGGAAGCAGTTCAGCATATTGCTCATGCATAATACGACTGAGAGACCTTGCGCTGATTGAATGGTCCCTCAATACAGTTAGTGCTTGCACAAATAGAGGTTTCACCTATAATTGTCTATGACAATAATTGTATTTTATTGTAAATGCTTTTTAACAAAACATAAATAAAGTTATGAATATAAACTTAAAATTTGAATAACCTAAACTCGGCAAGTCAGAAACATAACTTCAGGATAAGATTTGGCTCTAAGGGCTGGGTTGACCAGGCTGGAGTGCGAAGCTGGGCTGGACGAGTGCCGCTGCTGGATGAGGTGTTTCCTCTGGGCGGTGGTGACCTTGGATGTAAGCCAGGCTCTTCCTGTGGATCACTCCAGCTGCGGTGGTTGCCTCGCCACCTGTACCTCCTTGGGACAAGATGCCAGCGTTCTGCTTCGGCTGGCTGGCTGAAGTGGAACATTGCAAGTAAACACTAAACCATAAATGTAAGGAATACTGTGGAGGGCCTGAAGCCCAGCAACACTGAACAAGTACTCGCCAAGTCACAGTGTATCAACCAATGACACAATATACCTTAAGTAAACAATCTACCACTGTGAACTTGTCCTGAGAATTTCCCCATTGTGAATGTGAATGTGAAGTGAAACCCGACTCTTAACGCAGCCAGATTGGATCCACCAAGATGTAAGTGAAACTAAAAAAAGACTGTGACTCTGTGCATACAACGCAGACTCATTGGGGAAGAAAGAAGAAAAAATAAGGAGTGTGTTTGTGTTTCAGATTCTCTGACATTAATTCAGAGGTCTAAAATGACCACATAATAAAGGAAAATAAAAATATTGTAAAAACAAACATGTAAAAAGTATTACAAATTTGTGAATAAAAAAAAGGAACCAGAATACTTGTGTGTTTTTTATAAATGAAACATGAACATCCCCCCAAAAAAATGGAAAAGGAGAAAGAAGAAAAAAAGAAGAAAGAAGAAAAAAACATTCCTCATACAATATGCTCACATGGCAATAATACCTTTCACTCATGATCTATGCACTACATAACAGTGGTAGACAGTGTGATACAATTATATGATAACTCAGTCGAATCAAAAGCTAACAATTTACATGTTACAATGTTCCAAAATGTCCCATTAGGGTAAATGCCTAAGACTTCTCAATAGAAACAGGCATTCCTTTTGTGTGTCTATACATGATGCTGATGATCATAAATTACAACTCTATATGAGGAAAAATGCAATGTATAAGGCAAAATGAAACCTACATACCTAATAGACATACCTATAAAATAAAGGCACATGATGTAGGTGAATTTGCAATGTAGCTTATCAGTGCAATACATAACAAAAAGAAAGCATGAGAGATACCATTTCACATGATGAACCATGTATAAACAGCTGTGCTACGTTTGATAGAATGAATGCATGCCTGTGTATAAAACTACTAAAGGAAACAGAACATTTCAGACAATAAAAGGAATCACGCCCAGACCATCTTCTACCTAACGGTCATAGCGCTTCTGTACTTTCTCTACACAATGGGTGGCAAAGAAAAACACACCCTGTCCAATACAGGAGCTCCCGTGCTCCTTTTACAATAAAGGCACTAAAACCAAATCGCACTAGGGGGATCGGGGACCTCCTTCAAGGGTCGCCATCCCATCCTACTGTTCATGCCGCACAAGCAAGGGTATGCCCCCAAGGGTAGCGGGGGGCACACACAGTTCCCATTCTGGTGGAGAGACCTTTGGGTCCCTTGCCTAGGGCAGAACTCCAGGTAGCCACCCACCTCTACTTGGGAGCTGCTATCAGCATCCACATCTTCCTCTCCAGCCGCTCTCATCACAGGAGCACATCCGGAGCCCTTCAGGGTCTCCTGGACCACTACCTTCTTCCTCGTTATGCAGCCCAGGGAATCGCCCCGATGTCTTTAGCCACAAGCCGCCTTCTCTGCTTCTTCGGCCCTGGTCACAGCAGTGAGTTGCGACAAAAGTAGACGCCTGCTTGTGCCCTGGGGGCCCCTGATAGAGCGTGCCTTGTCCACACTTCTTCAGCCACTGTTGGCAGTTGCCACTGCTCTTCTCTTTCCTCCTGGGCCAGTCCTCACTGCTGGGGTTCCTCCTTCTCCCCAGCCTCTCCACAGAGAAGGGGAAACCAATGCTGCACTGTCCCTGGACCTATAGTGGGCAGAGCTTTCTTCACATTCTCCCTAGATATAAAGAGAGCAGTGCCCACCGTACGCTGGGGGCCATGAAGGGGAAGACAAAGCACTCTACCAGCGCCCATATAGCGCTTCACTCTGTGCTGGAAAGTATGCAACGGTGAAAGGCGGCACACCACCCAGCCCCTGGAGACAACAATGGAACACAAGGCAGATGGCAAGCTGCAGGCCAGCACACCAGGGTCCTTGTAGGCAAAGTAGCAGTCCTCCTTGTGGCTCAGAAGATCACAGGCCAGCACAACAAGTCAGTCCAGTGGTGGTTCCTTGTAGCATAACAGTCCCCTCCAAAGGCATCTGTTTCACGGTCCATGCAGTGTCTAAAAACATAGGGAACAACCCCTGTACTTATACTCATTTTGTCTTTGATCTCGGGGCTTTAAAGGACCTTCAGAAGTGTACAACACCCCCCTTCAATCCCTGATCTGGATCCAGATATCAGTAGGGGGTAAACAAGCCCTTTGTATGAGGGCAGGACACAGCCAATAGAAATGTAAGTGTGCTCCTTCTCTCACTCTCCCAGCCCAGGAAGACCTTCAGTATGCATACATAATCCTCCCTGTGTAATGGCTATCTAGAAAGTAAGCACAAAGCCCAGCTGCCACTCTACCCCATACATGGATTGGAGTCAGGCTGCAAAGCACAAAAGTCAGAATCACAGGGAAATGCCCATTTTCTAAAAGTGGCATTCCACAATTGTAATACAAAGTCCACCTACACCAATACGCAGGATTATTCACTACCATTCCAAACATACCAAACATGCCCACACTAGTCCTCATAGATCAGAAAATACAACTTAGACATATATAAGGACATTCCTAATGCAACCTATGAGAGGGGCACACCTCACAGCAATGAGAAACCAAATAGGCTGTTTGTTACTGCCAGGGCATGTCACACAACAAGGGCACAGGTCCTACTTTTTACCTACACAGCACCCTGCACCTAGGGCTCCCTAGGGCCTACCTTAGGGGTAACCTATATATAGTAAAAGGGGAGTTCCAGGCTTGCCAACTCAATGTGGCAGTAAACTGCGCACACAGGCTCTGCAGTAGCATGCCAGAGCCAAGTTTGAAAGGCTTCTCCTGTGGGTGGCACAATCTGCCCTGCAGGCCCAGTAGTAGCATTTAATATGCAGCACTGGGCATATGGTATACCAATTAATAAGGGACTTAAAGGTCAATTAAATAAGCCAGACAGGTGTAAAACAATTATACTAAGTTGTAGGGGAGAGAGCACATGCACTTTAGCACTGATTAGCAGTGGTAAAGTGGCCAAAGTCGTAAAGCCAACAAAAAGAGGGTCAGAAAAATAGGAGAAGGAAGGCAAAATGTTTGGGGATAACCCTGAAGGAAGGGCCATTTACAACACTGTGGTGGAGTTTGTGGTTTCTGCGGGCTGAAAAGCTCCTGTAATCCCCTGTGAGTGGTGGGATAAGCCATGGCTTTCGCTTTGGAAGTCAGGGCCACTGGCAGTGGGCAGGACCACACCTTCCCTACCCGTGCCAGGGTGACATCAGGCCAGGGAGGAGTCTGGGGCTCCTAAATGATGAACAGCTCCTGTAATACCTTATGAGAGGCAGGCAAAGCCATGGCTTTCACCTGGTAAGCCAGGGCTCAAGGCACCAGACAGGACCACCTCCCCTACCCGTGCCAGGGTGGCATCAGGCCAGGTAGGAGACTGAGGCTCCAGAATGCTGAACAGCTCCTGTAATACCCTATGAGAGGCAGGTGAAGCCATGGCTTTCACCTGGTAATCCAGGGCTCAAGGCAGCAGGCAGGGCCACCTTCCCTACCCAGACCAGGGTTGCTTTGGAAAAGAGAGAAGTTTAGAGCTCCTGCAGGCTGAACAGCTCCCATAATGCCCCCGTTGGAGGCTCTGTCCTTGTAGGCCAGTGGTGGCAGCCAGCAGGCACAGCCTCCTACTCTTTCCATAGCAGACTGGAGCCCGACCAACAAGATTTTGCCAAGTCTCAAGATATCAACAGTTAGCTTGTCAGCCTTGTGTGGGCAAAAACATCATCAGTGCTGTTTCATTCTCATGGCTGATACGGCCAATGGACGAATTATGGGTGTGCCAACTCAAGTGAACCAGAAGGTCACAAGCTTCTACTGTTTGTACAGGTCAGGCCTTGGAGGTTTGGTTTGTCTTCTATTTATTTGCCCTACACATTTAAATGAAAGAAAGGCCCTCTAAATAATGTCCTTCAATAATAGAGCATGTGCTCTTGCAGATCAGCTGTTATTGTCTGTTTTAACTCACAATATATACTTCCAAATTCCCAGTTTACTAAATTTCTAATAAATGTGGACCAACAACTTAAGACGACGGGAGAACATTCTACTTCTGGGCCAATACTTAGCATTTACTGAAATAGTATTTTATTTTGTACAGACCTCCCTTTTAATTCCAAACAGAGTTGTATAAGTTCAACTGACAGCTTTCACCACTCTCTTGGGTGTATTTGTATTGGAAAAGTGTTCCAGGATACAATTTAAAATTCTTAATTTATAAAATTTTGAAAAATTGGCCTAAAATCTCAAGAAGACTGAAAAAGATTTCACTTCTGGGCCAATTCTTAACATGTATCGAAATCGTATCTTATTTTGTACATATTGGGCCAGATGTTTCGAATCAGTATTTTGGAGCGTTAAGAAATGCAAACTGGGCATTTCTAATGTACAAAGCCCTTTAAGAAGTCACAAATTGTGATTTCTGGCCTGTAGAAATTGCAATTTGCGATTCCAAGAATAGGAAATGCAAATAGGGATTTCCTATTTGCCTTTCCTATTCTGATGTACCATACATTTCCAAAATGTAATTTGGGCATTTTGGAGATGCAATTACCACTGGCTTGAAGTCGGTGGTAACCAGGTGCAATTTAAAAAAAGCACCCCAAGTAGGCATATGTGTACTCTACAGGTGCACCCCTATTTTTTTGGGGGGGGCACCAAGGTGGGCCTTTTTCCCATTGCCATCCCTGGTTTTGCATTTCCTAAATAGCGAATAAGAAATTGCTATTTAGGAAATGCAAAACCAGCCCATTGACTCAAATGCAATTGGATTTCTTAATATCGATTTCCTAATAGCGATCCCTACTTTGAAGGAATCACTATTAGGAAATAAGTATCTTTGCACATAGCATTTTGCATTTCTTAAATAGCGATTTCTATGAAGTCGCTATTTAAGAAATGCAAAATCACATCTGGCCCATTGTTTTTTAATAAAATTGAACTGCTTACCTCATCCCTCAGAAGTATGTAATAGAAAAGCGTGCCTTTTTATATTCAAATTTTGAACTTATAACACATAATAAAATTAATGATGATTGCATCATCAGCCCAGGCTTCCGAATTTAAATTACACCCAGGTCTAGTTGTGAGATGTCTCGAGTAAGGTATACTATGATAACCATTTCTTTATAAACAGATTGGACTCAATAGTTTGGAAAAAGGAGAAACTCTAATCTTTGCTTTAATAGAAAAGGTATCCAAACCTGTATTGTAGAGACAAAATACTCCACATAGTTTATGTAATCATTGTAGGATGTTCTTAGAAAACATGGAAAAACGTAGGTACCTATACTCTTAGAAAGCCATTCTTGACAACAATGAAGGCTGTCGAAGGGGTTAGATTAATCAGTAGGCCAAAGCTAACTCCATGGAAGATGTAGAGGTCATCACCTAACACTTCAAAGTCAACATTTGAATGATGACTGAATTAAAGAAGACTGGGGCATCAATGTGTGTTTTACCACTCTTGAAACCATCCGGTAATAAACCTGGCTCCAGAAAAGTGCCTGTGATCTTTCATCAGTTGTTCAGGTAAGGTACTACCTGTGTCAACTATATCCACATTTTTAATGTGTCCCTATGTTGGATCTAGTGAGGTAAGATGCTGAAAGAGGAAGTGAAATTTAACTTAAGATGATCTTGTTAATGAAGAAATTACTTGAAGCTATTCACAATAGTTATTTTGTAATCATAGTCATTAGTTCTGTTTCTTTAGACTTCCTCTTGATTACAGGATGGATGGGTAGGCCATGGCATGTGCATAAGTGTTGCGCAGCATGCAGCAGGTGAAAGAAAGAGACTCAGGCAATATGAGCCACCTCCACACTCAGGGCCAATAATCCAATCCCAATCACCAACAAAAAAGTGACAATATGCCGCTAAAAAATAGAGCAGGGGGGGTGATAGGACATTTGATAGAAGAAGGAAAAAAGAGAGAGACAACACCATCTACAAACTAGCATCCACAGGCACTCAACACCATCACTCACACAACATCCACGCACAAAACACCACATACCTCTAAATATCACCCCACACATCACAACACACACCATCCCACACATCACCCACACCACCCCAAGGCACCGCAAAGACACCCCAGGTTCTCTGAGGAGGAGCTCAGGGTCATGGTGGAGGAAATAATCCGGGTAGAACCACAGCTATTCGGTTCACAGGTGCAGCACACCACCATAGCTAGGAAGATGGAGCTATGGCGCAGAATCGTGGACAGGGTCAACGCAGTGGGACAGCACCCAAGAACTAGGGATGACATCTGGAAAAGGTGGAACGAACTCCGGGGGAAGGTGTGTTCTGTGGTCTCAAGACACCACATTGCGGTACAGAGGACTGGCGGCGGACCCCTACCTCCTCCCCCACAACTAACAACATGGGAGGAGCAGGTCTTGGCTATACTGCATCCTAAGGGCCTCGCAGGAGTAGCTGGAGAAATGGACTCTGGAAAGGCAAATTTTAACTATTACATCCCCCACCCACCTGCATGCTATCACATACCCCCACCCTTGCCCGCACCCCCATCACTCCAACTCCTCACGTATGTCCCAATATCACAAACCACCTATCCCAACACCAAGCCTTGCATGCAACACCAAAGCATGGACACCCATCACCAATGCATGGCCACTACACATACCCATACACCCCCCTCAACCATTATCACACAAGGTCCTACACAGGAATGCAAGCATTGGGGTACACAGTCACCCACCCATTGCACACCATGGCACACACAGATGCAATAATTATGCCTTTACACCCCTGCAGGACCCCTACCCAACGTCACCGGACAGGAGGGTCCAGATATGTCCACTCCACCCACAGAAGAGGCCCACAGTGATGACAGCAGCTCAGTCCAACTGGATCTAGATGACCAGCCCGGCCCATCTGGGACCTCGGGACAGTCGGTTTCCCTCACACTGGCACAGGCCACTACAGGGCTTGCCCCCTCTGGAAACACCAGCACAGCACCCATCCAGTGGGCCCATACCTCTGTCCCTAGGACACGTCAAGCAGCAGTGTGTCCACCACTACAGGGAACCCAGGCTAACCCACCACCTCAACAACAACAGGGAGCTGGGGGCAGTGGTAGTGGGCAAACGGTTCAGGGGACAGAGGCCCAGGAACACAGGGGAACTGGGAGGGCTGCTGTGCGACAGGGGGAGGACAGGCCAAGGGAACCCACTCTCCACGAGGCCCTCTCCAACATCATGGGAGCCTACCTCCATTCCCAGGAGACGATGGCAACAGTACTGGCCAAGTTTCAGGAGACCCAGCGGTTGCAGGAGGAACAGTATTTGGGCTTCAGGGAGGAACTCAAATCCATCAATTCCACCCTGGGCACTATTGTAGGGGTGCTAAAGGAACTTGTCAACACCAGGAGGGACACTGTGGCACAACAAGGGACCCCTGACACTAGCCTGGATGATGAACTGCCCACCACCTCTGCCGGCGCTAGTGGACAGAAGGCACCGCCACAGGACCACCACACCAGCACCCCACCCCCTGCAGATGGAGAACCACCCCGCAAACGGTCCCTGAGATCCAGGACAAAGACAGAGAACAATGCGAAGACCCCCGCCAAGAAATGAGACAACCCTGATTGTCATCCTTCTGTCCCACTTTGTCACCCTGTCCATACTTAAACTACCCCAGCTCCAATTCCTATGCCCCTTTGGACAATGCACCTGTGAGACTAATAGACTGGACTCTGCCATGGACATTCCTCCACCATCACCCCTGACCATTTTACAATCCCATCCACTATTGAGCACTTAAATAAACACCCTTAAATCAAAAAACAATCTGTGCTTTCGAAAATGTGTATTTGCAATAACAGTGGCAAAATGCTATATCAAATGTAATGTCAACATACCTATGTCACACAGCACTAGTCCATGCGGAAACAAAGCAGATGTCATACAGTGGGACCCACATTTGGGAAATCGTAAGGGAAAGTAACAACTCAAGGACCATACACTGGGTGAAAATGATAGACAGATGAGAGGTATTAGAATTAAATCAGATGTAGCAGGCTGTGTTGTCTTCTTACCTGTGTCTCACTGGAAGTATTGCAGGATCACCGTGTTCCTGTTGTCTGTGTCCTCTTCTTCTGCTTCCTCGTCTTCACTGTCCACAGGCTCCACAGCTGCCACAACACCTCCATCTGGACCATCCTCCTGTAGAAAAGGCACCTGTTGTCACAAAGCCAAGTGGTGAAGCATACAGCAAGCCATGATGATCTGGCACACCTTCTTTGGTGAGTAGAATATGTCATATGGAGGCACCTGAACCTGGCCTTCAGGAGGCCGAAGGGCCTCTCTATAACCCTCCTAGTTCGCCCATGGGCCTCATCGTAGCGTTCCTCTGCCCTTGTCCTGGGATTCCTCACTGGGGTCAGTAGCCATGACAGGTTGGGGTAGCCAGAGTCACCTGCAAATGTCGAAAGACAACTGTAAGACACACACTAACCTTTAGGGACAACCCCAGACACCTATTCACACTGTATTGGGTCCATGTCCTCACCTAATAGCCACACACGGTGCCTCTGGAGTTGCGCCATTACATAAGGGATGCTGCTATTTCTCAAATTGTAAGCGTCATGCACTGAGCCTGGGAATTTGGCATTCACATGGGAGATGTACTGGTCTGCCAAACACACCATCTGCACATTCATCGAATGGCAACTCTTCCAGTTTCTGTACACCTGTTCACTCCTGCGTGGGGGGACCAAGGCCACATGTGTCCCATCAATGGCACCTATGATGTTGGGGATATGTCCCAGGACATAGAAATCACCTTTTACTGTAGGCAAGTCCTCCACCTGAGAGAAACCGATGTAGCTCTGCATGTGTTTCAGCAGGGCAGACAACACTCTTTACAACACGTTGGAAAACATAGGCTGGGACATCACTGATGCAATGACCACTGTAATTTGAAATGACCCACTTGCTAGGAAATGGGGTACTGACAGCACCTGCACTTGAGGGGGGATTCCTGTGGGATGGCGGATAGCTGACATCAGGTCTGGCTCCAACTGGGCACACAGTTCCTGGATTGGGGCACGATCAAGTCTGTATGTGATGATCACATGTCGCTCCTCCATTGTCGACAGGTCCACCAGCGGTCTGTACACTGGAGGATGCCGCCATCTCCTCGCATGCCCCAGCGGACGGTGCCTATGGAGGAGAACAGCGAGCAGAGAGTCAACCAACTCTGAGGTACGTAAACAAAGCATATTCAGAAATATTAGCAAATCGACATATGCCTGTATGAGTGTTTCGGCAAGGCCTAGATATGGGTGACGCATTTAAAATTAATGCCATGTGGCCCCCTGAAATGGTGGCTGCCTGATCTGTAATGTGGGACAAGGGGATATGAGGTAACTGCACTGGCGTCGTACACCGTTACGGTAGGCAGTCGAAGACCGCGGCGCAATCCTGCATTGGTTAACATTGGACCCTATGGGTCCCAGGAGCCAATGACGATGTACGCCGGCTGTGACGGTACGCACCGGTGCAGACGTGAACGCCATTTTCTCTCTGTTCAATCACTTGATACCTGATCTTCGACAGGAGAGGACCTACACTGCAAGTGCTGCTGTGACCTCAGTCTGAAAGAGACAATGGCTCGTGTGTCTGGGGAAAGGGCCCTTGCCTTCAGCACAGAGGCGTTGGGGAAACTCGTGGATGGGGTCCTCCCCCAGTACATGCTACTCTACGGTCCTCCAGACAAACAGGTAAGTACACAGTGAGCATGCCTGCCTGTGTAGAGTGGTGTGGATGAAAGATAGGGGGGGTGAGAATAAGGCGTGCATGAAACGACGGTGAGTGCATGTGCGTCATGGCAAGGGTAGGGATGCGGGCCAATGACTGTGACAGTGCGGACGGTAATAACTTATCTTTTTCCCCTGTACTATTCCTGTAGGTCAGCGCCCACCAGAAGAAGGACATTTGGTGTGCCATCGCCAAGGAAGTCCGGACCCTGGTGGTCTACCACAGATGGAGCACCCACTGCCGGAAAAGATGGGAGGACATTCACCCCTGGAGCAAGAAGACGGCGGAGGCCCAGCTGGGGATGGCCTCCCAACGTGGGAGGGGTGTCCATTGCACCATGACCCCCCTGATGTTCAGGATCCTGGCGGTGGTGTCTCCGGACTTGGATGGGCGCTTGAGGGCATCACAGCAGACACAAGGGGGTGAGTACACTCTCATTCTGCTGATTCAGCATGCATTGTAGGTGTCTGGGTGGGGGAGGTGGGCTGTGGGTTCCCCTAGGCCAGGGCGATTTTGGTAGGCAAGGTTCCTTGTGAAGGACCCTTCTTAAGGCAGGCCCTGTGGCACCCCACCCCACCTGTGTACAGTGCCAACTACACCTAGTCAGGTTCCTGTGACATCCATGTGTCCAGCAATCGGGCATAGTCTTGAACCCTTGTCCCTGGGATTGAATAGGGAACTCCAAGTGTGCAGCGTAGTGCAGGAGCCTTCTGTGTCTGTAGTGTCCGCCAACGGTAGCGGTAATGCATGCACTCAACATGTCTTTCTTCTGTCTCCCCCCCCCTTTTTGTGGTCTCCCTGTTCTTGTGTGCATTAGCATCATCAGGCGGAGGAGCAGTGGCACCGGAGCAGGAGGGAACTGCATCCCACATAGCCCTGGAGGGCGACACTACGGAGTCAGAATTTACCAGTGGGACGGAGGGCGAGGACAGGAGCTGACACCAGTGATACGGACTCCTCCTCTGATGGGAACTCCCTTGCGGTGGCAGGCCCCTCTGTGCCCACCGCATCTACAGGTACAGCCGCCACCCCCCCTACCAGCACCGCCCTCCCAGCAGCCCCTCAGCGTTTGCCCCGTGCGTGCTCACCCAGGATGGTGGTCATCACCCGCGCCCCAGGCACCTCAGCCCCTGCCACCCCTGCTGCCCTCAGTGAGGAGGCCATTGACCTCCTCAGGTCCCTCACTGTTGGGCAGTCTACCATTTTGAATGCCATCCAGGGTGTGGAGAGGCAGTTGCAACAAACCAATGCATACCTGGAGGGCATTCACTCTGGTCAAGCAGCCTATAAGCGAGCTTTTCAGACTCTGACCTCAGCACTGATGGCAGACATTGTCCCTGTCTCTAGCCTCCCCCCCTCCAACTTCCTCCACCGAGACCCAAACCCCTGCACTTCAGCCTATCCCAAGCACACCATCAGACCAGCATGCACACACATCAACACACAAGAGTGGCTCAGGCAAACATAAGCACTACACATCCCACAGGCACCACCCAAGCATCATACCCATGCGCACATACCAACATCCACTTCCTCCACTGTGTCCCCCTCCTCCACATCTCCCTCCTCCCTCCCAGTCTCATCTCCACTCACACCTGCATGCACTACATCCTCAGCCACTACCTCCATCACCAGCATGCCCATCACCACACACCGCTCACGTGCACTCACCACCCCCACATCCCCAGTGTCCTCTCCCAGTGTGTCAGTGAGCCCTCCTCCCAAAGTACAGAAACGCAGGCACATACCCACCCAACAGCCACCCACCTCACGACAGCCTCCAGCCCATGCACCCTCACCCAAATTCAGCAGATGTACACCTCCTACAACCACTACCTCTTCCTCCACTCCCAAACCCTCTTCATCTACCCGTCCCAGTGTGTCTAAAGAACTTTTCCTGTCAAACCTTGACCTCTTCCCTTCACCTCCCCCGCATCCTTCCCCTAGAGCCAGGCTTTCCAGGTCCCAGTCCAGCACCTCAGCCACCACATCCCCAGGCACAGTGGTGCCAGCAACTGCGGGGTCATGGAGTGTGCCAACCATCAGGGCTGCCAGTGTGCCACGGAGCGAGAGCAAGGACATTCCGCCACCTGCCAAGGTTAAAAACGTGCCCACATCCCGGAGGGAGAAGCCGAAAACACCTGCCACCAAGGGGTCAGCGAAAACAAAAGCGGATAGTGGCAAGACAACTGTGCCACCATCAAAGGTGGGGAAGGGCAAAAAACTGAAGGACAGGTCAGGAGAGGGCATGGTGGCACCTACTGAGGGACCAGTGTCACACCTTCTGTCCACATCCACGCCAACCTATACGGTGACGAACACCGCCACCTGCACCGCCTCCGGCACGTCTACGTCCGCTGAGATAGTCCCCAGCCTTTTCCCCGGTGGGCAGCCGTCCAAGGCTGCAGGATACATCCTGCTTTCTCACTCTGCTGGTGCTGACACATGCTCCGCTACCACAGACCCCGCCGCCAGCACCGCCGCCACAGACCCCGAAGCCAGCACCGCCGCCACAGACCCCGCAGCCAGCATCGCCGCCACAGACCGCGCAGCCAGCACTGCCACAACTGACACCGCCGCAAGCACAGCCACGACTGACACCGCCGCAAGCACCGCCAGCGGCCCCGCGACGTCCTCAGACAGTGGCACCACAGCAGACATGGCTACCTTCCCCAGTAGTCAGTCTACCAAGGCTGGTGGTGAGTTCAAGGACCCTGGGCAGCTTCTATGAAGCATCACTGTCATCACAGTTGCCACCTGCATTTGGAATGCGAAGTCGCAGCAGTGTGGGGTATGTCTCTGCCTCCATGGCGTATCATGCTACCTGTACCTCGGTAATCTCATGGCACACACACCCCGGCAAGTGTATTGTACTGGCCACACTGCACATGGAGCACTCTGGGCACAAAGCCCCCTCCAGAACCAGTGGAGAGATACATCCACTACCTCAGTCCTTGGCAGCATGAAGCACTCTGGGCACAAAGCCCCCTCCAGAACCAGTGGAGAGATACATCCACTACCTCAGTCCTTGGCAGCATGAAGCACTCTGGGCACAAAGCCCCCTCCAGAACCAGTGGAGAGATACATCTACTACCTCAGTCCTTGGCAGCATGAAGCACTCTGGGCACAAAGCCCCCTCCAGAACCAGTGGAGAGATGCATCCACTACCTCAGTCCTCAGCAGGATGAAGCACTCTGGGCACAAAGCCCCCTCCAGAACCAGTGGAGAATGACATCTACTTGAGAGACAGTGGCTTTGCACTCCCCAGGATAAAGCAGTGGGCAAACCACCCACTGGAAAGACTTGAGAGACTGTGGCTTTGCACTCACCAGGATAAAGCAGTGGGTAAACCACCCACTGGAAAGACTTAAGAGACTGTGGCTTTGCACTCCCCAGGATACAGCAGTGGGCATGGAGCCCCCTCGTGGAGCAGTGGCGTTGTGCGTTCATCAGGCTGAGGTGCCCCACCCCCTCTCCCCCTGATGTGCCTGTATATTTTCGATCTGATGCCCCTCCAGTGTTCTCTCCGTTTGGAGTCAGGTATCATGTGTGGGCCTCGCCCATGTATTTTGGACCCAGTGGTCCACGGACAATGATTGGTGCACTATCCGGACTTGTGTAGTTGGTGTACATAATTGTATATACTCGATTTTGAATTTTTATAATGATATTTCACATGATTACATTTGTTCAAATCATTTCCTTTTGTCCGTGCGCTCTTCCAGGGGGTGGGGGGGGGGGGTATATGTAATGTTGCAGCATGTATTTGTGTGTATGGTGTTGTGGGTGAGGGTGGGGGTGTTGTGTGTTGCGTGTGTGTGTCACTCTCTTTTCCCTTCCCCCTCCCCTGTGTTGTAGGTGCAGTACTCTCCATGGTCGTCGTCGTTGGAGCTCCTGATAGAGGAGAAGGAAGACCATCATCGGCAGTATCTGCAATTCGGGCTCCATGGCATCCGGGTTCCTCGTGGGGTGTGGAGAGGTAAGTGTTTTCCCTTCTGTGTACTATTTCCGGCGTGTTTTTGTTTGCGTTGGTTCCGCCTCGGAAAAGGTGGCGGATAGGCCTGTTGTGATAGGTTGGGCGGTACATTGTCTTCTGCCTGTCTGATGGCAGTGTCCGCCGCGCTGTTTGTTTGTACCGCGGTGGCAGTCGGAGTGTTAAAGTGGCTGTCTATGCTGGCGGTTTCCTCCACGGTCGTAATCCCATTTTTTTGTCCGCCGGCCTGTTTGCAGTATTACTGCCACTTTAACACCGACCGCCAGGGTTGTAATGAGGGCCTTATACTTTTTTAGTGCTGCATATGCGCTGCTTTTTTAACGCAAAAGCAGCGCAAACTTACAAAATACAATTGTATTTTGTAAGTTTGAAACGCTTTTGCACCAAAAAGCGGCGTAAATGCGGCACTAAAAAAGTATAAATATGGGCCTATATCTGCCAGAATGCCTTGTTATTACTCACACTAGCAGCATGAACTTGGTCTTGCTACATTTTGTCTTCCTGGACTCTCGTCATCTTTTCTAGCATCTGTTTGTACTGCGGTCTAGCCTTTTTCATTTCAGAGCGAAAAAGCTATACAATGGCTTGCTGGAATTCACTATCAGCTTTAGCGCATTCTTGATTGAATCGTTTTTTTGTTTTAGCACTTAAGAGTTGCTTATGTGTAACCTTTTTATAAAACAACTCCTGTAATTTTGGGAACAACTGAGCATGGATCTCTATTTCAGGAATGGTGCCGAAAAAATTAGCAGTGTATTCAGCGAACCAGTGATAAATCTCACTCGTCACGTTCGGATTAGAAAAGACCTGGAGCCAAGAAACTGGTCAATAATCACTAGATAGCAAAGGAAGGGGCACAACAGTATAGTTCAAAACAAGTGGCTTGCCAAACACCCTTGAAAGTGGTAATCAAAGTGTCATGGTCACTATCGATATGGTTGTTGATATTCATGTCCTCAAGTAGGGGCCACAGATTTAAATCGACAATAACATAATCGATTTTACTCCCGTAGATCCCTCTCTTAAAGGTCGGTGCCATCTCAGTCAGAACTAGTTCGCCCATTACAGGCTCTTAGGCCCCTACCCACTACAATTTGTCCAGCCTTCACGCTACTAACAACTATAGCCCATATGTATATTTTTTTGTGTGCCACATTTGCGTCACTTTTTGACGCAAAAGCGGCACAAATTTACAAAGTACAATTATGGCCCATATTTATAAATTTTTAACGCTGCATTTGCGTAATTTTTTGGCTCAAACGTACAAAATACAATTGTATTTTGTAAGTTTGTGCCGCTTTTGCATCAAAAAGCGGCGCAAATGCGGCACAAAAAAAGTATAAATATGGGCCTATATGTTCTAACAAAGCCTTCCATACCTGAGGGCTTCATCAAGCCTTTCTCTGTACTTCAAGTGCACTGAACAAAGTGACATTAATAAAGGCTGCATTTGTACACTAACTACACGCTCTATGAGAGTTTTGCAACACTGTGAGTCCAACAATGTCTCCCATCTTGAAGTTTTATCAATGGAATGACCAGCAGTGGTTTCAGCAGCATTTGACTGAGAATCCAAGAACAAAGTACACATCTTAAGGGTGACAGGAATGATTGCACAGATGCAAGGCTGTGGGAATTAACAGCCAATATCGCAATATGTTTTACACAGGTTATTGTTGCTATAAGGTTTCATAGTAATCAGTAACACCTAACTTGAGGGTAACACATATATATATTGTCTTTCCCCTTTTGGACTGCCCTGCAAACCACATATACTTGCTTGTTGTGCTTGGGATCCAGTCACACGTAAAGGAGACTGGAGCAGTCCTGGGGACTAGAACACATCTGAACCCGAAGAGAGAGAGAACGCCAGAAAGCTTCTTTCTATTTCCCTCATCTTGTGTCCCTCAGTGGTCACTTCTGTAGTGTGTGCTGGTGGGACTGGTTTAAGGGAAGAAAACAGATCCATGTTGCTCCTGCAACATACCTAGACAAGAGGTTAGTGGTGTTTAGTCTGATACCCTGCATGCATATCGAAAAGATAAAGAAAACTGAAACATCTTCCCAAAGCCAACTATTGAACTAGAGAAGAGCAAGCCCTAAGTGTCAATAACTGCTATTTGGAAACAGACTAGAGTACTGGACGTGAAGAGGCCAAGCAAATATTTGTCATTTAAAGTGAAAATGAGGAGTGTGGAGGCGGGGCATTCTGTTTGGCTGAGGCTGGATCCTTGCCTGGCAGAACTCACCCCTCCCGTCAGGGGTGAGTGATTACATTCACTATATAATTTGCGCTCACCCTTGGGTAGCTTGGTACAGAGCAGTCAGGCTTATCACAGGGGCAATGTGTAAAGCAATTTCGCAACAATACCACACAACAATCATGCTGAGCATCACAAAAAAGACTTCACACAAGGTGTATGTAAATAAGTTTTGTATTCAAGACCCACATTAACTAATATAGCATGAATAACAAAATTAGCAATACTAGCCCCAACTGTGTTAATCAACATTTGCAGTATACACACATGAAAAAAATAATACATTCCCCTCCAGCACCCACGTGAGGTGCCAAACGTTGACAGCAACAACAACAATAGCATAATTATTTTCATACAGAGCAAAGCAGCCCTTTAAATTAGCTCTGTAGCCTGGGCCGCACAAGTAAAATCGAATGTCAACAATGTAAGACCTCTGGAACACTGTTGTATTGTGTAACAATCATACATAATTGCTCCCACACACACTCCACACAGCCAAGCGGTGCCACGGATATCAGTTGGCCCAGAAAGTACATACTTGCATAATCGCTCCCAGCACCCTAATGCAGTGCACTGAAATCCAGCAGGTTAGCTGTCACTGAGCTCGCAGACCCCACCTTGAGCCCCAAACCCTTCCTCCACCATCCAACTGGCCCTCCTACCTCACCACCCACTAGCTGAAGATGCAGCCTTTCCCCAGGTGCTAGTCCACACACGGCCGGAGTCACACTTGTTCAGGCACTCGGGGACAATATGGAAGAGATATGAGCTGAGCAGGTTTGGCCATCAATTGGGTACATACCACAGAACCCCTGCCTGAAGTGGCATGAGTCTGCATTTGGTAGGCCACATGTCCACACATGCACAGGGAAGATGCTGTCTGTACCCACCATACCAGCTCCATCATTGTCACTCAAGTGTAAGGGAGAAGTCTGTAGTATGGAAGTTGCCTGTAGGAATGGCATGCAGTGAGTCAATATTGCAGAGTGTGAATGTGATGGGCCAGTACGGCCTAAGGAGTTTACCCTTGAGAAGCCACATATGTGTGCAGTGTTTCATCGTGGCTCACATCACAGTACATGTTGCTGGAGCATGGGCTACCTGATGTGAGTAAGCTTGCCTAGTCTTTGTAGGTTATTAGGAGGGTAGTGGGTTAGTCTGCAGATGGTACAAAAGTCTGTAGTCATGTTCCTGTTCGTATTGGTGTATATCCCCCCTAATAGCCCACATTCTGGAGGTTGCGTACCCAGAACTTGATTGGTGTTTGAGGGGAGCACAGCAGCCACAAGGGGGTGAGTACAGGGCATATTCCTGCCTGTCAAATTGCCAAGTTAATGTATTAGGTTTAGACATCTCCCACTGACAATTAGGAATGAGCCATGTGTGACACGGTTGATGAGTAACTGTTTGTGTAGATATGTAATATGGTACATACTGAAGTGCCTTGCCTATTGGCCCAGGGACCTAGGACACAACTGTGTACAAACCACAAACAATTTGCTCTCCAGGGCCAACACATGGCTGTGTACATTGAGCATTCAAATAATGTTTATTGTGAGTTTAAATTCTACACTACAGACCACTACTCCTCAGTGTTACAGGCCAAAGAAAAAGAAGTGATCGATCACTGTCCTCAGCCATGTGTTTGTTCAAATGAGCAAATTGGCATCTGCCCCCCAGAGGCCACTTGTCTTCAGTGCGTGACAAGTGCTCGTGCCTCACTAATGTCTGTAATGTGAAGATGGCCATCATACATGTGACAGAGCATATATTGTTCTTTGGGACAGCTACAGATCAATACTTTCCCTTGGTAAGTGGGGAATGTCCATTGACATGATTTATGTGCCATCACTGTTGCCACCATTCCTTGTGCTTACATGTTAGCATATTTCCCTTTCTCTTTTGATGAAATGTGTACACTGCAGTCTCATGCATGGTCGACCTGTGTTCTTGGGATGATTTCTGTATTCCATCCCATATATGTGCATGCCAACCCGTGTTTGGAATAGGACATTTGCAATGGGGCTACATTTCATGTGTTGCCAGAGAAAAGAGTATGTCACCATTGATTGTTAGCTGACACATACCCTCACCCATCATAGCATGTAATTTGGCATGTACAACTGCAGTAGCAATGAGGGACATGACGGGTAGGACTAGAGTTGTTACACACAATGTGCATTTCCATGCCATTGATGTGACATCATGTGGAAAAGTGCACTGCACATGTGTAACTGGTAAGGTTTGTTATCTGACTGTTGGCGTGCATCATGGAGTGACTTGCAGTTATGTTGAAATCAGATGTGGTTGGGTACAATCATTCTTCCATTCTGGTTTTGCAGAAGGAAAATTAAGACAGTGATGTAGCTTCTGATTGGCCAAAAGGTTGAGGACCTTCTACAAGTATTTACAAATCTCTGGGCCTCTCCAAAAAACAAAGGACTAATGACGTCTACTGATGCAATCAGAGTATGTCATTGTAAGGGGTGCTAGACATTAGTGGTTATTTCCCTGGGGCTTGCCAATTCATTGTGTTGTGGATTTTAGAGACATGTCTCCCTGACATTTTGCACATTTTGTTTACAGTGTACATTTCCATGGCAAATATGTTTCATATCTGAGCAACATTAGCACTGCCTACATAACTCCATTATGACAAATTGCACATGGTGAAGGGTGCGTTCTTGATATGTTTCCAGTGTGACATGTGTATTTCCATGTCTCCTTTTCCAGGCTAATGTACTGTTGGCAGCAACATGGCAGGTTTTAGGCGCATCATTTCTTATTGTTGTGATATTATGTATGGACAAATAGATGTCTGCATGACCTTGTGTAGGATCTGTGGGAATGAAGTTGGCATTTGGCCTACTATTGTATGACAACAGGTAACTGAGATTTGCTTCATGAGGGAAAGCATTGCAGGTGATGTGGTCTCCTACTTGTTTAATGGTCACTGTGATTGCACAACTTCAGCCTTGCAATTGTAGTTGTCTGAGATCCTGATTTTCCTGTGGGCAACTGTTGACAGTTCAGATGGCATGCATGCCTATGGTGTGATACATGCAGGAGGAACTTTGATGTAGTTTGTTGCTGGGGCCTACTTGACATCATACTCTGCTGGTCAATAGCCACCTTACTCAGAGCATACTCTGCTGCTCTGAGTGAGGAGGCTATTGACCTCCTGAGGAGCATCTCTGTGGGGCAGTCTTCCATTGTGAATACATTCCAGGGGTTGGCCAGCCAACGTCAGCAGATCAATGCTTTCCTGGAAGGCATTCATTGTGCCATGTCTGGCCTACAGAGATCTTCACAGGCTCTGGCCTCCTTTCTGACGCAGCCAGTCACCCCTCACTTTCCTCCCCCCTCCACCTCCCTCTTCCCAATCCAAATCACCTATTCCCCTGTCTGCCCAAGCACACAGGCACATCCACACACACCCACCTCATCACACACAAGCAGCACACATTACCACACACATCACAAGACACACCGGCATGCAGGTGCTCAGCATACAAACACAACATCAGCCACCAATTCACCAAACATCCCCACCACCTCCACCGACCCACATACCACATCCAGCATACCCACAGACAACACCACAAAAGTCAGTGATACATTTACCACACCCACCATACACCCAGACACCAGCACAATACACACAGACATTCAGCACATCCACCATACCCGCAGACACCACAACACCCACAGGCACATCTACCACATCCAGCACACCCGTAGACACCACCCCAACAGACACACAAACATACACCACATCCAACATACCGACAGGCACCACCCCAACAAATACACAAACATCCCCAACATCCAGCATACCCACAGACACCACCCCAACAAACACACAAACATCCACCACTCCATTACCTCCACCTCCCAGGCCCCAAGACATGAAAGCGCTCATGCTCACACACACAACAGTCACTACCCAAATAGAAGCATACCTCACACACATACCCAAGACTTCTATACCCACACACCAGACAACCACCCCCTCAACCTCCAAATTCCCAACCCCTTCCTCAGACCCTCCCCATTTTCCCAAGGAGAGTTTCCTTTTCAAGCGTCCCGTTTCCCCTGTTCCCTCCATCCCTCTCCCAAACCCAGGAGGTCCCCACCCACATCCCAACCCATACCTTCCACATCAAGGTCCTTCCCTGTCACACCTGCCCCCACTTGCAAGCACACATACCCCTCCCTCCCAAGAAGAAGCTCACCCCTCCAAAGAAAAAGCCCCCCTCTCAAACCCAAATGCACCCATCCCACACCCGACCCCACACCACCCAATCATGATCCAAGAGGTGCTTGCCTGCCCACTTGATGCCCCTTCATGTGGAGGTTTCCTAGCAGTGATTGGAGTTAAGTATGGGCACAGTGATGTATATTGACATATCTATATGGAATGGCCAATTGCCTTTGCTCTTCTGCATTTTGCATTCATAAACCCAAGTTTTGGGGTGCACATTTGTCCTGCAATTCCTTTTTTTCCTTTACATTGTTCTTGAATAACTTGTGTTGCATGCCTGATTGCTGATCCATTTGCTGTTGTTTGACATTGTGGGCAGTGCTGGTGTCACCAAAGACAAAGGTAGATCTTGACTGTATGGAGATGTGGGTGTTAATCCAAATGCGGTGTCATTGCATTGTGTTATGTTTGGTATGGTAAGTATTTCATCTTGTGTTGTCCAATGTTAGCATGTATGGTGTTAGATGTATCCCCCTGAAATGGATTGTACATTTGTCTCATGAGTGGAAGCTTCAGTTTTGTTTGTCCATACATGGAGGGCATTCATTTGTGCTACCTTCCTTTGCATTTGACTGTGCATGTGTCCATTTTGATGTGTGTACCTTACAGCTACTTTGTCTAGATTTATGGCCAATGCTTTTGCAGTTGTATTTGCTTTCTTGACTTGCACTTCCACATTATGCAGATAGGCATAACACATGGCTCTACTATTGTTTGTCCCAGAGATACCTGAAGGGCCAGTTCCTATACAAATGTTGTTTAAGGGGCGTGTGCAAAGTGTAATGTGTCCCAGGGCAGCATCGTTCAATGAGTGCTGATGCCCCATCCTCATTGTGCAGGTATTGTTTGCATATTGAGCTTTGGATATTTGTCTCTCAAACTATTTTGCATCCTATTGTCCTTCCACTGTGTTGCAATGTAGGAGATGTGTGGGTCCATTGCAGGGCTTGTTCATGGGAGGGGTGTTTGTGTTCCATGACATATCCATACATGTGTGTGTTCAATCTGACAACAGTCCATGGCATGTGTGCAATGTGAGAGTGTCAGTTGAATTGGTAGATGCTAATGTGTTGTTGCTGTTTTGTGACACAATGTTCTGAACACTTCACTGTCCCATGCCTGAGATGGGCAGACATGTGTTTTTGTGGTGCGTGGCTGTGCAGTGTCAGTGGCCTGCCCAAAGGGTGCATTTTGTATGGCTGTGAATGTGTAATTTTTTGTGAATGACTCCGACTGTGGACACAATGACACATGTACTTAGTACCCAAAGTGTGGGACCCATATCATGAAGACGATGGCGCAATGATCTGTTGTTAAGGTTAATGACACAGATAGGTGTGTGTACTTACCATTGGTTGCATCCATGGCAGCGTGGATTTTGGGCATCTTCGATAAGCAGCAGCAGGACGTGTGTGATAGGCTCCATGGTGGCACAGGAAGTATAATGTTGCCTGCAGGTGAGATACTTCCTTTATGCTCTCCGTTTCCACCAGCTTGGACGTGGTAGCTGAACGCCATCGTCCCGTTGGTGATGTACAACATCATAATGAGTCTGGTGGAAACACTGGCTCTGCCAGCCTGTTTGTCTTGCCTCATCCCTGCGGCAGTCTGAGCTGCCTGGCGGTGCAGGCGGGACCGTGGCAGTCTTTGCTCTATAGACCCACCAACATCATAATAATGTGGTCCGACGACCCAGCTGATGGTGATCAGACCGCCACTGCCCCCATGGCTGTGCACGGACCATTACACTCGTAATCAGGCCCTATGTGTTTTGCTCTTTCATGCTCTCAGAATCTGTATTACGAAACACACCAAAGAGCAGTTGGTAACTTTTACCAAAAGATATTAGGGTCAGTTTCATGTAAGTCAGAGTAAAACAAATGCTGCTTTGAAACATAGAAAATTCTACCTTCCCTGTAATGACCTGTATTTTTGGAAAAATAAACATGTTTCCATAAATACCTCAATTGTGTTGAAGCTTTTCATTTAGAAAACATATAAGAGCAAGGAAAAAGCAACTGAAATGTCCTTGTTTAAACTACAGCAGTAATTATGCTCTGTAGCCTGCCTTTCACCCTGGCTGCTGGCTCTGGCAGCAAACATCTCAGACCAGATCTCAACTGTAATAACTTATTACAGCTGACTGATTACATAATTTCTTTATTACAGGTGACTAGATGTCTCACATGCCACGTGTAAAAAGGAAATTAGAGATAGGTTTTCATACAGGGAATGCAGCCTCCTATGTATTTATGAATACCTAACCATTATAAAAACCTATTGCTGTGTGTCTACTACTTTCAGGGATCAGGGTAACGGTCGGCTCAACTACAAATAACCCTTGTTGATGAGTGTATCTCTGTTGGGGTTGTCTGACTCACAACATTCTAAATCCATTTAAGCCTAACTCATTAAAGAGACTAGTCAGAGAAACATGCCTGTTTTCCTTTCTCTTGTGGGAGGGGTCGTGAGCAATACCCCTTGGGAAATCTATCTGGGTATTGCCCGTATTTAGGGGGTGGGGGTCAGGACAGTATCTCACATCATAAAGATGCAACTTCCAGAGCTCCTGGTTTTGGCCCTCTTGTGGATTACTGATGGTTCTGTGCAGCTGCACTTCTGCAACTAATTTAACTCAGTTTATTCATTGCAGCCTTATAGCGACATCAGGATCTGAAAAAGAAGACATTGGTTAAATAGTCAGTCAGGTACGGCACTTGTGCGTTATAATATGCAGGTAGTTTCACCCTCACTGCTGTGAAGGAGGTGCCTGGAGAGAAGGGTGCATAACAAGTAACAACAGCTCTCAAGAGAATTAATTATTCATAACACTCATGAATGGTCTAGTGACAATCACTGCTTCAAAAATATAATCAGAATCCTAACACACATAGATGAAAGTCACAGCATGTCATGTAATTATTAGTATTCAGTTTAGTCAGAGATTAAATAGAAGTGCTCAGTGTTTAAGTGATCACACAGTGAGAACAAAAGTGGTAAAGAGGAGTATATACCAGTACCTAATTTGTAAATAAAAACTTGTGGGTGCCCAGAGCTCTCCTCTGAAACCTGTGGCTGCTGCAATTAAATGTGCAAGCAGGGAATACTGAGGCTGCGTAAACCTGAAGCCATCTCAGGCCTCTTTAATCCCTTTACAGCCACTTCCTGCCCCTTCAGCTCACTCTTGCAGCTTTCTGTTTTCTCCCTTTGTGATGCTTTTTCATTTTTCTCTTTCTCCGCCTTTTCCATATGACGCTTTTGCTGGCAGTAAATGCTTGAGGCACCAAAATAAGTGCCATTTCCCAAAAAAGATTGCTGGACAGTCATGGCTCGCACTGCAAGGAAGGGGTGGGGCTGGGGCAGCGATCGATGGAGGAGGGGATCCAGTAGGAATAAAAATTACATAAAAAATAAATAAACAAACACCTCCTCCATCGTGCTGCGCCCCACCGCTCCTCTCCTCCATCGCTGCAGGCAGGCACAGGCTCCCAGCTTGCCCTGCGGCTAATCCTGACGCTGCTCAGAGCAGCATCAGGATTGGCTGGGAGCACCCAGCCACGGTGCTCCCAGACAGAATGGGAGCCTGTGCATGTGTGTTTGGCCGGCTCGAGGCAGCCGGCAAAACACACATGCGCTCTGAGGGGGAGTGTTGTGCACTCCCCCTCACTCCTCGTCACCCCCAGGGCCCGCCCCATTATAAGGAAACAATAATAAACACTGTTTGTTATTGTTTCTTTGCAAAGGTTTGAAGCTGCTGCTACTGATGGGGGAGCGACGCTCCTCAGCCCAAATGGAGGAGTTGCCCCTGGTGCTGGAGCCCCGCACCCGAAACCACTTGCTCAAATTGAGCACTGGTATATACCAATACAGGCATTGGGCCAATAACAATATTGTGAAGGAGAATAATAACTCAGCCGGTTACATCTGTTCATTTTTTAACAAAAGTTACTGGTCTTACCGTCCCCTGTGGTGATGATGTTTTGACCGATTACAAAGGAATAGGGTTATCATTTGGACTTAAGGTGCTGTGAGCAGAATCACCAAAATGCTTTGGCAATTCAAGTAGTTACATCATAGTAAAGTCGGGGGGTGTGTTCCAACTAGACACACCAGTGCAGTGAAGGAATTATTACAGATACTCCTACTACTGAGGATGGGAAGGCGCAGATAAGGAGAACGCTTCTATTATAGCCAAATAAACACAAAGGCCCTCATTATGACATTGGAGGTAAATCCCACTTACCGCCATGCTGATGCCCGCCAACATACCGCCACCACAGCGGATATCCGTTCACCATATTATGACACACACACACACCAATCCGCCACTATTCAGCCACAGACACAAATCCGCCACACCAAAGGTCAGTGATAAAGTGGCAGTATCAAATCGACACCGTTACGCCAACAGAGCAACACCCACCACATTATTACCCACAAATCACCACGGCGGACATTAAGTGGCGGTAAACCATTGGCGGTACATACCGCCGCGCTTAAAATACATACACACAAACAAAACAACACCACATTGGACAATTCAAAGAACACACACCTGACACCCAACACACACCATACCCACACACCAACACCACTATAAAACACACACCCACATTACCCACAACCCTTTACAACTACAAACAATTGCCACCAGAGAGAGACAGCAGGACCACTGACACAACCAGAGCCACACACAACTCACCTATACACGACTCACGTACCCCACATCACACACCCCAACACATAACCCTACACACCCTCACCTACACACCTCACACAACACCCATGGCACCACAAAGACACCCCAGATTCTCAGAGGAGGAGCTAAGGGTCATGGTGGAGGAAATCATCAGGGTAGAGCCACAGCTATTTGCAGCACAGGTGCAGCAGATATCAACAGCTAGGAAGATGGAGCTATGGTGGAGAACTGTGGACAGGGTCAACGATGTGGGACAGCACCGAAGAACCAGGGGTGACATCAGGAAGAGGTGGAACGACCTACGGGGGAAGGTACGTTTCATTGCAGCAAAACACCAACTCGCTGTACAGAGGACTGGTATTGGACCCCCACC
The DNA here is from genome assembly GCF_031143425.1 of Pleurodeles waltl. Taxonomy (NCBI): domain Eukaryota; kingdom Metazoa; phylum Chordata; class Amphibia; order Caudata; family Salamandridae; genus Pleurodeles; species Pleurodeles waltl. The sequence continues at coordinate 345,019,011 of NC_090438.1, forward strand.
TCCTCCCCCACAACTAACAACATGGGAGGAGCAAGTCTTGGCAATCATGCATTCTGAGGGCCTGGCCGGAGTCAGAGGAGGACTGGAATCTGGTAAATCAACTCTCTACTACTATCATCCCCTACCTGCATGCCATCACATACCCCCTCCTATCACTCCACCACACACTCCACCATCACATCTCACTCATCCCAATGCCAAGCCCTGCATGCCATACCAATGCATGGACACCACTCACAGACCTGGATGGATAACTATCACTAAAGCATGCACACTAGAGAGAATCAGCTAGCCCATCACATACCAACATACACAAGTGAAAGCTGCCAGGGCAGATCCAACCAAAGAGGTTAAGCCACTGATGCACAATATATCAGACACAGAAACAATAGCACATCATTAACATCCCCACAGGTATGCCAGCCAACGTCACTGGTGAGGAGGTGCCAGCAATATCCTGTCCCCCAACTGAAGAGGACCAACCACAGTGATGACAGCAACTCTGGTCGCCTGGATCTGGATGACCAACCTGGCCCATCAGGGACCTCTGGACAGTCGGTTACCCAAGCTCAGCCACAGACAACCACAGATCCTCCCCCATCTGGAAACACCACCACAGCACCCACCCAGCGTATCCACACCTCTGTCCCTGGACACATCAATCAGCAGTGTGTCCACCGTTACAGAGACCCCAGGGCACACCTCAAACCCATAACAATCAGGGACCTGGGATCAGTGGCAGTGGACACACGGTTCAGGGGACAGAGGCACAGGACAACAGGGAAAATGGGAGGAGTACTGTGCACCAGGGGGAGGACAAGCCCAGGGAACCGACTCTCCAGGATGCACTTGCAGAGATCCTGGGAGCATACCAACATTCCCAGGACATGATGGGCCAGATCCTGGACAATATGCAGGAGAGCAGGCGGCTGCAGGAGGGACAGTACCAGGGGATCAGGGAGGACTTGCAGGCCATCAACACTACCCTGGTCTCCATAGCAGGGGTGCTGGCAGACATGGCCAATATTATGAGGGAGGCAGTCTCACAACAGCGGGCCCCTGCCACTAGCCAGATGTCTGAACTGCCTTCCACCTCCGCTGCCGCTAGTGGACAGGAGGACCCACCACAGGGCCAACAGGCCACCAGCGCCCCTTCTCTTGCAGAAGGAGACCACCCCGCAAATGTTCCCTGCAATCCAGGTAGAAGTCAGAGACTATTGCCAAGACCCCCACCAGGAAATGAGACTCACCTGATTGTCACCCTTGTGTCCCTCTTTGTCACCTTGTCCACCTTGAACTGCCATTGCTTCCCTTCCTATGTCCCCATGGACAATGCACCTGTGCTACAGACTGGAACTATACCCTGGAATTTCCTCCATCATCACCCTATCCCATTGAACTTGCCCCTCTTTTATTTAGCACTTAAATAAACACCCTTGAAAAAAATAGATGTATGGAGTATGTCAAATCTTTTAAATATGTATATATTTAATCATGTACAAACATTGCAATTCAACTGTACAGTAAATGAGCACATATGAAAGACCTGTAGTTGGCTGCAGTGATCATACCAGGAGCTATTGCGAGGCACCAACATCTGTTCAATGAATTGCCAAAGGGTACAGTGAGTGGGCATAGAAGTGGGAAATAACAGCAAGCCAGTGCCAAATAATTTAAAAATAATGCCAATAAAATGTGAAGTAACACTGCCGTACCTGTGAGTCATTGGAAATATTATCAGATCTCTGGTGTCCTGTTGTCCTCATCCTCATTCTCATCCTCTTCCTCCTCATCCTCACTGTCCACAGGGTCCACTGCTGCCACACAGGCATCTCCCGCCTCCTCCTCCTGCAGAAAAGGTACATAGCGTCTCAAGGCAAGGTTGTGCATCATGAAGCATGCCACTATTATCTGGCAGACCTTCTTGGGTGAGTAGCACAGGGATCCACCTGTCAGAAGGAAGCACCAAAACCTGGATTTTAGGAGGGCAAAGGTTCTCTCTATGATCCTTCTGGTTCGCCCATGTGCCTCATTATAACGTTCTCCTTCCTTTGTCCTGGCATTCCTCACAGGAGTCAGTATCCATGATAGGTTGGGGTAACCAGAGTCACCTGCAAATATTGAGGGACAACCTTTAGCCACACACTATCCCATATGGCCCACACCATACCCCAACATCTACTGGGTGGGAACCAGGGCTCACCTATTAGCCACACCCTGTGCCTCTGTAGTTGGGCCATCACATTTGGGATGCTGCTATTCCTCAGGACAAAGGCATCATGCAACGACCCAGGATACTTAGCACTGACATGGGAGATGTACTGGTCCGCCAAGCACACCATCTGTTCATTCATTGAGTGAAAACGTTTGCAATTTCTGTGCACCTGTTCATTTTGACGGGGTGGGACAAATGCAATATGTCTTCCATCAATCGCACCAACTATGTTGGGGATATGTCCCATTGCATAGACGTCAGCCTTCACTGTGGCCAAATCTTCCACCTGGGGAAATACAATGTAGCTTCACATGTGTTTAATCAGGGCAGACAACACTCTTGTCAGCACTACTGAGAACATTGGCTGTGACATTTTTGCTGCCAAGCCCACTGTCACTTGAAAAGAACCAGTTGCCAGCAAATGGAGAACTGATAGAACTTGCACAAGAGAGGGGATCCCAGTGGGGTGACGGATAGCAGATATCAGGTCAGGCTCCAATTGGGCACACAGCTCTGTGACTGTGGCTCTGTCAAGTCTATAGGTGAGGATGATGTGCCTGTCCTCTATTGTTGCTAAGTCTCCAGGGGTATGTACACAGTGGTATGTCTCCATCTCCAATTCATATGCAGCGGTAGCAATCTAAGGGAGAAAAGAGTGAGGAGCCGGTCACAAACTGAACAATTGGGCTACAACAGTACGATGCATGCTGTCAAATTGTAATGGGTCAGTGAGAATTTTCCTGTATGTCCAAAATGAAACAGTGAGCAGTATTTATCCAGGGCCTGCCCCTCCACTCCCCTGAAATTGCGCCCGCCTGTCCTGAGTGGAGGGACAGGTGGAACTGAGGTAATTCCGCTGATGTTGTGCACTGTTGCGGGAGGCGGACGGGAGCCGCCGAGCAACTCCTCATTGGTTATAATTGAGCCCTATGGGTTACAGTAGCCAATGGTGATGTATGCCAGCGGTGACGGTATGCACCTCCGTAGACGTGACCGCCATTTTCTATCATATTCCTCACTTGTTACCTGACCATCCATAGGAGAGGACCTACACTCTATGTGCTGCTCTGATCTGTGTCTGGAACCTACCATGGCCCATGTGGCTGGGGAAAGGGCCCCTGCCTTCACTTCGGTGGAGTTGGAGAGACTGGTGGATGGGCCTCCAGACCAACAGGTGAGTACACTGTGGGCGCAATGCATGTGACATGAATGCATGGAGTGGGGTGTGAAGGCATCATGTAAGGGGGTGGGTGGATGTCCCCTGGGCGGCGTACAGTTTGTGTGCTGGGCTATGTGTGTGTAAATGGTGATGTGAAGGGGTATGGTGGGCCATAAGTGTAACAGGCAGGACTGTCTGACTAATACTATTTTCCTGTGTGTATTCCCTCTGCAGGTCAGCGACCATCAAAAGAAGGGTATATGGCGTGCCATCGCGGACCCTGAGGGTCTATGGCAGGTGGAGCAACCACTGTTGAAAACAGTGGGAGGGCCTGAGACACTGGGCATGGAAGACGGCAGAGGCCCAGCTTGGGGAAGGGTTGCCCGTCAAACCCTGACACCACTGATGGCCCCGCATACTGGCAGGGGCCTATCCTGAGCTGGATGAGCGCTTGAGGGCATCACAGCTGCCAAAAGGGGGTGAGTACAGCTCCCTGGTGGTGGCAGACACCTCTGTGACCACCCCAGCTACAGGTACAGCCGCCACCCCGTACCAGCACTGCCCTCCCAGTAGCCCCTCATTGAGTTGCCCGTGCCCGCTCACCCAGAGGGGTGGGCATCTCCTTCACCCCATGCACCTCAGGCCCTGCCCAGTTAGCCATGCTGCACTCAGTGAGGAGGCTATTCACCTCCTGAGAGCCATCTCTGTAGGGCAGTCAACCATTGTGAATGCCATTCATGGGCTGGCAGCCCAGATGCAACAGAGATCAATCCAGGCTCTGACCTCCCCTCTGATGGCAGCCATTGTCCCTGTTTCCACCCTCCCCCTCCAACGTCCTCTTCCCAATCCCATTCCCCTCAACCTCAACCTATTCCAAGCACACAGGCAGATGTGCATGCACATAAGACAACACACAAGAGTGGCACAGGCACACACAATCACCACACATCATCCCACAGGCACTCACACAAACACCATCCAGATGCAACATCCACATTTTCCACTGTCTCCCCCTCCTCCTCCACCTCCCTCCCAGTTCCGTCTACACTCACACCTGCATGCACTACATCCTCATCCACCACTACCAGCATCACCACCACACCTATTAGAACACACAACGCACTGGCAGACACCTCCACAACAGACTAGCACACATTCCCTGTGTTGTCTCCCACTGTGTCTGTCCCCTCTCCTAAAGTACACAAATGCAAGCACTCAGACACCCAACAGCATCCAGCCCATGCCCAAGCACCTGCGCCCACAATCAGCAGACAGAAACTTCTTACAACCACTTCCTCTTCCTCCACTCCCAAACCTTCTTCCTCTTCCTGCCCCAATGTCCCTGAAAAGCGTTTCCTATCCACCATTGACCTCTTCCCTACCCCTCCCCCATCCTGCATGTGTGGCCAGGGTGGCAAAACCCCAGCCAAGCACCTCAGCTACCCAGTCCACGGGCCCAGCAGTCACCACACCCTGCTTGTGGTGGGAAAGGATCCAGGGCACATGTCCTGAGGGTGAAGGAGCATGCACCAGGGAGCCTCAAGAGTAAGGAAGATCAAGGAGCCTGCCTCAGCTGCTTCTGCCAGGAAGAGCAAGGAGCCTGCCCTAGCTGCTGCCAGGAAGAGCTAGGAGCCTGCCTCAGCTGCTGCCAGGAAGACCAAGGAACCAGCACCAACAGGCAGAAAGGGCAAGGGGCCTGGGGCAGGAACTCATACAGAGCCCCTACCACCAACCATGGTTGCGCAGCCACCAGAGGCTGCAGGGGATGGGTTGGAGCTTCCCCCCACCAGCAGCACCACCACCACCAGTGGGCAGCCATCCAAGGCTGCAGAGGATGGGTTGGATCTTTCCCCCAACAGCGCCTGCAGCAGCACCACTTCCACCACTGAGCAGCCATCACCGCCGGCGGACAGTATGTAGTCCTGCCTCCATGGGTTGCTGTGTGGCCTTCCCTCTGCAAATCCTGTGGGTATGACACCCACCTGAAAGACTGTGATCTTGAACTCACCAGGATCAAGAGCACAGGGCACGATGCCCCCTCCAGAACCAGTGGGCAAGACACCCACCAACCCCTGCCTCCCCAAGATCAAGAGCACAGGGGTGCCCTCCAGAACCAGTGGTTAAGACTCCCACCAACCCCAGCCTCCCCAGGATCAAGAGCACAGGGCATGATGCCGCCTCCAGAACCAGTGGGTAAGACACCCACCAATCCCAGCCTCCCCAGGATCTAGAGCACAGGGTACATTGCCCCCTCCAGAACCAGTGGGCAAGCCACCCACCAACCCCAGCCTCCCCAGGATCAAGAGCACAGGGCATGATGCCCCCTCCAAAACCAGTGGGCAACCCACACACTTGAGAGACTGTGACCTTGCACTCCCCAGGACCAAGCACAGGGCATATTAGCCGGGTCTGGTGGCTTTGTGGACTAATGTGTCCACTGTAGGGGCCTGTGTTTGACCTCATGGTCACAGGTTCAAATCCGAGCGGGTCCACTCAGCCTTTCATCCAAGTTCTGAGGTCAATAAAATGAGTATCATTGAGTTGGGTAACAATAAACATCTGTTATTCAGCGCCAAGAGGCCTAAGGGTGAACGTGCGCTTTACAAATACACATTTTATGTTATGTTGTCCCCTCCAAAGCATGTGGGCAAGTCACCCACTGGAGAGACTGTGGCCTTGCACTCCCCAGGACCAAGCACAGGGCATGTTGCCCCCTCCAGAGCATGTGGGCAAGTCACCCACTTGAGAGACTCTGGCCTTCCACTCTCCAGGACCAAGCACAGGGCATGTTACCCCCTCTAGAGCATGTGGGCAAGTCACCCACTTGAGAGACTGTGGCCTTGCACTCCCCAGGACCAAGCACAGGGCACGGTGCCCCCTCCAAAACCAGTGGTGTTGTTCCATCTCCCGGATGAGGTGCACCCCATCCCCTGTCCCCCTGAGGTGCCTGCCTATTTACCAACTGATGCCCCTGCAGTGTTCTCTCCATGTTGATGCAGGTTACAAGTGGGGCCTTGGACTTTGTCCTGTGGCCTTGTGGCCCACGCAAACTGAGGACTGGGCAGTGTCCCTTGAACTGTACAATTGTAAATATCTGTAAAATTGGCTAAGTTATTTGTATACTGTGTTGCTCTTATTAGACTCAATTTAGTAAATTCATTCTGTCCTTGCATTATTCAGCCGATTTAGGGGGAATAACTTTTGTGCATCTTGTTGTGTGTATGGTGTTGGTGGTGTGTATGTGTGTTGTGCGTGTGTGTGTCACTCTCTTTTTCCTCCCCCCTCCCTTGTGTGCTAGGCATCTGTACTCACCGTCGTCGTCTTCACCGTTGTTGGTGTTCGTGGTGGAGCAGCACGTATAAAAGCATGGGGAAGACATGCAGCTTGGGCTCCATGGTGGCATGGTTATTCTCTGTGTCTCCAATGGCGAGTCCTTTCACTTCTGAGGTCTGTTTCCACCAGGCTTTTGATGTTGTTGGTACCGCCCCACAAAAGGTGGCAGATTGGCATGTCTTAATACGGTGGGCGGAACATTGACTTACGCATGGCTGTAGGCGGCTACTGCCGTGGTGGGTGTTTTTTCTGCCCTGGGGTCGGTGTGGTAAAGTGGCTGTCTATCTGAGATCTTTCTGCCATGGTCATAATTTAGCAGTAATTACTGCCAGCCTGTTGGTGGTATTACCGCCAATTTTGCACCAACCACCAGGTTTGTAATGAGGGCCAAAGTGTGCAACTCCGTAAGTTATATACAGCATGCTGTCTAATTCCTTTGAAAATACTTAAGAATCACCAATACTAGATGAAAGCTTTGTTTTACACCCAGCTACTGAGCTAAGAAGAAAACATGTTTAGAAGCTTGCAAGGGTTTATAACCAAATAATATAATAGGCTGATGACCATTTAGTAAATAATGCTTAAGAAAGTAATAGGGAGATTATGGGCAGTCAATTGATTTTTTTCCATTGGTAATTTGAACAAGGGGAATGCATTGGGTGATATACAAGAAGCTTAGGCCCAGATTCTGAAAGGTGTCACACAGTGCAGGACCCAAAAATCTATGCTGCCCTGCGTGACAAGAAGAGAGCAAGAGAGCGCCATTTCTCTTTCAGCTGCTGTGCACCACGCACACACCTTAGCACCATAATGTTAGGGTGTGTGCATGAGTTGAGCATAGGTTTTGCACAGGAAGAGTACCCTTCCTGTACAAAATACTATGCCTAGAAAAGTGGAAATACTTTTTGTGCTTTCTATGTGTGCTGTACAGTGCAGCACACATGCAAAGTCAGAAAAGCAGGGAGAAATAAAATCATTTCCCCATTTAGCTCCTGCTTTTCGAAGGCGTTAATGGTTGGCCCTAAACACTTTCTTCTGATGTTTCAGCATAGGGTTTAGCATCAAAAAGCATCGGTGATAGCACAGGTACGCCCATGTACCACCCATGTAATGCCCCTGACGCAAAGTAATGCAAAGTAGCATTTTGCTCTGCTTTGTGTTACTTTGCTACACAAACCAGCGCAAATCCCTATTTGCGTTGGTTTGTGAATGCCCAAAAAAGTTTAGCTGTGGTTTAGCATTAGAAAAGCAACGCTAAAGCTTTGAGAATCTGGGCCTTAGTGTTGTTGAAATGGATGATCGTCATGATAAAGGAGACTCATAATAAGAGGATGTCCCAAAATCTTGACATCTATGCCACAATGGGCGTGTAACTATGACATATTGTTATGGAAACATAAATTTGTCAACAGCCTTTATAAGGGAGCATTGTGATGACAATTACACTCCAGACAGCACTTTAGTCCTAATACATCTGTTCATTTTTGTACATCCAGGATTGATATTAACTTTTACATGTATTTATCTGGTTCTCTGGTTAATCTAATAATATACACCTGTAGAATGATGTTTCAAGATATATTTACGTTTGCGACTATAAAATACTTTTGTATGATTTAGAACGGGTTTAGAATGCTCCTTTACTTCTGTGCCATAAGTACTAATACTATTGAGTACATATGTGCTTAAAACATCCCACCAAAAGTGATTTAATCCTATTTCCCTGGTCAATATGTTGGACATTTATTAACATTCAAATAATGACCCGATACACAAGATCCAGAGCAGGTGGAAGCAATAATTAAGGGCCATATTTATACTTTTTGACGCTAAACTGCGCTAACGCAGTTTAGCGTCAAAAAATTTCGCGCCGGCTAACGTCATTCTGAAGCGCCATGCGGGCGCCGTATTTATTGAATGGCGTTAGCCGGCGCAAGCAGACCGGCGCTGCCTGGTGTGCGTGGAAAAAAACCACGTACACCAGGCAGCGCCGGCGTTGGGAAAAAATGACGTTAGGGCGTCTTAGAATGGCGCAAGTCCGGTTGACACTAAAAAATCGTCTTAACCCGACTTGCGCCATTTTTTAACGACGCCCATCCCCCATCAACATGACTCCTATCATTGTAAAGATAGGAGTCATGCCCCCTTGCCCAATGGCCATGCCCAGGGGACTTCTGTCCCCTGGGCATGGTCATTGGGCATAGTGGCATGTAGGGGGGCACAAATCAGGCCCCCCTATGCCACAAAAAAAAAAAAAAAAATACTTACCCGAACTTACCTTAATGTCCATGGGATGGGTCCCTCCGTCCTTGGGTGTCCTCCTGGGGTGGGCAAGGGTGGCAGGGGGGGTCCTTGGGGGCAGGGGAGGGCACTCTGGGCTCATTTTGAGCCCACTTGTCCCTTAACGCCATGCCTGACCCAGGCGTTAAAAAGCGGCGCAAATGCGCCGTTTTTGGCCACGCCCACTCCCGGGCGTCATTTTTGCCCGGGAGTATAAATACCACGTAAAGGCCTGGGAGTCATTTTTTAAGACGGGAACACCTCCCTTGCATATCATTAACGCAAGGAAGGGGTTCACGCTAAAAAATGACGCACATTCCGGGAACTTTGGCGCTAGACGCCTCTAACGCCATAGTATAAATATGGCGTTAGTTGGCGTTAGTTTAGCGTCGAATTTGCGTCGAAAAAAACGACGCAAATTCGGCGCAACCAGAGTATAAATACGGCCCTAAGAATCTGAAAAATTATTACAAATATTAAAGGTGAAATGGAATCCAAGTGGGAACCATGATGGTTGATTGATCCGCTATTAGCCCTCTTATGCGTGTCTTTCCAACATCTCTAGGGAACCAGGTGGGTTTAATAGCGCTTCTCCTGTTATATATTTGAGAGAGAAGGGTGGACAGAGGAGAGGCCAGTAATCTTAAGAAGAAGAAAGCTGCGGATATCGCCTCAAACTAAATCTTATTAAGATGTTGAAAAACCTACTTTCATCATTAGCTAAGTCGCCTATAACAAGTGCCGTGGAGCCCACAAATCCTGAGTGTGCAATGGGTAAAAGTGAGTTGTGCTAAACACAGGGTTAGCCCTGACTGTGGACTGACAAGTTTCAAATGCTGTTTCATTGTATAAGCTGCAGGGGCCAGTGTCAACTAGAAAGGCCGCCTTAAGAATTAAAATAATATTTGTTAGATTTGACTAAGGAAAAGGCTAGAAAGATCATCTTTGCCCATAGTAACATTTATCAAAAATCTAATTCTAATTTCTAATTCATTGGTATACATGGTTCTTTGGTAAATATGTTCCAAAGATGATACTGACAAATGTTGTATACCTTTGCCTCATGTCTGGCCAGACCTCAAGCTAGTTTGGACAGGTTCCTTCCCCTACAGATACAGTAATTAGATTTTTCCACCAGAGTGCAGGTGTGAAGTAGTTCCCAATAGAAAACAAAGGTTTTGTGGAAACAATTTCCCTGCTAGTTTCCCTGCTAGCAAATCTCTAGCAGGAAGGCAATAGGTGGTTAATTCATGAGCATCTTTCCTTGCTTATCTTACAAACTGAAGCAAGGGCAGTGTGCGCCTTAATAGTTTTTGGTGTGCTCTACCCTAAACATTTTGCCTTCTCCCCTCGTTTGCTGAAATTATTTTTTGCTGGCTTTAGGACTGCTAAACAGTAACTAAGCACTTGTGCTAACTCTTTAAACCATGGTAGATATGGCCTACACCAGCTTGGCACATTTAAACCCCTAGTAGAGAGGCACTGCAAGTGCCCAGGGCCTGTAAATTAAATACCACCAGTGGGCATGCAGCACTTATTTTGTCACACACTTAAGTAGCCTTTCAAAACCAATCTGAGGCATGCCATTGCAGACTGTGTGCAGTTTTACAACTGCCAATTTGAATTGGAAAAATGTTGCTAGGCCTAAACCTCCCTTTTTAATACATATAAGTCACCACTATGGTGGGCCATACAGAGCCCATGGGCAAGATGCATTGTATTTAAAAGGTAGGACAAGTACCTTTAAGTTATACATGGTCCGGTAGTTAAAAAGCCTCAAAGTCATGTTCGACTACTGTAAAACCTACCTCTTCCATAGGATAACTTTGGGTTATCCTATTACATGTCATAATTGTTATCATTTGATTGGGGGTCATAGAAATATCATGTTTGGTCTCAAATGAATTGTAGTTTTATTTTTTCTTTCAATGGTAGGTCAGACTTTAAGTCACAATTCTGAAAATGGCACTTTTAGAAAATTGGCATTTTCGTGTCCTATTCATTTGGTGCCTGCAGCCTGTGCCCTGGTTACATGTCTGCAATTAGGTGGCAGTTGGCCTTTGTGCATTCTTGCAGGACAGCAAGACAAAGGGGGACTGGATGTTGGCAGGATGGGCCATCCTGGCACTCGTGAACCTGTGGAGAACCCCCTGAAGAACTGCCTTATATGTCAGAGGACTGGCCTGCTGCTACCAGACAACTGAGAAAACTGCCCTGCTGCTTGAAGCTTGCCTGTCCCTCAGAGGTCTGCAATGCTGCTTGAGGACTACCTTGCTGCTTGATCCCAGGACTACCAGAGCAACTCAAAGGGCTAGTAGGCTAGCTTCCTGTGTGAGCTACAGGGACATACAAAGCTTCAGAATCCTAGAACCCTGCGTCTGGCCTCGTCAGAGTGTGTCCTGACCCCCTCAAGTGTTGGCCAACCAGTCCTGGACCCTTAAAATTGGTGAAAGAGGTGCTCCTCCAGCCAAAACCTGAAACTTGAGGCTTTTTCCCCAAGATACATTTTCACCAAAAAGTGGCCTGAGAACTGACAGGAGATTGGGACCTACCTGTTTGCAGATCCGCCCAAAGTTCATCATCAGTTGGCCGGACCTCATTGTAGCTCCTGCTATGTGCTTCTCCGCAGCAACGAATCCTGTTCAATAGGACTTCTCAGAAATTATATCTGGCATCAAGATCTTCAACTTCCAAAAAAGTGACTTGGTTTATGGAACATGGAATCACAGTAAACACTTGTCTACCACAACAGGGGTTCCAGAAGGTGACTGGGTGGGAGAGGGGCAGCATTAGAAAAAAAGGACAGTGGCCAACATGGCTTCTATAAAAATAGTTGTAAAGTGATAAGTGCTGCTTACCAAGAATTAATAAGGATACCATGCTAACAATGTGTAGAATAGTTGGTGATGTCTGCTAAAAAAGGAATGGATAAGACGGATTCACTTGGCAACAAGTACGTATTGTATTTTCCCATCTTCCCCATATAGTTTTTTAACTTGTTCAGCATACCTACCTTATGTATCCTTTTTTTTCTTCACAGTCCTCCGGGTTACTACTTGTCCTGATGAGACCCTTGTATACCCCACAAGGGTTGAAATGGCCTTGACACTTAGAAATCCAGATATTTGTTGGTCATTCTACACTGGGAATTACCCTGAATTACCCTGTGTGATTATGTGCATTCAAACACTTGAGGCTGTCTGAACAATTTCTATCAATATTGCGACCATTTTTTTACAATACCATACACTTTTCTTTCTGTTTTGGTTTTGGTTTACATCACTTAGCGGGTATTTTCCACTATCAATTTTCTTACCAATTGGGAATGTTTTGGTTCTTTTTGCATACCTTTTATTAATAATGAATGAATATTAAGTTTTGTTATTGTTGAAAGACTATGGCCCTCATTACAAACCTGGCAGTAAATCCCGCTTACCGCCGTGCAGAAGACCACCAACATAGCACTGCGGCCGCGGAATTCCTCTAAAGTTATTACGACCCACAGCTCGGAATCCGCCACAATACAGACACCCACACAAGTCCGCCACACCAAAGGTCAGTGATAAACTGGTGATAACAAAACCGACACCGTCACACCAACAAGAATACGCCCACACTATCATGACCCACAAATCAACGCAGTGGACTTTCAACCACGGTAAACCATTGGCGGTACACACTGCTGCGCTCAAAATCCACACACACTTACAAAACTCCACCACATTGGACAGTTCGAAATACACACACCTAAAACACATACACACACCACACCCACACTCCCAATCCAATATAAAACACACACCCACATTACACATAAACCCTTACAACCAGAAATTTAAAGCAGGCCAGAGAGATACACTACCTTAAACAACAGCAGCATCCACAGACACACAACACCATCACTTACGCAACATCCACACACCTCAAACAACACACACCAACACATCCCCTCACACATCACAACAGACACCACCTCACACATCACCCACACCACATCATGGCACCTCAACAACACCCCAGGTTCTCTGAGGAGGAGCTCAGGGTCATGGTGGAGGAAATCGTCCGGGTAGAGCCACCGCTATTCGGATCACAGGTGCAGCAGACCTCCATTGCAAGGAAGATGGAGCTATGGCAGAGAATTGTGGACAGGGTCAACGCAGTGGGAGAGCATCCAAGAATACTGGGTGACATCCGGAAGAGGTGGAACGACCTACGGGGGAAGGTGCGTTCCGTGGTCTCCAGACACCAGATTGCGGTACAGAGGACTGACGGTGGACCCCCACCTCCTCCCCCACAACTAACAACATGGGAGGAGCAACTCTTGGCAATTCTGTATCCTGAGTGCCTCGCAGGAGTAGCAGGAGGACTGGACTCTGGTAAGGCAAATCTTTACTACTTTAGCCCCCACCCTACCTGCATGCCATAACATACCCCACCCTTACCCTCACACCCATCACCCCAACAACCCACAGATACCCCACCAACACAACCCACACATCCAAAACACAAGCCCTGTATGTAACACCAATGCATGGACACCCATCACCAAAGCATGTCCAGTACAGATACCCACACAGACCCCCAACCAACTATCAAACAAGGACCAAGCCAAGAATGCAAGCACTGGAGTAGAGGGTCACTCACCAATTGCACACAATGGCACACACAGATGCAATAAATATGCTTTTACACCCCTACAGGACCCCTAGCCAACATCACAGGACAGGAGGTGCCAGACATATCCAGTCCCCCCACAGAAGAGACCCACAGTGATGACAGCAGCTCTGCACAACTTGATCAAGATGACCAGCCCGGCCCATCAGGGACCTCGGGACAGTCAGTTCCCCTGACCCAGTCACAAGCCACCACAGAGCCTCCCCCCTCAGAAAACACCAGCACAGCACCCACCCAGCGGGCCCATCCCTCTGTCCCCAAGACAAGTCAATCAGCAGTGTGTCTACCACTACAGGGAACCCAGGCAACCCCACTAACACAGGAGGATCAGGTACTTGGGGGCAGTGGGCACAAGATTCAGGGGACAGAGGCACAGGACAACAGGGAAGCTGGGAGGACTGCTGTGCGACAGGGGGAGGACACGCCCAGGGAACCCACTCTCCACGAGGCCCTCTCCAACATCATGGGAGCTTACCATCATTCCCAGGAGACGATGGCATTGGTACTGGCCAAGTTTCAGGAGACCCACTTTGTCCCCCTGTCCATCCTTCAACTGCCATTGCTCCACTTCCTAAGCCCCTTTGGACAATGCACCTGTGAAACAAATAGACTGGACTCTGCCGTGGACATTCCTCCACCACCCCCAGCCCATTTTACAAACCCCTCCACTTATTAGCAAAGAAATAAACACACTTCAATCACAAAACAATCTGGAGTAAATCTGTGCTTTCACAAATGTGTAATTGAAATAACCATGGAATATAGCAATGTCAATTTACTTGTGCACATACCAATGTAACACAGTTGTAGGCCAGGAGGAAACAAAATGGGAGCCACATCTGTGAAATGGAAAGGCAAAGTGACAATTCAGAGTCCATACACTGAGTGAAAATGACAGACTTCTGCTAGCTAAAACAATAGTATGAGATGTGGGAGTCAGTGACATCTTCTTACCTGTGTCTCACTGGAAGTATTGCATGATTATGTTGTTTCGGTTGTTGATATCCTCTTCTTCTGCCTCCTCTTCTTTACTGTCCACAGGCTCCACAGCTGCCACAAGACAACCATCTGGCCCATCCTCCTGCAGAAAAGGCACCTGCCGTTGCAAAGCGAGGTTGTACAGCATACAGCAGGCCACGGTGATCTGGCACACCTTCTTTGGTGAGTAGTATAGGGAACCACCTGTAATATGGAGGCGCCGGAATATGGCCTTCAGGAGGCCGAAGGTGCCTTCGATCACCCTCCTAGTTCGCCCCTGTGCCTAATTGTAGCGTTCCTGTTCCCTTGTCCTGGGATTACTCACTGGGGTCAGTAGTTATGACAGTTTGGGGTAACCAGAGTCACCTGCAAATATGGAGGGACAACTGTTAGACACACACTAAGCCGTAGGGACAACCCAAGACCCAGACACCTATTCGCACTGTATTGGGTCCTTGGCCTCACTTATTAGCCACACACAGTGCCTCTGGAGTTGCCCCATCACATAAGGGATGCTGCTATTCCTCAAAATGTAAGCGTCATGCACTGAGCCAGGAAACTTGGCATTCACATGGGAGATGTACTGGTCTGCCAAAAACACCATCTGCACATTCATCGAATGGTAGCTCTTCCGGTTTCTGTACACCTGTTCACTCCTGCGTGGGGGTACTAATGCCACATGTGTCCCATCAATGGCACCAATGATGTTGGGGATATGTCCTAGGGCATAAAAGTCACCTTTCACTGTGGACAAATCCTCCACCTGAGGGAACACGATGTAGCTGCACATGTGTTTCAGCAGGGTAGACAACACTCTGGACAACACGTTAGAGAACATTGGCTGGGACATCCCTGATGCAATGGCCGCTGTTGTTTGAAAAGAACCACTTGCCAGGAAATGGAGTACTGACAGGACCTGCACTAAAGGGGGTATCCCTTTGGGATGGCAGATATCTGACATCAGGTCTGGCTCCAACTGGGCACACAGTTCCTGGATTGTTGCACGATCAAGTCTGTATGTGACTATGATGTGTCTCTCTTCCATTGTCGACAGGTCCACCAGGGGTCTGTACACCGGAGGATGCCGCCATCTCATCACCTGCCCCAGCAGATGTGCCCTATGGAGGAGAACAGCGACCAGAGAGTCAGCCAACACTGAGGTATCACAAAATATAATTTGCTGAAAATGTATTAATACACAATGTGCCTGTAACTGTGTGTATTCCAGGCCTAGATAGGTGTGACGCAGTTATTATTAATGCCATGTGGCCCCCTGAAATGGCAGCTGCCTGACCTGTAAGGTGGGACAAGCGGATATGAGGTAACTGCTCTGGCGTTGTACACCATCGCAGTGGGCGGTCGAAGACCGCAGCACAATTCTGCATTGGTTAACATTGGGCCCTATGGGTCCGAGGAGCCAATGACGATGTACGCCGGCGTTGACAGTACACACCGCCGCGGAGGTGACCCCCATTTTCTGTCTGTTCACTCACTTGATACCTGACCTTCAACAGGAGAGGACCTACACTGCAAGTGCTGCCGTGACCTGTGTCTGGAAGCGACGATGGCTACAGTGTCTGGGGAAATGGCACCTGCCTTCACTTCAGAGTTGGAGTAACTAGTGGATGGGGTCCTCCACCAGTACATGCAACTGTACGGTCCTCCAGAAAAACAGGTGAGTACACTGTGAGCATGCTGAATGGGCAATGCCTGCTTTGAGTGGTGTGGCTGGTAGTAACATGGGGGGGGGGGCTGAGGCCTACATGTGCGGATGCTGAGTGTATCTGCATCATGGCATGGGTGGGAACTGGTGGGCAATGAGTATGACAGTCCGGCCAGGTGAGTAATGTCCTTTCCCCCATACCATTCCTCTAGATCAGCGCCCACCAGAAGAAGGCTATTTGGCGTGCCATCACCAAGAATGTCCAGACCCTGGGGGTCTACCACAGACGGAGCACCCACTGCCGTAAAAGATGGGAGGACCTGTGCCGCTGGAGCAAGAAGACGGCGGAGGCCCAGCTGGGGATGGCCTTCCAACGTGGAAGGGGTGCCCGTCGCACCTTGACCCCCTCTGATGTTCAGGATCCTGGCGGTGGCCTATCCGGAGTTGGATGGGCGCTTGAGGGCATCACAGCAGCCACAAGGGGGTGAGTACACTCTCCTCCAGCTGACTCTGCGCACATTACAAGGTGTCTGGGTGGGGGAGGTGGGCAGTGGGTTTCCCTAGGCCAGGGCGATCTTGGTAGGCAAGGTCCCTTGTGAGGCAGGCTATGTGGCACCCCAACCCCACTAGTGTTAAGAGCCATCTACACCTAGTCAGGCTCCGGTGACTTCCAGGTGTGCAGCAATTGGGCGTAGGCCTTTTACCCCATGGCCCTGTGAAAAATCTAGGAACTATAAGTGCATGGCGAAGTGCTGAGGGCTGCTCACTGTCTGTTGTGTCCGCCAACAGTAGTGGTGTTGCATGCACTGAACATGTCTTTCTTCTGTCTCCCCCCCCCCTTTTTGTAGTCTCCCTGTTCTTGTGTGCAATCGCATCATCAGGCGGAGGAGCATTGGCACCAGAGCAGGAGGGAGCTGCATCCCACTTGGCCCTGGAGGGTGAAGCTACGGAGTCTGAAGCCACCAGTGGGTCGGAGGGCGAGGGGAGCTCCACGACGGGGACAGGAGCAGAGACCAGCGACAGCGTCTCCTCCTCTGATGGGAGCTCCCTTGCAGTGGCGGGCCCCTCTGTGCCCACTGCATCAACAGGTACAGCCACCACCCCCCTACCAGCACCGCCCTCCCAGCAGCCCCTCAGCGTCTGTCCCGTGCCCACTCACCCAGGAGGGTGGGCATCTCCTTCACCCCAGGCACCTCAGGCCCTGCCCCAGTCAGCCCTGCTGCCCTCAGTGAGGAGGCTATTGACCTCCTGAGATCCCTCACTGTTGGACAGTCTACCATTGTGAATGCCACCCAGGGTGTCGAGAGGCATTTGCAACAAACAAATGCATACCTGGAGGGCATTCATTTTGGCCAGGCAGCCCAACAGAGAGCATTTCAGGCTCTGGCCTCAGCACTGATGGCAGCCATTGTCCCTGTGTCCAGCCTCCCCCTCTAACCTCCTCCACCGAGACCCAATCCCCTGTACCTCTGCCTGTCCCAAGCACACCATCAGACCAGCATGCACACACATCAACACACAAGAGTGGCTCAGGCAAACATAAGCACCACACATCCCACAGGCACTCACACAAGCACCATACCCATGCACACATACCAACATCCACTTCCTCCACTGTGTCCCCCTCCTCCACGTCTCCCTCCTCCCTCCCAGTTTTGTCTCCACTCACACCTGCATGCACTACATCCTCAGCCACTACCTCCATCACCAGCACGCCCATCACCACACACCGCTCACGTGCAATCACCACCCCCACTACTATTCACACATCCCCAGTGTCCTCTACCAGTGTGTCTGTGAGCCCTCTTCCCAAAATACACAAATGCAGGCACACACCCAACCAACAGCCATCCACCTCACAACAGCCTCCAGCCCATGCACCTTCAGCCAAATTCAGCATACGTACACCTCCTACAACCACTACCTCTTCCTCCACTCCCAAACCCACTCCATCTACCCATCCCAGTGTGTCTAAAAAACTTTTCCTGGCAAACCTTGACCTCTTCCCATCCCAGCCCAGCACCTCAGCCACCACATCCCCAGGCACAGCAGTGCGCCACCCATCAGGGCTGCCAGTGTGCCACGTAGTGAGGGTAAGGACATTCCTCCACCTGCCAAGGTGAAAAAGGTGCCCACATCCCGGAGGGAGAAGCCGAAACTACCAGCCACCAAGGGCTCAGCAAAAACGAAAGGGGATAGTGGCAAGACAACTGCGCCACCATCAAAGGTGGGGAAGGGCCAAAAACAGAAGGGCAGGTCAGGAGAGGGCATGGTGGCACCGACTGAGGGACCAGTGTCACACCTTCTGTCCACGCCAACCTGTACGGCGGCGAACACCGCGAGCTGCACCGCCACCTGCACCGCTACCTGCACCGCTTCCGGCATGTCTACAGCCGCTGCGACATTCCCCAGCCTCTTCCCCCATGGGCAGCCTTCCGAGGCTGCAGGAGACATCCTGCTTTCTCACTGAGCAGGTGCTGACCCATGCACCGCCGCCAGCCCCACCGCCACAGACCTTGCCGCCAGCACTGCCACCACAGACACCGCCGCAAGCACTGCTGCCACAAACACCGCCGCAAGCACCGCCAGTGGCCCCGCGACGTCCTCAGACAGTAGCACCACTGCTGACATGCCTACCATCCCCAGTGGTCAGTCATCCGAGGCTGGAGGAGAGTTCCAGGACCCTGGGCAGCTTCCATGATGCATTACTGTCATCACTGTAGGCTCCTGCAGGGGGAAGGCAAAGCCGCAGCAGTGTGGGGTATGTCGCTGCCTCCATGGCGTATCATGCTACCCGTACCTCGCCAATGTCGTGGCACGCTCACCCAGGTGATGGAATTGTACCGGCCACACTGCACGTGGAACACTCTGGGCACCAGGCCCTCTCCAGAACCAGTGGAGTATCACATCCACTACCTCAGTCTTTGGCAGGATGAAGTACTCTGGGCACCAGGCCCCCTCCAGAACCAGTGGAGTAGCACATCCACTACCTCAGTCCTTGGCAGGATGAAGCACTCTGGGCACCAGGTCCCCTCCAGCACCAGTGGAGACTGTTATCCACTTGAGAGACTGTGGCTTTGCACTCCCCAGGATAAAGCAGTGGGCAACCCACCCACTGGAGAGACTTGAGAGACTGCGGCTTTGCACTCCCCAGGATAAAGCAGTGGGCAAACCACCCACTGGAGAGACTTGAGAGACTGTGG
This sequence comes from Pleurodeles waltl, assembly GCF_031143425.1. Lineage (NCBI taxonomy): Eukaryota > Metazoa > Chordata > Amphibia > Caudata > Salamandridae > Pleurodeles > Pleurodeles waltl. The sequence goes on from NC_090438.1 coordinate 345,038,516, forward strand.
CTTTGCACTCCCCAGGATAAAGCAGTGTGCAACCCACCCACTGGAGAGACTTGAGAGACTGTGGCTTTGCACTCCCCAGGATAACGCAGTGGGCAAACCACCCTCTGGAGAGACTTGAGAGACTGTGGCTTTGCACTCCCCAGGATAAAGCAGTTGGCAAACCACCCACTGGAGAGACTAGAGAGACTGTGGCTTTGCACTCCCCAGGATACAGCAATGGGCATAGAGCCCCCTCGTGCAGCAGTGGCATTGTGCGTTCATCTGGCTGAGGTGTCCCCCTCCCCCTGAGGTGCCTGTTTCATTTCGATCTGATGCCCCTGCAGTGTTCTCTCCGTTTCCAGTCAGGTATCTAGTGTGGGCTTCACCCATGCATTTTGGGCCCAGTGGTCCACGGACAATGATTGGTGCACTATCCGGACTTGTGTAGTTGGTCTACATAATTGTATTTACTGGATTTTGAACTTTGCTAATGAGCTTTCACATGATTACATTCGTTCAAATCATTTCCTTTTGTCCTTGCGTTCTTCCAGGGTGTGGGGGGATGTATATGTAATGTTGCTGCATGTATTTGTGTGTATGGTGATGTGGGTGAGGGTGGGGGTGGGGGTGTTGCGTGTTGCGTGTCACTCACTTTTCCCGCCCCTGTGTTGTAGGTGCAGTACTCACCGTGATCGTCACCACCATCTTTGGTGCTCCTGATAGAAAAGAAGGAAGACCAGCATCAGCAGTATCTGCAATTCGGGCTCCATGGCATCCTGGTTCCTCGTGGGGTGTGGAGAGGTGAGTGTTTTGCCTTCTGTGTACTGTTTCCGCCGTGTTTTTTGTTCGCGTTGGTTCCGCCCCGGAAAAGGTGGCGGATAGGCCTGTTGTAATACTGTGGGCGGTACTTTGTCTTCTGCCTGTCTGTTGGCGGTTACCGCCACGGTGTTTGTTTCTACCGCCGTGGCGGTCGGAGTGTTAAAGTGGCTGTCTATGTTGGTGGTTTCCACCATGGTCATGATTCCATTTTTTTTTCTGCCGGCCTGTTTGCGGTATTACCGCCGCTTTAACACCAACCGCCAGGGTTGTAATGAGGGTCTATATGTACTGGTTGTGTTGGTAACATTATGATTAATATAGGTAAACTCCTGACAGGATGCGTTGTGTCTTATTTTAAAAGTTCCCTTACTGATTTATTCTATGCAAAACATTTGGGTTGCTCTAGTTGTTCAGAATAAGGAATGATTTAGAACACATCATCTGGAAAGATGTGGAGCTCTCCACTTGTCTCAAGATGTTAGCATTGCCCAAGCGGTGTGCTATTCTACAAGGTCCATGGCAGCCCAAAAAGTTACTCAAAAGTCTGGAGCCTGGAAAAATCAACAAGGAAGCTGCCAAGAAGAGACTGGGCAAGGGTTGTTGGAAAGCAGCCCCTGAAACTCCCATTGTCTAGGAGGAGGCTGAGCTCAAAAGGAGTGCCCCACTCTTCAGGGCTTGAGACAGCAAGCTTAGACCCAGGCAGCTGGTGATAGCTGTGGAGATCACCTGATGTATTGGGAGAATGATCGCCTGTATAGTTAACCTGAGGTTCCTGAGCCCGGGGCAACCCAGGCGTTGGTGGTCCCTCAGTGTTACTGAGCCTTTCTACTGTATGTGGTTCATGACATACCTCTGGCAGATCAACTAGGTCAAGACAAGACCTTTGCCATGCTTGTTAACCACTTTTATTGGCCGCAGATGAAGGCCTCAGATGAAGACCTCAGATGCATTCTGCAGGTCGTGTCCCTCATGCCAGGTGTTAGAAATGGGGTTTCTAGTTGGCAAAGGTATACACCCTAGTCCAAATAGGGACCACAATCCTAGTCAGGGTAAGTCACACGCAATCCAAATTATCCTGTGCCCACTCTCTGGCAACTTGGCATTGAGCAGTCAGTCTTAACTTAGAAGGCAATGTGTAAAGTATTTGTGCAATAAATCATGCAATAACACAGTGAAGACACCACAAAAATATACCACAGAGGTTTAGAAAAATAAAGAATATTTATCTCAGTAGATTAAGGTCAAAATGATTGAGATTTGATACATACAAGTTGAAATATCACTTTTGTGATGATAAGATGAGTTTTAAGTTCTTAAAAGCAACACTTGTCTCTTGCAAGCACAAAGTTCCTGGTTTGTATCAAAATTATACACATGAAGAACACAGAGGAGGAGATGAGTTGAAAAAGGTAGGTGTGCGTTGGATTTCCAGGTGCACACAGACAATGCGTCTTTTCCACGCAGTAAGGGCTTTGTGTCGAATTCCGGCGCGCAGGCTTCAACCCTTTTTGCAGTGAGGGTCTTTTGACGCCCCGGGCTGATGCGCAGAAATCCTGGGCGTGCAGGATGAAATCACAGGTGCTGCGTCAATCTGGTGGGTGAGGCATCAGAATTTCTGTCATACGGCAGGCAATGTGTCGATTCCTCTCCCAGGAAGTCGGGCTGAATCGTTCTGGCTCGGTGATGCGTCGATCCAGTGGGCTGTGTGTCGAAGTTCCAGTCGCACGCTGGCATTGCATCAATCTCCACTCAGGGAGCCAGGCTGCGCCATTCTGGTTCAGCGATGCAGGGATTCTTTCCCCGCTAAGCAGGCTGTGCATTGTTTCTGGCAGGGTTTAGGTCGATTTTTCACAGCACAAGGAGTTCTTTGCAGGGATGAAGTTTTTTTGGCCCTGAGACTCCAGGAAGCAGGGGTCAAACTCAATCCAAACCCTTGGAGAGCACTTCTCAGCAGAGCCAGAGGCCAGCAAGGCAGCAGTCCTTTACAGTAAAGCAATCCAAGTGAGTCTTTTGGGCAGCCATGCAGCTTCTCTTGGGAGGTTGCATGTTCTGGTTCAGAGCTTCTTTCCCAGGAAGTGTCTGAGTTGGTAGAGTCAGGGACCCAGTTTATATACCCAAATGTACCTTTGAAGTTGGGGAGACTTCAAAGAGTGGCTTAGAAGTGACAAGGTTCCCTTTCAGGACAATCCTGTCTGCCAGGGTACCAGTAGGGGGTTTGGCAGTCCATTGTGTGAGGGCAGACCTCTGTCCTTTGAAATGTAAGTGTCAGGCCCTCCACCCTTCCAGCCCAGGAAGACCCATTCAGTATGCAGATGTGCTCAGGTGTGACTGAGCATCCTGTGTTTGTGGTTGTCTAGGTAAAATGCACGAGGGAGCTGTCAACCAGCCCAGCCCAGACATAGATTGTAAGGCACAGAAGGATTTAAGTGCAGAGAAATGCTCACTTTCTAAAAGTGGCACTTCAAATATAGTAATATAAAAATCAACTTCACCAGTCAGCAGGATTTTGGATTACCATTCTGGCCATACTAAATATGACCTGTTTACCCCTTTCTAATCAGAATCTACCACTCAAACAGTTTATGAGGGTAGCCTTAATGTTAGCCTATGCAAGGAGTATGCCTCACAGCAGTGGGAAATGAATTTAGGAGTTTTCCACTACCAGGACATATAAAACACACAGATATCTGCCCTGCCTTTTACCCACACAGCACCCTGCCCTCTGGGTGACCTAGGGCCTACCTTAGGGGTGACTTATCTATAGAAAAAAAGGGAGTTGACAAGTACTTTTAAATGCCAAGTCGAAGTGGCAGTGAAACTGCACATACAAGCCTTGAAATGGCAGGCCTGAGACATGGTTAAGGGGCTACTCATGTAGGCGGCACAACCAGTGCTGCAGGCCCACGAGAAGCATTCAATCTACAGGCCCCAGGCACATGTAGTGCACTTTCCTAGGGACTTACCAGTAGATCAAATATGCCAATTGGGTATGAACCAATGTTACTATGATTTAAGGGAGAGAGCATATGCACTTTAGCACTGGTTAGCAGTGGTAAAGTGTGTAGAGTCCTAAAACCAGCAAAAACAGTGTCAAAAAGTGGAGGGAGGCAGGCAAATAGTTGGGGGTGACCACCCTAAGACGGTCAGGTCTAACACCAGGCCAGTGGAAAGTCAAGAGAAAAGCTCAAGTCTCCCTTGGTTCCATTGCCTGATGTTGTTACTCCCTTTGAAAGGGCGGGCATAGACATTGATGGGCCCCTGGACCCAAAGACTGCCTTAGGCAACAGGTTTATCCTGATGGGCTACTAAATAGCCAGAAGTTATACCTCTGAGGACTGTAACTGCACCTGCAGTGGCCAGAGCCTCATGGGGATTTTTACCTGGGTGGGGTTTCTCAAAGACGTAGAGTCTAACCGGGGTACAATTGTCATGTCTGCCTACATGAAGTCCATGTGGGATGAATTTGGTGTGGCTTACACGTGCTCCATACCCTACACCCTCAGACCAATGGGCTTGTTGAAAGGTTAAACACGTCCCTTATAAGCCTGATTATGGGCCTAGTGGAAGTGGGACATCCTCTTGCTATGCCTTCTTTATGCCTACAGGTATGTGCCACAGAAAAGAGTTTGGTTCAGTCCTTTTGTGCTCCTATATGGCCACAATGTTAGGGGACCTCTCAATCTTGAGGAGGAGGGGTAGGAACAAACTTCCAAGTAACCCCTTCCAGACGCCAGGATGTAGTTAGCTACAAGTTGGCTCTCAGGAATCAGATGCAGCAAATCTGGAAGAAGGCCTCCGAGAACCTGAAAGCCAGCCCGGAGGTAATGAAGCATGGCATGACCAGAAGGCTACTCCAATCGAATTTCAGCCTGGCCAGAAAAGATTAGGTCAGTGGAGCACAGGGCCTACAAAACTGCTGATCTGGACCTTATAAGGTGAAGGAAAGAAAGAGGAGGTCACCTGCCTGGAGGACCTCAAGATCATCAGGAACCTGTTAAGACTACTCCATGTTAACCACCTCAAATCCCACTATGAGAGTTCTGAAACCACCATGCTCCTATTGACAGATGATTGGGTAGAAGAGGAGGGTTCACACATAAGGTAAGAGCTAACATCAACGAGTAAATATCCGAGATGCTTGACTTGGGGGTGATTGAGCATTCCAAGAGCCCTTGCTCCAATCCAGTGGTGCTGGTACCCAAAGATGCCCCACTGGCTGCTGCCCCAGAATGCAGGTTCTGTGTGGTGTATTGGGAGCTCAACTCAGTTACAGAAATTGATGCTCACCTCATCACCTGAGCTGATGAGCTAATAGATAGGTTGGGGGGGTGCCAAGTTCCTAAATACCTTTGATTTAACATCAGGGTCCTGGCAGATTACCCAAACCAAGGGGTTAAGGTGCATACTCCACCCAAGAAGGCCACTTCCCATTTAGAGTGATGCCTTTTTGACTTGACTGGGGTGGAGGCTTTCAGTTTTGCCTACCTTAATGACATTGTTGTCCTTAGTTCCAGCTGGGAGGATCACCTGTTCCACCATCAAAAGGTGCTTCAGGCTCAAGAGGTAGGTCTGACTTTCAAGCCAGAAAGTGCCAAATAGGCCAGGGCTCTGTAGGGGATTTGTGACACATGGTGGGTGGGGGCAGGGTGCTGCACATCAAAGCAATAGTTGAGACTATCCTGACAAAACCTGGACTGAAGTGAAGGCCTTCCTTAGCCTCACTGAATATTACAGTATGTTTGGCAAGGGACATGGCACCATTGTTGCCCCCTTGACCGAGCTGACTTCCAAGAAGCAGCACAAAAAGTTGATGTGAACAGAGTCCTGACAGAAAACATTTGATAACCACAAGGCTATGTGTACAGCACAAGTACTGAAGGGCTCTGACTTTTCCAAGTAGTTTATAATGCAGACAGATGCTTCAGTGAATGGCACAGGGACTGTGCTCAGGCAACTAAAGGAGGAGTTCCAGGATCAACCTGTAGCCCTTATCAGTGAGAAGTTACTCCCCAGAGAATAGAGGTGGAGTGCTATTGAAAGATAAGCTTTTGCTGTAGTTTGGGAACTCAAGAAACAGAGACAATACCTGTTTGGGACTCACTTCTGGGTTCAGAAAGACCATCGGCCCCTCCAATGGCTCATGGAAATGAAGGGTGAGAATCCCAAAATGTTGAGGTAGTTCATCACCTTACAGGGAATGGACTTTACAATAGAACACTGAGCTGGGTCTGACCATTCCATTCCATTGCTGATGGTCGGTACATGTTCTTCTGTCTTAGTGATGAGAACGGCCATGAGGGAGGGTAGTTCTCACCACTCTCAGCTGGGGAGGACACGTGTTAGACCTGAGAGCCTCTTGTGTGGTCTTTCCCGAAACCTTTTGGCTTCTCCCCTTCTGTTTACTGAATTTTGTTTTTGTTGGGTTTAGGACTGCTAACCAGTGTTAACGTGTTTGTGATCACTCCTTAATGCATGGTAAAATTGGTCTACGCCTGATTAGCACATTTAGGGCATATTTATACTCTGCTTGCACCAGATTTGCGTCATTTGTTTTACGCAAATTCGACGCAGAGCTAATGCCATATTTATACTTTGACGCTAGACCCATCTAATGTCAAATTATCCCAGTGTGCATCATTTTCTGGATGCGTGAAACCGCCTTGCGTTAATGAGATGCAAAGTAGGCATTCCCGTCCAAAAAATTACTTAAACACCCGTGCGCCATATTTATCCAACCGCGCAAAAATGCCACACGGCTGGCAGATGGAGCCGGAAAATGGCGCAATTCCCGATTTGCGTCAAAATTTAATGCCTGGGTCAGGGCAGGCGTTAAAATGGAGCAAACACACCAGTACTTAAGGAAAACCCACAGAAGCAACATCAGAGCTCCAAAAGGAAGACATGGAGGTACTATTCATCCAGCATGCACGAAGACACAGAGCACAGGAGCAACAGCAGCAGCTTCCACCACACCAACAGGGACCCCAAAGGCACGCCAAAGACAGGAGAGGATATTCAGGACCAGGACAACACTTCAGGGCCTCAGGGAACATGACATCATGCAGAGGTACTGACTAAACTGGCTAGCCATACAGCAGCTGTTGGCACCCAGCTTGCAGGCACCTCACATCACTCCACCAGAGACCAAGCTGCTAGCTGTCCTGCACATGTTGGCAAGTGGCTCTTTTCAAACAACTGGTGCCCTGGTTGCCGGGATTTCACAGCCCTTATTCTCTGCCTTCCTTCCCTAGGTACTGGATGCCATCATCTCCCCCACACCCCGCCACATCAGCTTCCCCAACACACAGCAGAAGCAGCAGGAGACCAAACAGGGCTTCTATCAAATCAATGGCTTCCCTCACATGCTTGGTGCCATTGACTGCACACGTACGGATTGTGCCACCTGCTGCCACGGAGCATCTATTCTGCAACAGGAAGCACACAAATTCCATCAATGTGCAGGCCATTGTGGATCACCGGGGATTGATCACCAACATTGTGGCAAAGTATCCTGAGAGTGTACATGATTCATTCATCTTCCGCCACAGTACCATCAATCAACACTTCCAGGATGGATGATATGGCAATAGCCTACTTGTTGGTAAGTACAGAAACCTAATTATATACACACAGCACAGCAACCCTGTAGGACACACAAGGCATACAACACTACATTGGCACATGGCCAGGAAGACACTGAGGTTGTGACACTCGTAGTCATGTTTTATATCCTGACCCAATGGGATACACACCTATGGACAAATGACAGATGCTAATAACAACAGATGCAACTCCAGAGCCACAAGGGACCAATTTAAAACCATACAGTGACAATGACATGGCCTTAACTTGCAGTACAACTTGGAGGATGAATCTTCCAATATCACATCAATAACACTCAATTACACACCCTTCCAAGCAATATGTACTGTGTAACGGGTATGTAATATGTTTTGCTGCAGGTCAAACACCATGAGACACATAGCGTGATGATGCTGACTCTAATGAAGGTGACATGGAATCATTGAGGCAGTATCAACATCTCACATCACTCCTGGGTTGATATTGCCCGCTAGCAATAAGGAAGTGGACTGTGCTATGAACACATATTGATGTGACACAAATGCAAAGTGCACACTGCTACACATACGGATTGAGACAATTACACATATACATAACAGATATACAGGCACATGGACCTAATGACACTTAAACCTTCACCCCAACAACCAAGTTAGCAGGCTTACCTGGAGCAGGTTAAGTAGTGTAGGTACACGTTTGCACATGAGCCAACTCGGTGAGGGCACAAAAATAGGTTTGCATAGAACTTGTCACACATGGGATATTTGTGCATTGTCAATTGTGAACACTTCAGTGCTGCCAACTTATGGAGATGTGTTGTACATTGTCACCTAGCCAAATCATAGGGCCTCAATGTTGTATTTCACATGCAATTACATATGTCGAATTGGATGGGATGTTCGGGCCATACAGTACAATTGTGTTACCACCTCAGTGGAATCAATTGTGTGTGTGGAAGTATCATGTCACCTCCCGTGAAGGCACATGGATACTTCTTTCACATGACATAATGCATGGAAGATACACAATGAACTGCAAGTTCACAAATATACAGCTTATATCAGGTCAATCGGCCAAACCCCAGTTTTGCTAGTTAAACAACCCAATGCAGAAAGAATATCCTAGAAGCCTAGGATCCCACACAATAACACAAACACAGATAAGTCACGGACTACACAAGATAACAACTGCCATGCAAAGTGACAATAAATGTGCAACCAACAACCAAATATTTACACTAATTTTCTCTTTCAGCTGATCAGGGTTATGGGATCCAGCCATGGATCATGACCCAATTTGCCAACCCAAGCACAGCAGCAGAGCGTGCCTATAATGAGGCACATCGTAGGACACGCACCATAGTTAAAAGGACTTTTGGCATCCTGAAGTCCAGATTCAGGTGCCTGGATATCACTGGAGGCAGCCTCCTATATTCACTTGAAATGGTCTGCAAGATCATTTTGACCTGTGCCATCCTGCACAACATTTGTGTAAGGAGGAACATTCCCCTCTATGAACCAGACCCACAAATGCCTGAAGAGGAGGAAGAGGAGGATGCTGTCCGTGAAAATTAGGGGGACCATCCAAACACTGCAGCAGGATTGTGGCAGAGACAACATTGTACAAAACTTCTACAGTCACAATCACCACTTTTTTATCATATGTCATTAAACACCTACCTTCATCACTCAATCATGCTCTGTGTCACTTTTAGGCATCACATGGTCCCTAGGAATCCGATACAGAGTTTAGCCTCATGGAGCATCGCAAAAACACAGATTAGGACACTGAAAAAGACACATCACATTTGATGGGTATGAATGTACAGCCAACATCACACACAGTGTACATTACATATATCCTGTCTATTTCACATGTGAAGGGCAATATCAGAGGACTACAGCTATGAGACACATCCATGTTGCCAACATGGTCCATTGCAGCACATGACACACAACTAAGATACCATCAATCATAAGGAAACAAAAGTTTTTCATACATGAGGCAGTTGATGTGCTATTACATTGGTAACAGGAATGTATGGCCAGACCCTTGACAGCAGTAAGTGTGACATCAGCTATCTCTGCAAGGAGCATGTGTGACAAGAAGTCTATTTAGGCTGAAAATGGATAGCACGAGTGCCCCAAGTATGACAAGCATAGCTCACAAAACATGCCCTGCGCAGTCCATCCCAGGTAATAAGTCCTGCCACTGCCATGTTTTAAGTCTCTCCCCACACTTTTCTAGGGGGCCCTGTAAATGGACTATCTGTAGCCTGAGATTCCTCAGCTACACACACCCAGACTCCCATTCTGACTCATGTGTGCTTCCCACTTCAGGATGGCATGACATAGTCATAGTTCATCAGTCTGCATGGACTTCAGGTCAAATAATGCACTGCCTGGGAGTTGGTAAGACCTGTAATCAGCTGTCCATTGCTTTCCATGTGAAAGGTCTACTTGGCCCTTAAAACTTTATTCTCAACTCCACAACAGACACAGATTCACTTCTGCCGCCACCTTCTGATGGGCTTGCGTGGTGACTAGCTGTGAGATTAATCAGCACAGAGGCACTGATGTTCCATGTTGCAGTGGGAAATTTAAAGCCCATCGTATGTACAAATGTTGTGAAGAAACCTGCCTGTTTCATATTACTGATTCATAACGTATTTGAACACACCAAGGTTTCTCTGTCGTCCTGACTAGACCTGCACGTAACTATGACAACGTGGGGGCCAATACTGACACAGGGTTCACATGGCCACACACTTGAACTGGACACCTTTGTGCAATTAACCACTGGAAATATGTGAACACATGCAGCATGGTCTGCTGGTCCTCCGCAACCACAGGAGAAACATAGGTCATTTACATGACTCAAACTGTGGTGTACCAAAACTTTTTTGGATTGGAGTTGGGACTCTGTGTCACAAACACTGTACCTAACTAGCATGTTCAAATGCCTGACTCATGGGTAGTATACACACAAGTGACCATGAAGTGGTATCCAACATTCCATTACATGTGATGGCTTACATTTCTGACATTGCCATTATCAACCGTCCTCTATCTATCCTGTGTATAGATTGTCATGGGAGATGTTTTGTCCCCAAAGTCATGGAAGTTCACACAGCATAAGACGCAACAGATATGACAAAGACATGTAATGACTGATGTACCTCAATGAATGGCATCTGATGGTTATCCACAATTACACATGCATACAAGCACATGCATACAAGCACATTATGCAAAACACCTCTTGTGACGTTCACACAGAGGCACAACAACAATAGAAATAGCCAATTCACAGACATAAACACACAGGCCATGAGTGAATTTTTAGAGTTGCGTAGCCTTGCTATCCTCTATTGATGCAACTCCCGCTCAAACTAGGAAATACCAATTTTAATTCCAAAAGTTTGTGTTGCTGTTGCGTCAGTTCAGAGTGCTAATCCGGCACAACTACATGAGTATTATGGTCCGCAGTAATGTTGTCAGCCACATGTGCCCAAACACTAGAACACACACAGCAGGCCATAACATCCTATCTATGTATAGTTATAGCCTTCATGTATGTTAAGAGAAAAATGACACAAACACAGTTATAGACAGATATTTTGACGCAAGAGCGTAAAAAAGACGCATATGAGTCAAAATATGACACATATGGGTTAAAAATGACACTCTCACCCATTATACATCAATTGGTCCCTAGCGTTAATTCCATCCCTGCACCCATGAAATCGGTTATCCATGAGAAAAATATTGATCCTTGAATGCAAGGGAATTTTTAAGTATATGCTTCAAAAAATATTGACGGAAAGCCTGTAAGCGTCATAAAATTCCACGCATCATAATAAAAACGCACCGCATTTGAGACAGGAAGTGACGTAATAGGGTATGCTGTTTACAGAAATGGTACAGTGGGTGTACTTTCACTTCACTTTGCAGTCTGTGATTCTTCTAGACTGTGTGGCTGTGTAGAGAGTTGTGTCTGTCAATATTGTGCTTTTGTCGCCTGTGTGCCATTTCCATTGTCATCTGTTGTTTTTGTAAGTGTCTGTGTAAATCAGTGTAAGTGTGCTTTTGTCATTTTTTTGTTTAAATTTGTCTTTGTACTTTTGGGAGTGTGTAGTGGGTATTGTTAGGCTGTTTCTGGGTTCTTTAAGTTTCATTTCCATACCTCCTTTCCCTGTATTTCCCTCTTTTCCCTTTCCTATCCCTATTATTTTTGATATGTTGGGAAGGCCACGTCTGGGGAGAATGGGTGAGGAAGAGCAGGGGGCTTTTATGTGGCTGGTGTGCCACTTCCTCTCCCTGATGTTAGAGGCTGGTGGCAGGGTGATACAGGGGTATCACACCGAAGCTAGGAGGCTCAGGTGGTCAAAGGTGCTGTTCCACCTAAAGAGAGTGTTCAGTAGCCAGCGCAACGACCACCAACTTAAACATCGCTGGGCTGACCTGATGGCCGGAGAGCAAGACCTGCTGGACCACCTGGGTGTAGTGATTGGTAGCCCTGTTGGTGAGTACAAATTAGACTAATATGTACAGAAAAATGCTCTGTAGTGACAGTAGCAGATTTTGTAACATGCTGCATGCAATGTTTGTGGACATGTGGAATGCAAGTTGAACAAACAGTGGCCCTGATTTATAAAATTTTTGCTACGCATTACCGTCATTTGTTGAGGCAAAAGCTGCACAAACTTACAAAAGACAATTTTATCTTGTTAATAAGCGCTGTTTTGACGTCAATAGATGATGATAATGCGGCTCAATCAAAAGTATTATTCAGGGCCTGTGAGTGTACCAGGAATGAGATGCATTTCACATGCTAATGCAAGGAACCAATGTAGCCCCAAATGTTTTAATACATGTCTGAATAGTATTCATGGTCATACGTATAAAGATCTTCCTAACCTCTGGTAATATCTTAGGCTGATATTTCGATTTGGTTTGTGCAGCATTTAATTTAATTATGGATGCCAAAGTAATGCACACTTGATAATATCTAAATATTGTGTGCTACTTTCCATAGCTGTAGAGTAAACAAATGAAACAAATGCTACAAATAAAAAATTAGAACATCTGGCCCGAAGTTCATTGTTTCTGTGTGTTTTTTTTTGCCTTGGGCACAATTGCTGGTACAGAGCTGGTGCATTTGCCATCTGTGTCACTTTACAGCCAATTTTCTAAAGTTAATGGGTCATCATGGGATCCCTGAACTTTGTGAATGCATAGTCACAAATTATTTATTTGCATGATGTTGTCCAAGGGACCCCTGACTGCTTCCATCATACATTTAAAGTGACAAAATTGTTTGGTAGTTTACGTTTGGTACACCCCTGCTGATCTGGGGCACCATATGTACAATTGTTAACTTCTCAGTATGAAGGCTATCACAGACATGGGTGTATGCTAAGATCAGTTGGCCAGCATTCCTGTGAGTGCCGCCATTCCCAAGGTGCATACAAATACAGACCTACGTCATCAAGATAGCCGAGGTAGGACATTTGCTAAACCAGGTTTCAATTAGGGGTCACTGTCAGTTCAGTTGTATAACCACAGATCACCCAATTTGGCAAATGTAAGATAATGAATGTGGCTAACTGTGATCTACAATACCTGATATAGGTACACAGGGCCCTGAGTAACACATTTCAGGTCCAATGACTACACCTGTGCCCATGCATTCTGTCACGTATGATCAAATAAACACTGTCAGAATATATTTCTTTGTTTTTTTGATACAGATAAATGGCCAATCCATGTTTAGCGTAACATTGTCATCAAGTAACCCACAGGATCCCTGCTATCATGGTGTCAACGGGGGCATATGCGGCTCTGGGTACACTGCCAATGTGGCATATGTAACCTACATACAACACAGGCACACATATAATGGACCATAGAAAGCACAATAATTTCTGAACTAAACTCAATCCACATGAGCATCACACAGTAACCCATTGTCCATTGATGCACAAGCCACAATACCTGAGTGACTAGTATTGTAGTGCACCAGGAGTGTGGCTTTGCATGTCTCTCATAGCAACAAATGATGAAATGGATTACCCTCTAGAAATAATTCTGCACAAAATTGAGTAATCATGTTTGACAAGACATGATTGTTAGGGCCTGTGATTGTGTGCCAATGTGTGTCTTTCACTGACTGGAGTGAAAGGGTCAATGCATGTTTGCAGTAGTATGTCTGTTGGGGTGTCTACATGCCTGATGTTCTGCTCTATCATATAAAATGTGACACACAGGTGGTCATTCTGACCTCGGCGGTAAAAGGCGCCTACCGCCGGTCAGAAATCCTCCATAATCCCGCCGCGGTCGCGGAAACCCGCCACGGTCATTCTGACCCGCAGAAGGCAAACCTCCGAAAATCCGACCGCCACAACAGACCGCCAGACCAGCGGTCGGCGGAAAAGTGGAGGTGACAAAACCTCCACCGTCACGCCAACAGAAATACGCCCATGCCATTACGACCCACGAATCCACGCGGCGGTCATTCAAACGCGGTATTCCATTGGCGGGACACACCGCCGCGGTCAGAATACACACAAACGAACAAAACTCAGCCACATTGGACGATTTGAATCCCACACACCTGATACACATACACACACCACTCCCACACACACAATACAATATAAAACACCCACCCACATCACCCACAAACCCCTACGCTAAAAAATTCGTAAAGAAGGCAAGAGCGAGACACCAGCATCCAAAAAATAACAGCCACAGCCACTCAACACCATCACCCACACACTATCCACACACAAAACAACACACACCACCACACTCAACTCACTTAAATACACATACTCCACCCCACACATCATACACACCACCCCATGGCACCCCAAAGACAACCCCGCTTCACAGACGAAGAACTCAGGGTCATGGTGGAGGAAATCGTTCGGGTAGAGCCCCAGCTGTTCGGCACACAGATACAATACACCAGCATTGCCCGGAGGACGGAGCTATGGCAGAGGATTGTCGACAGGGTGAACGCAGTGGGACAGCACCCCAGAAATCGGGAAGACATCAGGAAGCGATGGAACGACCTACGGGGGAAGGTGCGTTCCATGGTATCCAGGCACAACATCGCCGTGCAGAAGACTGGCGGAGGACCCCAACCTCAACCCCCACAATTCACATCATGGGAGGAGGAAGTCTTGAACATCCTGCATCCTGACGGCCTCGCAGGAGTCGGCGGAGGAATGGATACTGGTAAGTTGAAGCTTCAATACTGCTTCCCCCCCACCTGCATGCCAATTCATACCCCAACCCTCACCCCCATCCTCGAACCCCACCCTCACCCCCATCCTCGAACCCCACCCTCACCCCCACCCCCACCACCATCCTCACCCCCACCCCCAGCACACCTATTCCCCGCCAATGTCTCACCATCACAACCCACACATCCCAAAACCTAGGCCTGCATGCGTCCACTAAGCATGGACACCCATCACCAAAGCATGCCCAATGCATATACACATCCCCCCCACAAGCCACCCTCACCAAAGCCCCCACACACGAATGCCAGCACTTGGGGACACGAGAACCCACAGATACACCCATATGCCACACATTGAAACTATAACCATACCTCTATACCCCTGCAGGACCCGACCGTCAACACACCGCGGCGGAGGGGCCAGAATTCTCCACACCCCCCACCCAAGAGGCCGTCAGCGATGACAGCAGCTCTGTCGACCTGGACACCGATGACCAGCCCGGACCATCGGGGACCTCTGGACAGTCGGTTCCCCTCACACAGGCCCAGGCCACTACAGACCCAAACCCCTCTGGGAACACCAGCACAGCTCCCACCCAGCGGGCCCATGCCTCTGTCTCCAGGGCGCGTCAATCTGCGGTGTGTCTACCACTACAGGGCACCCAGGATAACCCACTACCCCAACAACAACAGGGACCTGGGGGCAGTGGTAGTGGGCACACCGGCCAGGGGGCAGAGGCCCAGGAAAACAGGGGAACTCGGAGGGCAGCTGTGCGACAGGGGGGGGAGGAGAGGCCCAGGGAACCCACTCTCCACGAGGTCCTCACCACCATCATGGGAGCATACAACCGCTCCCAGGAGACGATGGCGACGGTACTGGCCCGGTTCCAGGAGATCCAGGTACTGCAGGAGGAACACTATCGGGGGTACAGGGAGGACATCAGAGCCATCAACACCACCCTGGTTACCATGGTAGGGCTGCTGCAGGACCTCGTCAACAACAGGGCGGACACTCAACAACACCCAAGGGCCCCTGCCACTAGCCTGGACCAAGAACAGCCAACCACCTCCGCCGGCGCTAGTGGACAGGAGGCCCCCGCACAGCAGCAGCCCACCAGACCCCCACCTCCTGCAGGAGAAGAACCACCCCGCAAGAGGGCCCTGAGATCTCGCAAGAAGACAGAGTAGGATGTCAAGACCCCCGCCAGCAATGGATACCACCTGATGTCATCCCACTGTCCCACATTGTCACCCTGTCCATCCTTGAACTGCCCATGCTCCATCTCTCCACAGGCCTCTGGACAATGCACCTGTGTGACTGTTACTCTGGACTCTGCCATGGACATTCCTTCACCATAGCCCCCACCCACTTGAAACCACCCATCCCATTTTGAGCACTTAAATAAACACCTATTTTGCACCAAAATATCTGGAGTCTGGCTGTGATTTCAATAGATTGTAATTGACATGACAGTGCAAATATGTCCTTGTACATGGTGAAGTCAACAAACAGCTGCCACAAAGCTGTAGTCCATGGGGAAACGAAGCACAGGACTCGTAGTGGGGACCCCAGATCTGAAATAGGGAGGGAAAAGCCAAAACTCAGTCATCATACACTGGGGCAAATAGACAGGCAGCAGAGATGCTGGAGAGTAGTTAACATTTACTAAATTATCTTTGAAATGTTACCTGTGTCCTATTGGAAGTACTGTTCAATGATTCTGTCCCTGTTGTCTGTTTCAGCCCCGTCGTCTTCCTCCTCGTCACTCTCCTCAGGTTCCACCGCTGCCACAACACCACCGTCTCGACCATCCTCCTGCAGGAAAGGCACCTGGCGGCGCAAAGCCAGGTTGTGAAGCATGCAGCAGGCCACGATGATGTGACACACCTTCTTAGGTGAGTACATTAGGGATCCACCTGTCATATGCAGGCACCTAAACCTGGCCTTTAGGAGGCCAAAGGTGCGTTCGATCACCCTCCTAGTACGCCCATGGGCCTCATTGTACCGTTCCTCTGCCCTGGTCCGGGGATTCCTTACTGGGGTCAGTAGCCACGACAGGTTGGGGTACCCAGAGTCCCCCACTAGCCATACACGGTGTCTCTGTAGCTGTTCCATCACGTAAGGGATGCTGCTATTCCTGAGGATGTAGGCGTCATGCACTGACCCTGGGAATTTGGCATTTACATGCGAGATGTACTGGTCAGCCAAACACACCACCTGGATGTTCATTGAATGGTAATTTTTTCTGTTCCTGTACACCTGCTCCCTGTCTCTTGGGGGAACCAAAGCCACATGGGTCCCATCAATGGCACCAATGACGTTGGGAATATGTCCAAGGGCGTAGAAATCACCCTTCACTGTAGCCAATTCGCCCACCTCAGGGAAAATGATGTAGCTCCTCACGGATTTCATCAGGGCAGACAACACTCTGGATAACACCTTCGAAAACATGGGCTGAGACATCCCAGAAGCAATTCCCACGGTTGTCTGAAATGACCCACTTGCCAAGAAATGGAGTACTGACATGACCTGCACCAGAGGGGGAATCCCTGTGGGTTGGCGGATGGGGGACATCAGGTCGGGCTCCAGCTGGGCACACAGTTCATGGATAGTGGCACGGTTAAGACGGTAGGTCAGGATAATGTGGCGTTCTTCCATTGTCGACAGGTCCACCAGCGGTCGGTACACGGGAGGATTCATCCGTCTCCTCGCCCAACCCAGCGGACGGTGCCTAGGAAGGACAACATGGAGCACACAGTCAAGCAACCCACAGGTACGTACTCACAGCTAGCACAGTATACGATTCTCTATGCAGTGAATGGCTTGTCTGAGTGGCTATGCAAGGCCTAGGCCTGTGTGACGCAGTTGAAATTGAGCCATGTGGGCCCTGGAAATGGCGGCTGCCTGACCTGTGAAGTGTAACAATGGGATGTGAGGTCAATGCGCTGGCGTGGCACACCGCGGCGGGCGGCGGGCGAAGACCGCGGCGCAAAGCCGCATTGGTTAACATTGAAGCCTATGGGTTTCAGGAGCCAATGGCGAAGGGCGCCGGCGGTGGCGGGACGCACCGCCGCGGTACGCACCGCCGCGGACGTCACCGCCATTTTCTATCTACTTATCCACTTGCGACTTGAACTTTCACAGGAGAGGACCTATACTGCAAGTGTTGCTGTGACCTCGGTCTGGAAGGGACAATGGCTGCTGCGCCTGGGGAAAGGGCCCCTGCCTTCACTGGAGAGGAGTTGGAGAAACTTGTGGATGGGGTCTTCCCCCAGTATGCGCTACTCTACGGTCCTCCAGACCAACAAGTGAGTTTAATTCAATATGGATTTGGGGCCACTGGCTGGCTTGGGGGCCTGGCGGGGGGCCTGGCGGGGATGGGGGGCATGTTGGGCCTGGCGGGGGGCCTGGCGGGGATGGGGGGCATGTTGGGCCTGGCGGGGGGCATGGCGGGGGGCCTGGCGGGGATGGGGGGCATGTTGGGCCTGGCGGGGATGGGGGGCATGTTGGGCCTGGCGGGGGGCATGGCGGGGGGCCTGGCGGGGATGGGGGCATGTTGGGCCTGGCGGGGGGCCTGGCGGGGGGCCTGGCGGGGATGGGGGGCATGTTGGGCCTGGCGTAGGGCATGGCGGGGGCCTGGCGGGGATGGGGGGCATGTTGGGCCTGGCGGGGGGCCTGGCGGGGATGGGGGGCATGTTGGGCCTGGCGGGGGGCATGGCGGGGGGCCTGGCGGGGATGGGGGGCATGTTGGGCCTGGCGGGGGGCCTGGCGGGGGGCCTGGCGGGGATGGGGAGCATGTTGGGCCTGGCGGGGGGCATGGCGGGGGGCCTGGCGGGGATGGGGGGCATGTTGGGCCTGGCGGGGGCATGGCGGGGGGCCTGGCGGGGATGAGGGGCGTTGGGCCACTGGAAAGGAAAATGCTGACAAACTTGAACGTGGTATTTCTCCCTCCCTGTACGTGTCACATAGGTCCGCGCCCATGAGAAGATCGGGATTTGGCGTGCCATCGCCAAGGAAGTCCGGACCCTGGGGGTCCACCATCGACGGGGCACCCACTGCCGCAAGAGGTGGGAGGACATCCGCCGTGGGACCAAGAAGACCGCCGAGTCTCTGCTGGGGATGGCCTCCCAACGTAGGCGGGGTGCCTGCCGTCAACTGAGCCCCTGATGTTCCGGATCCTGGCGGTGGCCTACCCTGAATTGGATGGGCGCGTGAGGGCAGCACAGCAGACACAAGGGGGTGAGTACAAGCATTATCTACTCTGTTGTCGCGCAGTGGAGGTGTCTGGGTGGGGGAGGAGGGCTGGGGGTCCCCCTAGGCCAGGGCGATATCTGTAGGCTGGGCACCCCCGTAAGCCCCTGTGTCCCCAGCCACCACCCTCAGTAGTTTGTCAGTACAGCCATCCCTGGGCCGTGTCATCCATGGGTGCAGTTGTCAACTCTAGGCGTGTAGGGCATGTTCCACGGAATGCGTAGCGGACCCCAAGTGCGCAACTTAGTGCAGGGGGCATCTGTGTCTGTCATGTCCGCTAACTGTACCGGAGATCCATGTACTCAATATCCCTTTATTTCTCTCTCCCCCCCCCTTTTTGTTTGTCTTTCTGTGCTTGTGTGCATCAGCATCATCAGGCGGAGGAGAAGTGGCATCGGGGCAGGAGGGAGCTGCATCTCACATGGCCCAGGAGGGCCATGCCACAGAGTCAGACTGGACCAGTGAGACGGAGGGCGAGGGGAGCTCCACGACGGGGACGACTGGACCCTGCAGCGACACGGACACGTCCTCGGAAGGGGGCTCCCTTGCGGGGGTGGCACCATCCGTGCCCCCCGCCATTACAGGTACAGCCGCCACCCAGCGCACCATCTCCGCCCTCCCAGCAGCCCCTCAGCATTCGCCCCGTGCCCGCTCTGCCAGGAAGCCGGGCATCTCCTTCGCCTCAGGCCCTGCCCCTGTTACCCCCGCTGCCCTCAGTGAGGAGGTCATTGACCTCCTCCGAACGCTCATTGTTGGGCAGACTACCCTTTTGAATGCCATCCAGGGGGTGGAGAGGGAGGTTCATCGCAGCAATGCGTACCTGGAGGGCATTCATTCGGGTCAGACATTCACACAGACAACATTCCGATGCAGACATGCCAACAGTCACTACCACCTCTGTGACCCCCACCTCCTCGTCTCCCTCCTCCCTCCCTGTGACGTCTACACTCACACCTCCATTCACCTCACCATCAGCCAGTGTTTCCATCACCAGCACACCCTCCACTCCAGTCCGCACACGTGCAGTCACCACCCCCACTGCCATTTACACGTCCCCTGTGTCCTCTCCCACTGTGTCTGTCACCCCCTCTTCCACACCACACAAACGCAGCCACCCACCCACCCAACAGCCATCCACCTCACGACAGCCTATCCCTCCTGCACCTGCACCCAAAGACAGCAAACGTGACTCACCTACAACCACATCCTCTCCCTCCACTCCCATTCCCACTGTACCTACCACTCTCCATTGTCCCAAGAAGCTCTTCCTCGCCACTACTAACTTCTTTCCTGACCCTGAGCCCCCCCCCTCCTTCTCGTCGGGGTAAGAAGAGCACCTCAGCCACCACCAGCCCTGCAGCCCCCTTGACAAGGGTGCAGGGGTATTGGAGCCCGCCAGCCCGCATGTCTGGATCTTCGCCCAGCAGCAAGGGGACAGCCAGCCCACCCCCTGGGAAGAGGAGCAGAAGGCGGAAGGGGCGCCGCAGGAGCCCGCCTTCTACATCCCCCCTGGACACCACCCAGAGACAGTCACCAGCCACAGCTCCAAAGGGAGGAAAGGGCCACAGGCCCACGACTAAGGAGGGCAAGGGCAGCAAGTCGGAGAGGTCAGGCAGCAGGCCTGCTGCCCAGGAGGAGCCCACAACCCCCATAGCCGCTGCCCCGGGAGGAACCGGCACAGCTGCCCCGGGAGAGCCCACCACCCCCATAGCCGCTGCCCAGGGAGGACCCAGCCCAGCTGGCCAGGAGGGCCCCACCACCCACAGCCCAGGTGGGCAGTGAAGGAGCACCATCCCCGCTGCCCAGGAGGGCACCACCAGGCAATTAGCAGTTGGCCATTGACCGGCCGCCGTCTCAAGAACCGCTGAACTGGGCCCTTCAAGGCAAGGACCGCTGAACTGGGCCCCGCCGTCTCAAGAACCGCTGAACTGGGCCCTTCAGGGCAAGGAGCGCTGAACTGGGCCCGCCGTCTCAAGAACCGCTGAACTGGGCCCTTCAGGGCAAGGAGCACTGAACTGGGCCCCGCCGTCTCAAGAACCGCTGAACTGGGCCCTTCAGGGCAAGGACCGCTGAACTGGGCCCCGCCGTCTCAAGAACCGCTGAACTGGGCCCTTCAAGGCAAGGACCGCTGAACTGGGCCCCGCCGTCTCAAGAACCGCTGAACTGGGCCCTTCAAGGCAAGGAGCGCTGAACTGGGCCCGCCGTCTCAAGAACCGCTGAACTGGGCCCTTCAGGGCAAGGACCGCTGAACTGGGCCCCGCCGTCTCAAGAACCGCTGAACTGGGCCCCGCCGTCTCACGCACCGCTCCGCTGGGCCCCGCCGTCTCAAGAACCGCTGAACTGGGCCCGGCGTCTCAAGAACCGCTGAACTGGGCCCTTCAGGGCAAGGACCGCTGAACTGGGCCCCGCCGTCTCAAGCACCGCTCCGCTGGGCCCCGCCGTCTCAAGAACCGCTGAACTGGGCCCCGCCGTCTCAAGAACCGCTGAACTGGGCCCTTCAGGGCAAGGACCGCTGACCTGGGCCCCGCCGTCTCAAGAACCGCTGAACTGGGCCCTTCAGGGCAAGGACCGCTGAACTGGGCCCCGCCGTCTCAAGAACCGCTGAACTGGGCCACGCCGTCTCACGCACCGCTCCGCTGGGCCCCGCCGTCTCAAGAACCGCTGAACTGGGCCCCGCCGTCTCAAGAACCGCTGAACTGGGCCCTTCAGGGCAAGGACCGCTGAACTGGGCCCCGCAGTCTCAAGCACCGCTCCGCTGGGCCCCGCCGTCTCAAGAACCGCTCCGCTGGGCCCCGCCATCTCACGCACCGCTCCGCTGGGCCCCGCCGTCTCAAGAACCGCTGAACTGGGCCCCGCCGTCTCAGGAACCGCTGAACTGGGCCCTTCAAGGCAAGAACCGCTGGCCCTTTGGCAGACGTGGCAGGGCAGGATCTATCTCGGGCAGGGCTGCAGGATGTCCTCTGGCCAACTTGCCTCCTCCAGTGGCAGTGGGGTCTGTTATGGACTGTTTGGACTGTGGCTTTGCTCTCCCCAGGATGGCCCAGTGGGCAGGCCACCCACTGTATGGACTGTTTGGACTGTGGCTTTGCTCTCCCCAGGATGGCCCAGTGGGCAGGCCACCCACTGTATGGACTGTTTGGACTGTGGCTTTGCTCTCCCCAGGATGGCCCAGTGGGCAGGCCACCCACTGTATGGACTGTTTGGACTGTGGCTTTGCTCTCCCCAGGATGGGCCAGTGGTCATGGAGTCCCCTCGTGGATCTGGCGTTGTGTACTCAAGTGGCTGAGGTGCCCCCCCTTCCCTTCCCCCTGAGGTGCCTGTCCTATTTTCTTTCTGATGCCCCTGCAGTGTTCTCTCCGTGGAGTTCTTGTCGTGGGACTGGGCCTTGCCCCTTTGCACAGGACCCCTGTGATCCACGGACAGTGGTTGGACTACATTTAGTAGCTGTATATATTTTGTACATAGTTTATTTATTTATTGGGATTACTGGTGTACATATTTCAATATATCTGCCCGTTTATGATCTCTTCTTTTGGTCTTTGCATTATTTCGGAGGGGGGTGGTTTGTGGGTTGTGACAGTGATCTGTGGGAATGCATTGATGTGTGTGTTGTAGTGGGTGTGGGTGGGTGGGTGTGTGCCGGTAATCTTTTCCCTCCCCTGTGTCGTAGGTGCAGTACTCACCGATGTCTTCCGCGCCGCCGGGCGTGCTCCTGGTATATGAGCAGGAATAGGAGTGCGGGGATGACCTCCAACTCTGGTTCCATACTGCCGGAATCTCGCGTGGAGTGCGTAGAGGTGAGAGTTTTCCCGTTCGTAGTCTGTTTCCGCCGTGTTCTTATCGGCGGTGCTCCCGCCCCAGAAAAGGTGGCTGATTGGTGGGTCGTAATAGGGTGGGCGGTACATTGTCTGCCGCCTGGCTGTTGGCGGGAACCGCCGCGCTGTTTGTTTGTACCGCCGTGGCGGGCGGAGTGTTAAGTTGGCGGGCTGTGTTGGCGGTTCCCGCCAGGGTCAGAATTGCATATTTTAGACCGCCGGCCTGTTGGCGGCTTGGCCGCCGCTTTATCACCGACCGCCAGGGTCAGAATGAGGGCCACAGTAATTTGTTGATCAAAGTTCTGTACAGGGAGCAGACATTGAGCACATTTCACCCTTCCATGTTTTACAGGCGGACCCAGGCATATCCAGTAAGTGTTGATATGTTGTCCTGTGTTGTGTTTGCAGCTGTTGTGTGATTGATTCCTGTGTGTTGGACTCATTGCAAGGTATGATGTGCTGGCACATGATTCGACATGTGACTTGACTGGAGTTAGACATTTTGTTCCATGTTTGAGTTAGACATTCTGTGGCGGAGAGTCATATATTGGGAGTCGAGTGCTGCGCTATAGGCATGGGCAGGTGAACAGGGTGATATTTGTTGCTACATGTATGCCGATGATTAATTTGGAAGTGGCCATTTGCATGATTTAGTCAGCAAGTCATACCCTGATTCACACAGACCAGTGATGCCGAAGTATTACCAACAGACTTGAGCATGCCAGTTAACTAATGAACATGTAGGACTGTATGTTTGATTTATTAGCAGCATCTAGCTCCACATGTTGTGCTCTGTTTATGTGGCACTTGAGTAGAATGTCATAGGTGTGCATGCAGCTCAAGCCCAGATGGGTGCTTGCATCTATGTGCTTGTTTTTGGAAAGGTATCAGTGAGATCAAATGATGTTGACAATTGTCCGCAATTAGGAACATAAATGTGGATGTGATTGTCCAATGTTTGAGTCAATCCTACTTGGAAGCCCTCCTTACCTGTGGTGGACTGACTAAACCCCTGGACAGCTGTCCAAAGCTTCCTGGTTGTCCTTGATGTTTTAAAGTATGTGTTGCATGTCCATCACCCTCTGAGGCACAGGGTTAGGGTTATGAAATATGCGTACCTAGGTGTGAGGATCCCAGTGTAGAAGACAGACATGTAATCCCAACATTCATTTGTTCCAACCTAGGATACCCCCTCATGATTAGCAACTGCACAACGTCTAGGCAATTCCATTTACAAATCACAGGTCTTGTGGGCCTTGGTTGTCATCCAGAAGCTAGTCATTAGTTGGCCTGTCTCTTGTGTAGTACTTGCAGCATTTGTTATGTGACTCATAGCAGTACAAAGATGCACAGGTCATTTAAGTAGGTACACACCTTGTTGTGCATTGCTGTGCTGTTAGATAGTAGGTGTGTAGGCTGCGTTGGCATGTCATTCCTCAGGGACATTCTATTATCTGTACTGTGATTTGGACTGTATGTGCTATTTTTGAGGAGGTGTTAGAATATCATCTGTAGATATATCACACAATGATATCACTAATGTTTGGCTTTCTCTATTTTTACAGCTGCCAACATGAATGCCCATGAGATCAGGGAATTCCAGAGGCGGGCAATGAGTTACCACCACATACTAGATGTGAAGTCTGGGTTCCGCAATATGGCACGGCGTTACCGCCATGAGAGAGCCACAGGGGTCTGGAGGGCATTTGCCCAAGGGGGGCCAGCCTTGCCCACAACAGCCACCACCAGCACTACAGCTCAGACCACAGTCGCCCAAAGGATGACAGCCACTGTTGCAGGTCCGTCAACCTCATCTGCTCCAGGCCCACAGACAGCAGCTCGGGCACCTCCCCCTACAAGCACAGCACCGGCACCAGCAGTCCCATCAACTAGTGGAAAACAGTCAACCCCAGGTGCTGTGATAGACAATGCAGAATTTCAGTCCATGAGACGTGACATGCAACGGATGTTGCGCAGGATGGAAAGGCTTCAGCAGGAGGTGTGCCGCAATAGCAGGAGCCTGCGGGCTATTAAGAAGATCCTGCGGAGGGCCAATTTGTGACTTTTGGATCCTCAGCCATGATTCCTTCCCTTCCCTCCTCTTTTCTGGTTCTTATCTTTAGTGGGTTTAGGGGACTTAGTGTTAGGTAGAGTAGGCTGTTAGTTTAGTTAGTATAAGTGGGTTGGGGGCTGGAGGGGGTTAAATTATTACATGTGTGTTTTTTGTCGGATGATGTTGGGGTTTATGTGTATAAAACAAAATATATATATATATAAAAAAAAAATCCAAAATAATATATATTTGTTTAGGATGAGATAGTTTGTGTTTAGGTTAGTATATGTTGTCCTACATGTGTCCCATCATATAAGGAGGGTGGGGGGTTGATGTTTAGAGTGTTTAGCTAAATGTGATAGGTAAGTTTAGATTAGGGTAGTTAGGGCCAGTTGTAGGTAATGTGTAGTTAGGATGGGTTAGGTTAGTTAAGGTGTTTCCCCTAGTTTTAGTATCCTTTATTACTGTTAAATAACATTTTAGGTACTCCTGTACAGTATGTGTCATATACTTGGGGATCAGGGCCTTGGCATGGGTGAACAGTGTCAATTTAGTATTTGCATTTGTGTTCCATCCTGCATCCGAATCCCATTATTGACATGGTTATTCCCACTTCTTAATGTGCAGTCACATTGGCAGCTACACCAAAGCTACATCTGCCATCCATTACAACCAGCACTCAAGGTTAGTATGGTTCCCAATGTGTTGTGAAATTTGGATGTGTTTTTAAATCTGTCATCGTTTGAGTCCTGATTTGGAATCTTTGGCACTGTGGTACGTCTGCCTGCAGCCTGATGTTCATGTGATCCCTGCATAAGCTGAGTGATGTTATAATCTTATATAGTATTGTATACATAAATCACACCTATCATTTCTTACATTGTACTCCTAGGTTATATATTTGTCCGTACATTCGTACACATCCATTCCTGCTGTATGGTGTGTGTGTGTGTGATGAAAGTTTATAGTCAGATGTCACATACATAACGATTGTCAGCTTATACATACCTTGAAGCGGACCTTATCAGTCCAACACAGCATTATGCTGTTTGTTTTCAATGTACTTAAGAAATAAGCCTCATTAAGCGCAGATGATGAAACAATCCAGACCCCAGTGCATAGTTATCAGCCCACAATCTTTCAACGCAGTTGTATTGACATTCTATAGCCATTGACATGTGACATACTTCACTAATCTCCTACACAGTTTATGCGTCACATTACACAGACACAAAGTGATTGTGTAAGTGCTATTTATTTGAAAGTGCTGTAGTGCAATAATTACATAGTCCAGGATTGTGAGTCCATTAGTGTGACGCCTTCTATTGTGATGCAACACAAGTGCAATGGGACATGTCATTAGACATGCTGGGGTGAAGTGTCATACAGTGCAGAGGAACATGAATTGCCAATGAGGTAGTGAGAGACAATTACAGTGCATAGTGTCAAGGTAAACAGTGTGCTGGAGAACAGTGCATGTGACCAACTGTAGCAAGACTGGTATGTTAACAAGCACAGGACCTAGGATATCAGTGCCCATGTGGCATGGACTTGTGCTACTGGGTACTCCTACGGGT
Organism: Pleurodeles waltl; assembly: GCF_031143425.1. Lineage (NCBI taxonomy): Eukaryota > Metazoa > Chordata > Amphibia > Caudata > Salamandridae > Pleurodeles > Pleurodeles waltl. The sequence continues at coordinate 345,064,844 of NC_090438.1, forward strand.
GAAGGTGATCTGTTCCACGTCTTCATCTTCTGATGTGTGTGTCGTCTCCTCTGCCCTTGGGGGTGGTGGGTTTGAAGGGGCAACCCACACTTTGAAGACGTGGAGTCAGAATTCTCGGCAGCTGCCAACTGTGGGGCTATTAAGGGCATTACTGCAGCAAGGAGGAGATGCTGGTTCTTGAGTATAGCAGCTACATCACTGTGGTAGGCAGTCAGGTCGGCCCTGAGGGGGTCATGATTGCATTCGTGCATGCAGTGAAAGGTTTGGGATGCCAGGTGTTATGGCAACTCCCTTACTGCTGTGATGAATTCCCTTACACTGCTGTAGTCCTTGCAGGATGGATGTTAGTGCTTGCATGGATGCTGCCTGTTCTGCAGATGACATCATGCACGTACGCATCCCCTCAAGGCTGGCTGCCATATTTTGCATCCCCACCTGCACCTCCTTGGCCAGCTCCCGCTGTACTCCAACTACAGTCCTCTCAAAGGTGGTACCAGTGTCCTCAGAGTCCTCAGCTGGGTTGGAGCTGGCAGGTCATACTATTGGGGTGGTGGGTCGGAACCTCCGTGATGGCTGCTACTTCTGTGCTCCTCCTTGCGACTGAAGGTCGGGTCTGGGGGGTCCCAAGGACATCTTGGAGGGTCTGCTGGCTAATGTTTGTCATCCATGTCATCAGGGAAGTCCAGGAAAGGCATATCCCCAGGAGAGCCATCGTCCTCTGCAATGAGATACTGTACAATTAGTGTGTCTGTGTTGTGGCACTTGTAATGTGACGTTACTGACTTCCTATTAGTGGAACATTGTAATCTTGGTTCCTGTTCATTGTTCCTGTCATTAAGGTTAGCATTCTCACAGGCCTCTGCCCCACCTGCATGTCACATGTAGTGTGGGCAGTTTGTGGAATTGTCTGCGTCACATCCTCTAGGTGTAGGTTATGTCCAAATTGTATGTTGCCACCTTCTTGTCCTACTCAACCCTCCGTCTACTTCCATTATCATGGTGAGGCCTTGCACTGGCTGTGGGTGTTCTGATGGCAATTGCACCGCACTTAACAATCTCGAACAGACCCAGTCTCTGATATTTCACATCCACCTATATTTTGCTGAGACCTAGCATATACTATGTATAGCATTGGCATGGCACGATACAGGTGTCAGCATTGGTAGTGTGTAATGCTGATGTTTGGGAATGTGTTTTGGATTGCACTGATGGTCCTGGCAGTGTTCCATTTCCTCTTATGACTCTGTGGGTGTGTTTAACTAGCTAGACACATATGTCCTCACCCTCAATGCTGATGTCTTAGCAATGTGACAGTTGGGATGTTGCAAGGTGGCATTGCAGCTATTGTAACACAGGCACGGGGTGGACCCTGAAATGTGCTGCATGGGTATAACATTACTGCTGTGTACTTCATAATGTAATTACCAATACCTGATGTTTATTGCGCCTATAGACATGAGCATTTGACAGGATTTGAACTTTGTAAGGAATTACAGGGGATTGTTAATGTCGTCATCCTGAACCCTCTATTTTGGGTGTGTTTGATCCATGGTCACATAACTGCCAATGGCTACTTGACCTGCTCACACAGCACAGGTGGTAGTGGCAACTGTTGTCAATGGTAAATACCACTTGCGGATATGGCCTGAGACTGGAAGTTGAGCCCTAGTTCATGTAGTGACAATACCAACTGTAGTGTGACAGCTGGCCAGTTTTACGTTGTACCTTACCCTCCTGGACTGGCTTTGCCTTTCCAACATCCTTGGCATGGCAGCATACTCCAATGCAAAGGTTGTTGGTGTAGTGTTGTGCCCCAGGTTTGCCCTGCACAGCCCATGCCCCATGCCTTTCCCCTTTGCCCTTTCCACTCCCCGATTATCATGACTTACATGCATTGTGTAGTAGGTATGACCCCCCCCGGTTGCAGTTAACAATTAGGCATTTTAGTTCCCCATGCCACTTACCCTGCATCTGTGTTGTCTCCTGGTAGTCTGCGCTGTCCTGTGCTTGAATCCCTGTGACGATCTCCCCTGGGATGACGGCTGCCACCATCTCCTCCATGTGGTCCAGGACCTCCTTCAGTGCTGGACTCCCACCTCCAGTCTGCAGTGCTGCCTTCCTGTTCCTTGCCATCTTTTCTTTGGTCCTGCGCTTGCAGTCATGCCAGCGTTTCTTGCACTCAGTGACTCTTCTCTGTACTTCTGCCACACTTCGACAATTTGTTGCCAAATTGCCACTCTCCTCCCAATTGGCAATTTAGAGGTGACAAAAAGTTGATGCTGGTGTTCCGTCACCTCTTTCACCAGCATTTCCTGCTCCTCTGCACTGAACCGGCACTTCCTTTTCTTCTTATCCCTCTCCTGGGTCTTGTCTGGGTACTCCTGGCTGGTTCCTGGTAGGTTGTAGTCTTCCCGGGGTCTGTCATGGCTTCTGGGATCCATTTTGGGTCTCCTTTGCACATTTTGCTGTGTTTGTGCTGCTTTTTGAAGTCCTGACGTTTGTTTATGCTTGCTCCAGAGTCAGTCAGTCACAAAACCTTTATTCGGATTTACCATAAGTCCATAAAAGAACAGTACACAACACACAAGAACACTACAACACAACACACAAGAATACTCCAACCATTAACATATTGCTTAAAAGAAGATTTTCATATAGGTTGAAAGCAAAAAGAATCTTTTTAGTGCAAACCAGAAAATGTGCAAATATACAAGAGAATGTTAGTGTGGGATAATAAATATTCGCAGCTGTCATAATTCCAAATGTATCTAAGTAAGATTTCTTATGGAAAGCAGTTGATTAAAATGTATGACTTCAGAATCCAATCAGCATATGTCTTTTTAATTTGGAACCTGGACTATACGGGTTTGTCAAATAGGGAGCCACTCATAACTCTTTCTTAATGCCAGCGAAATCCTTATAAAATTTAAAACTGCCCAGCAAATGAATATATCTGCCAGTCTCTGTAAATAAATGCAAAAATAACAGCTGATGGCCGGAATAGGGAACAAATCAAATATTCAACCCAAGTCACAGATATGGGTTTAATCCATCAGTTTTTTTGCTCGCCCTGCCATTTCAGTTTAGACCCAGCCTTATGCAAATAAGTCTTGAACCTTCTCCCCATAAGAACATTCCAGACGAACTGCCAGGCCAGGTCCTCCCTGGACCAGAAACAAGCATCTTGGGATGGGTGTCAGGGTATCACCCCTCATCAGCCAGGATAGCTTGAATCTGGTGGCATAACGAGCAAGGGACCCACGTCTGGACAAAACAAGGTTGCAATTGGAATCACTTAGACAATTCCAAAAAGTGTTTACATTGGAATACAGGTGTCCCATAATTTATGACAACATTCTAAGAGCAGCATTTTCAGAATTGTGACTTAAAATCCATCTTTACCATTAAAGAGGGTTTTAAATTAAAATTCCTCAAACACAAAACACAACATTCCTACCTGCTCCCATACAAACGTTACCACTTATTTAATGTAATTAGGTAAATTAATATCCGATAGGAGAAGTAGGCCTTGCAATAGCAAAACATGAATTTGAGAGTTTTTCACTACTGGTGTCATAAGGACTTTCGTACTCCGACAAGACTGCTGGAATTGGGGCAGCCGCACCTCTGCATTGTAGGTCACTTAATCACTCCTATGTCAGTTGGCAGCTGTCACCCCAACCCTCCCGGCTCACTAGCAACACCTCACCAAAACACAACTGGTAAATGTGATCTGTGGCAGCTTTGCATGGGACTCTGAAAACCCCTCAGGGAAAATCGTGGTGAAACAAGATATAACCTTTTCTCTCCACATGCGAGTCTCTTACACACACAGAGACAAGACAAGAGATGCAGGACAATTTTCAAAACGTTTATTGAAAAGACTGCAATCTATGAACAAAATTATGAGCTGCAATGTTTAGAATAAGGAGGAATAACAAAATCAGAATTGTGAAAATTAGAGATGTAAATATAGAGAACCTCAACATACTGTCAGAACATGAGAATACAATTTCTACCTAAAAGCCTAATCTCTTGCCCCTAAGCGAGGGCATGTAAACATCTCTCCATACAGTGTCATTGAAAAGCACACCCAAGGTACAAGGTCTGTCCATCAGTCTCCAGATCAGGATCCGTGGAGACACAAAGGCTGAGGTCTACTAAAAGCCGGCATGCAGCATGGATGGAAATTCTGGCTAGTGCCCTTTGTCCTACAAGATGGTTTTATAGGGAACATGTTTATGTTCATGCACAGAAGCCTGACGCAGGTATGTACCTAAGTACTGGACTGTTTATGCAGTCTTGGGGTGGGCAATACAAAATATTATTCTGTGTCCCTTGTATTCCATTCTAATGATTCCAAGGAAAAGAATATGATGCAAAGTATGTCATCCATAGCACTGATAATGACACTTTTGCAGAATAGCAGCTGATAATGAAATTAAAACACTGCCACTAAAAGAAGAAATAATAAAATGAATAAAAGTTGAATACAGAAATACAGAGAATAATTACTAGGCAAAAGAGCACAGGCCACAAGCCTAAGCCAAGCTATCACTGTGCCCAAGCGACTAACTAAAATGGACCCCTGACATCCTCCCCAATTTCCGGAACAAGGGTGCGAAGTCCAAGCCCTAATGTTAAAAATGCTCTAATAAAAGCTTAAAAACTCTAAAGGCATAGCTAAAAAAAGTCTATGTCGACAAGCCAATCAGGCCAGCAGGCAGGCTGAATTAAAAAGACAATTTGGTGTCACATTTAACTTTTGAGAAAAAGCCAATGGTCGAATTCTAATAATAATCAAGTTCTTGATCAAGGTATTGGGAGAAGGATCCACGGAGCAGAATTGTTCAGGGCACAGATTGAACTGCGTAGGTAGCACTGTCCATTGTGCCAGATGTCACTGGAGCTAGCAAATCTACAAGCGGTGGCTCATAGGTTGCATTATGAATCAACCGGAGTCTCAATAGACACCCATGAATGAACCCTCATCAAAAACACTAACAGATCCTTTTCAACAGGATGTGCAGGCTGCATGGCAAGACACAGTATAGGTGCACATTCGAAGAGGCACCAGATGCAATGGAACACTGGCTGGACACACGTCAAGACTGGTCTGAATGTCACAGACCAATCTAGCTCCAGCTCCCCAAGCAAGGAATCTCCAAAATAGTGCATCATGTGTTCACGACACAGCTGGGCTGTAGTAGCTCCATCACTCCATTTTGTAGGGAATCCTCCAAAGACACTCAAAAAGAGTGAGTGTATGGCTGCAGGTGTTACTCCAAACACGGTCTAGAAGGTGCTAACAAATCCAGAACCGACAGCCTTTAAAAAGTGTGCAATCCACACAGTATTTGATGCATTGAATATTCTGCTCACCAATTCTCCAAAATGCTTTGGAAAGTTGGTATTTAATAGGGATCGTCTCCCAGCCAATGATCTTGCTATGGGGAGATCATATGTCTCTCTAGCTGATGTCATGGCCATAGTGCCTTTAGTCTGTTGAGTTTATCAAAGTTTACATTAGAGGTAGCAATGTGGGGCCACAAGTCTGCCGCTTATATTTCTTGTGTGGGCGGGAATCGGACATGGCCGCAACAAGTTACCATTTGAGTAATTGAAATCATGTAAGCGATTCCCGGCTTCATTCTGCAACAACTTTGATCGTTCAGAATGACATAACTTCCATTAGAATGTATCTGAAATACTGGACGAATCAAAGAGATGGGAGTACCCTTTAAATAGCATGCCGAATTTGCAACCTCCACATTGCAAAGACTGTGCAAGGAGAGCTGCTTACAAATCATAGAATGACTAACAGTAATCTCACATTTGCTTCCACTAAGAATGACCTCTGTTTCACCAGGCAACTCCCACACCTCGTGTATGTAGCTGTCTCTTAGTCGATTAAACCTGCACTACTGCAAAATGCTTCAAGCAGATTTATTACTCCATGTATTAGCCATACTGGTGAGGATGTTTCCGAAGAAAAGAAAAGTACACAGTTCCAAATGAAAAAAATATAGAAGCACAGTGGATAGAGAATGGAACCTGTGAGTCTACTCTGGTTAGAACAAGAGCGCTCACTCACCAATTGGTGACATGCTTCATCATCGGGCTTTTGCTCCTCGTCAGGCCGGCACTGCAAAGCCTGACGGGCCCCTCACGGGGGCTCTTTGCCAGAGATCTTTTCGGTGTAAAAATGTCAGTCGTTGAGTGCTGGAATGTGGGATTGGTATAGAGGTCTTCAAAACTCATATTTAATCAAGATCAGACCCCTGTCATAATTAAAAACAATGATGTGGGGGAAGGATTAGTTGTAATGTCTAATCTACCCACAAAAGGAGTTAAGAAAATTATGCTTTGTCTGCAGTCCCTAAAATCAGAGAGTGTATGGAATGCCAGTACAGAGATCCCTATACTGCTTCTAGAGAGGTCAACATGTTTCTCGCATTTAAAGTCATTAAAGATCAGTGCGATTTGTCAGGACCAAATGTACCTAATCCACATATTGCATTTAGCTTGTAGTTAAGTCATCTCACAGGAACCTAAAGAAGAGAAGGGAACACATAAACATATGTCACAGATAAAGTAATGTGCACTGTGAGAGGGTAGGGAAGTAGGACCACACAGGTGACTTTTCCCTTGTGTGAAGTGTACTACACAGTGAAACACATACAAATGTATAATTCTCTAGATTAAGAGGATATATCCTTACCCTCCTTATATTAAAGGACAGGCCTCATCGGGATAGCAACAAGCATCAGTGGTCCGAGATGGTCTAAATATCTGGGTGCGCATACAAATATAAACAATTAATGGCATACTATGCATAGTGGTTATGTATATACGTAATGACAAAATTTTAGTTCAATAAAGTTGTGCTAAGAATAGTAGTTAGCACCAAAAATATCCTAAGATGGCATAATAAATAATAATGGAAAAAAACCTCAATGTCCGTCCTGTTGTAGTTACAGTTCATTACAGTTAGAAGTCAAACAGATGGTGCTGGCATCAGTTAGCCCAAAAGCTTTCAAAATAAATATAAAGATAGTGCGGTCCCATTGGTGTCAGGCATTTAATCACTCATCGTGGCCATAAATCAAAACAGCTCACATGAAAGTGCACAAAAATCGTCATGTGCTAATTAAAACGTGTCTTATTAGTTATATCAGCCTGTGTATAACTGTTCCAATATAATGACAGCTCCCGCCAAGCAGCGGTATGGTAAAGCCAGAATCATAATACTCTGGTGGGTCGCGCCGAACGGTAGGCAGGAACAGAGTATGATTTATATAAAGCCATCTCTGTAGTCGGGAGCACCTATATTGATGCTCTTATCGTGGCTACAGAGGCGGAGGAAGAACAAGGTTAGTTAACTTACCCCGCTCTCCAGATCCTTGTGGCGGCATGAACCTACCCCTGCTCCATGCTCCCGGGAGAATGAATCAAGAACACGGAGTAAGGCAGATAAAGGTGCCGGTGATTGGACCAAACATGGAGATCAAAAGAGGACTGGACACAAAACGGTGCTGGCCAACTTAGAGTGCACAGGAGCACAGAGCAGGGGTAGGTGCTACTATTCTGAGCACGTATATACATAACCACTATGCATAGTATGCCATTAATTGTTTATATTTGTATACACACCCAGATATTTAGACCTGCTCGGGCCACTGATGCTTGTTGCTATCCCGTTGGTGCCCATCCTTTAATATAAGGAGGGTAAGGATATATCCTCTTAATATAGAGGATTATATGTTTGTATGTGTTTCACTGTGTTGTACACTTCACACAAGGGAAAAGTCACCTGTGTGTTCCCACTTCCCTACCGTCTCACAGTGCACATTACTTTATTTGTGACATAGGTTTATGTGTTCCCTTCTCTTCTTTAGGTTCCTGTGAGATGACTTAACTACAAGCTAAATGCAATATATGGATTATGTATGTTTGGTCCTGACGAATCGCACTGATCTTTAACGACTTTAAATGCGAGAAACATGTTGACCTCTCTAGAAGCAGTATAGGGATCTCTGTACTGGCATTCCATACACTCTCTGATTTTAGGGACTGCAGACAAAGCATCATTTTCTTAACTCCTTTTGAGGGTATATTAGACATTACAACTAATCCTTCCCCCAGACCATTGTTTTTAATTATGACAGGGGTCTGATCTTGATTAAACATGAGTTTTTAAGACCTCTAGCCATTTTTAACCTCACTCACTTACATTTCTCTATACCAATCCCACATTCCAGCAATCAACGACCGGCATTTCTACACCAAAAAGACCTCCGGCAAAGAGCCCCCGTGAGGGGCCCATCAGGCATTGCAGTGCCGGCCTGACGAGGAGCAAAAGCCCGATGATGTAGCTTGTCACCAATTGGTGAGTAAGGGCTCTTGTTCTAACCAGAGTAGACTCACAGGTTCCATTCTCTATCCACTGTGCTTTTATATTTGTTTTGTCTAGAACTGTGTACTTTTCTTTTCTTTTGAAGTTTGATGGGAGTACTATACACAGGACCAATTATTCTTTAAACTCCCAATGGATTAGTCCTCCCTTGTTTGTTTTTGAGGAAGTTTCCTCTACAGTGAAAGGAAACTTTTCTAATTTCTCAGTGCTAAGCATGATGTAACTTGCTTCTTTTTTAGCCAATATCTGTTGTTGTCTAGACCAATTAAAAGTGCTAAATAATTAAGTAACATTAACGTACTTCCAGAGCATGTGACCACTTTTGAGAACCTACAGTGTCCAACTTAACTGCATGATAGAATGCAGCTGGCTTTGTCCAAGTTGTAAAAAGGGCATGTCATTCTGAATTATATCAATTGCAGATGACAACATTATTTAAGGTGTAAGTTCTGTTGGACACAATGTTCATGCCATTATCAACAACAGCTAAAGCCTTTTCCATGTTTTCCTTATCAATCTGCCTTGGACGTGCAGCAGCTTCCATCTGAGGAAGTTTCCAGATCTCTTTATATAAGGCATACAGAAAACACTTTCAGCATGGCTTCCTGAGTCCTCACAGGAAATATTGTAGATTGACCTCCTCAGACAGGAGATTAACGTGTTCTTTTACAGATCTTAAAGTGGAGGTACAGAGCCATTGTTGGCACAGTTTACCCACACTGTACATAGTAATGGTACCTGAGAGTTGAGCCGAGACAAAGTGAGGATCTAGCAGGATTACTCTGAAACCCCCAGAGGGATTAACAAAAAGTGTCTATTAGGAACAATAACCACCCACCGGGACTCAAAACTGAGGAATTAAAGGTACCATTCTGAACCCAAGCAGTTAGTTGTTCTTCAGTGAGATTTAAAAATGTTTGCCAATTTTGAAATTTAGCAGGTGAGGGGATACTGGGTAAATTCAGTTCTTTTATCTTTGCTAACTCCAAACAGGATATTTGTTGGACAGTGTAATTTAAAAATATCATTTGTAAAGAATAAGGCATACTCTGAGAAAAGCTTACCTACCTTGTATTTGCCATTTTATTTGTTCCCCATACACATTTTAATTTGATAGTGTTCTTCCATTAGACATAGCCTTCCACAGCAAGACAGGAAATAAAGGAATCTGAGTAGATTAATTTTGTGTTGGTTAGCAATAATTTCCTCATTCTGGAAAGCGGTAGTTTGAAATAATATGATGCAGCATTGCTGGTGTCATGCCCAGTAAAATATGCAAATTTATTTGTATATGTATTGGGACTTTCCACAGGTGGTGTTGAAGAATGTTCTCACTGTGTCCATTTGTAACTAATCTTGGAGCACTGATTCAGTGCAGAAAGGAATGTCCATAATGGTGATAACAAAACATTTCCCCATAATTCACTGTGTTCACATACACATCTTCACTTTAAAATACAGCGTAATATTTCAAGCTCAGAAAGCATGGAATCAACTGTTTTAACATTCCAGTCATCGGAAACAGTACCAAGTGTTATAACATCTCTCATTGAAATTTTAAACACATACGGAATTTGAATAATCTCAGTAGGACTGTATATCTGAAATAGTACTTTATCCCACACAATCACTTCTGAAATTAGAACTGCTGAAATGTTCACAAGGCACAAGTCGCTTTGGACCTTATGGGAAGATAGGTATGGTGTTAAAACCTCATCCACTGGGTGAATGACAGAGCGTTCAGGAAGATAATGACCATTTATCAGAAGGAAAAAGACAATGATGAAACCAATCCAAAGCAGAAAGGCAAGCAATGTCAACAGTATCCACAGATAGTACCTTGGATAAATTAACTGATTCTTCTTAAGCCAAATGTACAACTTACGTGTCTTTTATACATTCTCAGTTGCAGAAGCAGATGAGTCAGAAGAAACATCATCCATGTCGATGAAATAACCAGAAGCAGTTTGTGCAAATACAGGAGCTGGTGCAGAACTGGTGAATGGTACCATTTTTGTTGGTTCACAGTAGACAATGTCATTAGTTTGGGTCGAATTGGAATAATAGCGTTCCACATCTCAGCCAGTATTCATCAATGAAGTGGTGACAGGAATCAGCAAAAGCTCATTCTCAGCCCTTCCCGTGCTCCAGATGGCAATTGAAGCATTGATGCTGGCAGAGACGTTGTTAACTGCTTGTAGAGGTATATCCTATCAGGTAGTGAGAGGGAAGCAGGTACTACCTGAAGGACTTGGTTCCTTTCCTTTGCAGGTCCTCTTCTGTCAGGACTCACCTTTTGGGTTCTTCCAGTCTTGGTTGGGTCTTGCACAATCCTTTTCCAAAGTTCTCCTGTTGGGTTTAGAGAAAACCAGGTACCTACCTCTCCTATCCTGGTCGCTGGGGGTCGCCCTGGTACTTAGGTGCTCACCACACACCAGATCAACTTCCTACACTGGCCATTAAAAGTGTTTTTGTAATAGTGATATTACAGCCACTACACCTCCGTGAGAAGAAGCGACACCCTTGTGTGCTACTTTGATGAGATCTGTTCTCTGGTCTTGGTTGGGGATCACACAATCTCCTACCCCTGGAATGGTTAAAAATGCAATGTTCTGGGCATTGAGATGGTAGGAATATTTTGCAGGAAATGCTTTTGGTGGAGGCTTGCTATCAGCTGAAGCTTTTACAGCAGCCAGCATCTCTTTATCCAACCTCGTCTGTGAGCAAGTTACTGCAGCAACCAAAGCCATAGTTACTACAGATTGGGCAGCTTCGTCAGCCAAGGTGTACTCCAATATGTTGATGATGAGCTTTTGGTAGTCTGTCCCATAGATCAGCTACTCCCCGCACAAGTTTCTGTGTTTGATGGTGTTCTCTTTGGAATCTCTGAAGAAATTTAGGTGCCAGTGATTTAGGTAGTCGTTATGGGACTGGATGCAATGATACAAATTACACACAATAAGTATAGTTTGTTCAGGATCTGTACATTGCTGTGCCAGGTATTCTGAGGGGGGAATGTACCATCCCTTATCACTCTACTTACAACTGCGCAGGCAGCTAAGTACTGATGTTTAGTACATACAGCTGGTTGTGCAGCACCACCAGTATAAATGACAGTCCAGAATTGGTCTCATGGTAATACATTAGTTGGTGCGGGTACTCCTGTTCATATTGGAGGAACTCCTGGGTCTGAAGTTTTGGGTCAAAGAGGTAATCAACATCAGTGGCAGTCAGGGAGGTTGCCCATTGAATTCAATGTGGATGTGATGTTTTTGCATTTGAAATGCTAGCTTTGGTGACTGCCTCGAGGACTGGCACAGGGATAACAACCATACTGCGTTTCCCTTGGGCAAGTGCCCTCTCCTTGATGACTGACATCTGAACAGCAGTCAGTATTTTTTCAGTTGGTGCAAAATGTTGTTCTGTGTTCTAATACAAATGTGATTTGTATGCTATGGGTACAGTGTCACCTTCTTAATGTGACGTAGGTGAAGCCCATGGCACCAGCAAATATTCTGATGACCAGGCTTGTTTGTTGTCACGTGTGCAAATGTTTTGCTTCTAGCATGTCCTGCTGCGGTTCTCTGAGAATATGTGTGTGTTCTATTGTCCAGTGTTTGCTTAAAAAATCTGGACAAATTAAATCATAGAGTGGTTTTATGCATTGTGCATAATCAAGTATGTATGTTCTGCCAAAGTCAAAAACACCCAGCAATGACTGTGTTTACTTAATGATATTAGGAGGTTGAAGTTGAGTGTGTTTTTCTAGAAAGTGCATGCCAGGCTCTTGCCTTCATCTGAAATGTCACATCCCAGAAATATGACACTTAAGAAAGCAATTTTAGTTTTCTTGAAATTGAAATTGTAGCTCTGGGACGGCACAACCTAATACGATCCGATCCACCCGGGCCAGATACATTTTGAGGTCATCATCTGTGAGATAAATATCATCCATGTAAGACAACGCCCCTGGATCAATCTTGTCTAGTATTGATGTTACTCGGGCTGAAAACAACCCAGGGCTGGTCTTATACCCATCAAAAGCACCTCTGTGATACTGATGAGCTAAAGGCACTTAGATCCCAACTTTCAGGTGCTATATTTTGGCAGAAAAACACATTGGAAATATACAAGGTTGTTTTGCATTTTCTGCGCAATATGTTGTTAATTGGTGCTGTGCACACTTTATATTGCATAGGTGCGTGTGTGACTGTTTAAATGTCTGTAATCAAAGACTATTCCATATGAATGATCTGATTTTGCAACAGGGAATAACGGATTCTTCATTGCAGAGGCACAAGGTTCAATTACTCTCTGGTACTCAAGTTGTGCGGAAATTTCTCTCACTGAAGTTTTAGCCTCATGTTTAATAGGATATTGTGGTTGAGGTTGTGGAGAGGATCTAATTGGTATTGCATGGTAGGGGATCCATTATCCCACCCACATAGGCTTCCTTTACCGCTTCTGGAATCTGGACTGAGAAAGAAGGCAAAATGACATCTTTTCCATGTGGGAGCTTGCAGACAAATTCAGGTGGTCAATCCTTTTCTGCCAATAGGATATCACAGTTTAAATTTTCCCAGAATATTACTTTAGTAGTGCGCTCTATGTCTCCTTCTATCTGGATATTTAATTCATACACCATGTTGGGTAGGGAGACATGCCTGTCTCTTTGACAAGAAAGTCATTAGTTGTTGTCACATACAGATGATCTATAAGATTCTGGTGACAAATCATGACCTCTGCAGTGCAGTCTGGCAGAGTCACTGCCCACGTCCTGTTCTTCAACAGTGTTCTTAGCATGGCTGGCATTTTTGATTGAAATTGCAGCGACATATTTATTTTCAAACTGCAGTTTCTATTGAGGGGATTTGTCCTCTTTTTTTAACGTAAGCTTCTGAAGAACGCTGTAAATCCTTCTTTGGCTTTGTGTAGTCACTTCACGTTTCAGACGTCTCACTCTCTCACTCCGGTTGTCTGGTGTGTTCTGGAAGGAATGAGAGTGATGTGTATCAATATATTGGTATCTATCAGGAGGTTTTAAAGTTTCTCTATTTTGGAGATAAAGGCCCTCATTATGACATTGGCAATAAGTACCTCTTACTGCCATACTGACTGCCGCCAACATACCGCCGCCGCAGCCTATTACCGCCACCCATATTATGACCCGCACATAGCAATCCGTCACTATACAGCCACACACACAAGTCCGCAAGCCCAAAAGTCAGTGATAAACTGGCGATAGCAAAACCCACACTGTTACGCCAACAGAACTATGCCCACAGCATTATGACCGACAAATCACAGCAGCAGACATTCAATGGTGCTAAACCATTGGCGGTACATACTGCAGCACTCAAAATACACACAACCTGTCAGGGAGTCCGGATCCTCTGGGTTTGCGCATGTTCCCAATATGTCCACCTCTTGGCAGCTCCAAACTCTACTAGCCGTTATAGCACAGAGTTAAAGAATGGCCAAGTGGGGGATGGGGTTTTAGGTTGGGAACTGCAGGGAAGGAGGCCTGTGGAAGTAAAAGTTAAGAACACAATAGCCAGATTATTCACATTGACTTTCATAAGCTTTGTTCATAACATCTATATACTGATAACATGAATGATCAAGAACTTTCCTATATCATGACCTTATTAACTCTGAGTACCTGAAAATAAATAAGGATCATGCAAGTTTTTATATGAGAGTTTTTGTAGAATTTGATCTTATGCTCTGAACCTTGAACTGACTTGAGTTATTTCTTTAATAGAAATTACTTAATAACAGTGATCAATAATCACATTAGGTTTTCAGGAATAAACTTCATTAGACTCAAGAATGCTACTGTAAGGACACACTATAACAGTAATCAATGAACACATTGGTTTTCAGGAATATACTGTGATAAGCTCATGAATGATACTGCAAGGATACACTCTGTCTATGCTTTCAAGATTCAATTGTTTATGAATTATTATACACTTTAAATATCAAACTGTGCATCAAGATTTCAATGTCTAGAAATGATCGCGCTATCTGCCGATCTGAAACACAAGGGTTAAATGCCAAGAATGACTCACGCACTTTATCATTGATTCAATCATCAGGATTTAAAGGTCAAAATACGATCGCGCACTCTGCTGATCTGAGTTGCAAGTTTTAATTACCAAGAATGAATCGTGCACACTGCTGCCGATTCAACCATCAAGGTTTAAATGCCAGGATAAAATTGCGCACACCGCTGATCCGAACTGCAAGAGTTAAATGCCAAGAATGAATCATGCACACTGCTACCGATTCAACCATCAAGGGTTAAATGGCAAAATACGATCGCGCACACTGCCGATCCGAACTGTAAGAGTTAAATGCTAAGAATGAATCGTGCACACTGCTACCGATTCAACCATCAAGGCTTAAATGCCAAAATATGATGGTGCACACTGCAGATCCGAACTGTAAGAGTTAAATGCCAAGAATGAATCGTGCACACTGTTGCCGATTCAACCATCTAGGTTTAAATGCCAAGATAAGATCGTGCACACTGCCGATCCGAACTGCAAGAATTAAATGCCAAGTAAACCATCACACAACCGATTTAACCAAAAGGCCCAAAACTCGAGAATTTCTGAAAACGGAGTCGGGCCTAACCCGACCTTCGCCTTACTGCATTAACACATAATGCATGAAATATTACATGACATAAGGACTGGCTTTTAGCATTACGTCGCCCGTAGAGCGCGCACTGTCCTGATGTTGACACAACCTAACAAAACAACACCAATTTGGACAATTTGAATAACACACACCTGACACACATAAACACACCACACTCACACCACTATAAAACACACACCCACATTACCCAAAACCCTTTACGAATACAAACAATTGAGATAGCAAAACCACAGACAAGACCACAGCCACACACCGCCATCACCTATACACCATCTACGCACCTTACATAACACACCCCAACACATCACACCACACACCCTCAGCCACATCACTTACACTACACCCATGGCACCACAACGACACCCCGGGTTCTCAGAGGAGGAGCTAAGAATCATGGTGGAGGAAATCATCCGGGTAGAGCCACAGCTATTCAGATCACAGGTGCAGCAGACATCCATTGCTAGGAAAATGGAGCTATGGCGGAGAATCGTGGACAGGGTCAACGCCGTAGGACAGCACCCAAGAACAAAGGACGACATCAGAAAGAGGTGGAATGACCTACGGGGAAAGGTGCATTCCACAGCAGCAAGGCACCAAATAGCCATACAGAGGACTGGCGGTGGACCCCACCTCCTCCCCCACAACTTACAACATAGGAGGAGCAAGTCTTGGCAATCATGAATCCTGAGGGCCTGGCAGGAGTAGGAGGAGGAGTGGACTCTGGTAAGTAAAATCTCTATTACTATCACCCCCTACCTGCATGCTATCACAAACCACCACTCTTACGCTGACTCGCATCACTCCACCACCTCACACACCCCACCATCACAACCCACTCCTCCCAATACCAAGCCCTGCATGTAACACCAATGCACGGACCCCCATCACAGTCCTGCATGGACACCCATCACTAAAGCATGCACACTAGAGAGAATCACCTAGCCCACAAAATAACTATTCACACAAGTCAAAGCTGACAGGGCAATGACAACCATAGAGGGCAACACATCCATGCACAAGTTGACACACATAGAAACAATAACACTGCATTTACATCCCCACAGGTCCCCCACCCATCGTCACTGGAGAGGAGGTGCCAGCAACATCCACCCTCCTCCCCAGAAGAGGCCCACAGTGATGACAGCAGCTCTGGACGCCTGAATCTGGATGACCAACCTTGCCCATTAGGGATCTCCGGACAGTCGGTAACCCAGGCATAGTCCCATACCACCACAGAGCCTCCCCTCTCAGGAAACACCAGCACAGTACCCATCCAGCTGGCCAATACCTCTGTCCCCAGGACACGTCAATCAGCAGTGTGTCCACCACTACAGGGACCCCAGGCAACCCCACAAACACAGAACGAACAGGGACCTGGGGTCAGTGGCAGTGGGCACACGGTTCAGTGGGCAGAGGCACAGGACAACAGGGAAGCTGGGAGGACTGCTGTGCGACAGGGGGAGGACAGGCCCAGGAAATCAACTCTCCAGGAGTCACTCATCAACATCCTGGGAGCATACCACAATTCTCAGGAGACATTGGGCCAGATACCAGAAAGGTGGCAGGAGATTCAGTGGCTGCAGGAGGGACAGTACCTGGGGATCAGGGAGGACTTGAAGGACATCAACACCACTCTGGTCACCATTGCAGGGGTGCTGGCAGACATGGCCAACCCCATGAGGGAGGCAGTGGCACACCAGCGGGCCCCTGACACTAGCCAATCTGATGAACAGCCTTCCTCCTCCGCTGCCGCTAGTGGACAGGAAGCCCTGCCACAGAAACAACAGGCCACCAGCACCCCACCCCCTGCAGAAGGAGAACCACCCCGCAAACTGTCCCTGCGATCTAGGCAGAAGCCAGAGACTATTGCCAAGACCCCCACCAGGAAATAAGACACTCCTGATTGTCACCCTTGTGTCCCACTCTGTCCACCTTGAACTGCCATTGCTCCACTTCCTATGGCCCCTTGGACAATGCACCTGTGATATAAATAGACGGGACTCTCTACTGGACATTCCTGCACCATTACCCCAGCCCATTGCACATCCAACTCTACTTATTAGCACTTAAATAAACACCATTTGAATAAATACAACTTTGAATGTCTGTCAAATGATTGAAATATGTATTCGTTTAACAAGCTTTAAACACTGAAATACAACTGTACAGTAATGTAAACTGTAGTTGGCTGCAGTCAACACACCAGGAGGAATAGTGGGGCACAAATATCTGAAAATAGAGATGCCAAAGGATACAGTAAGTGGCCAGAGAAGTGAGAAAATCAGCCTGCCAGTGACAATGTCAAACACAAAACTGTCAATGTAATGTGAAATTGCAGTGTCTTACCTGTGTGTCATTAGAAGTATTGTCGTATTATTGCACTTTCTTCACTGTCCACAGGGTCCACTGCTGCCACACGCCCATCTCCAGCCTCATCCTCCTGCAAAAAAGGCACCTGGCAACGTAAGGCAAGGTTGTGCAACATACAACATGCCACGATGATCTGGCACACCTACTTGGGTGAGTAGTACAGGGATCCACCTGTTAAATGGAGGCAACAAAACCTGGCCTTCAGGAAGCCGAATGTCCTTTCTATTATTCTTCTTGTTCACCCATGTGCCTCATTGTAACAATCCTCTGCCCTTGTCCTGGGACTCCTCACAGGGGTTAATAGCCATGAGAGTTGTAATCAGAGTCACCGGCAAATATCAAGGGACAACTGTTAGGCACACACTAACCCTTAGGGCCCACACCATACCCATACACCAAACCTACTGGGTGGGAACCAGGGCTCACCTATGAGCCACACCTGGTGCCTCTGGAGTTGAGCCATCACATATGTGATGCTGCTATTCCTCAGGATAAAGGCATCATGCACAGACCCAGGATACTTTGCATTGACATGGGAGATGTACTGATCCGCCAGGCACACTATCTGCACATTCATGGAATGAAAGCTCTTTTGATTTCTGAACACCTGTTCATTTCTCCGGGGGGGACAAATGCAATATGTGTACCATCTATTGCCCCAATAACGTTGGGCATATATCCCACCTGGGGGAAAATGATGTAGCTGCGCATGTGTTCAATCAGGGCAGACACCACTATGGTCAGCACTATTGAGAACATTGGCTGAGAGATTCCTGCTGCCAAGCCCACTGTCACTTGGAAGGAGCCAGTTGCAAGGAAATGGAGCACTGACAGGACTTCCACAAGAGGAGGGATCCCGGTGGGCTGACAGATAGCAGATATCAGGTCAGGTTCCAATTGGGCACACAGCTCTGTGATTGTGGCACTGTCCAGTCTATAGGTGAGGATAATGTGCCTGCCCTCCATTGTTGCCAAGTCCACCAGGGGCCTGTACATGGGGGGAAGCCTCCATCTCCTATTCATCCGCAGCAGTTGCAATCTATGGGGCAAACGGTGAGCAGCTGGTCAGTATTCCATATTTCCAAACACTGCACTGCATTGCATGTTGTGTCTGTAACAGTATATTGTTGGAAGGTCCAAATAGTGCCTATGTATACTGTGACGCAGTTAGGTGCCATGGCCTGCCCCCCCCTGAAATGGTGTCCGCCTGTCCTGTATGGAGGGACAGGTGGAAATGAGGTAATTTCGCTGACGTTGTGCGCCGTTGTGTGAGGCGGTCGAGAACCACCGTTCAAATCCTCATTGGATACCATTGGGGCCTATGGGTTACAGCGGCCAATGGTAATGTACGCTGGTGGTGATGGTACGCACTGCCGTCGATGTGACTGCCATTTTCTATCTGTTTACTCACTTGCTACCTGACCTTCAACAGGAGAGGACCTACACTGCAAGTGCTGCTGTGACCTGTGTCTGGAACGGACCATGGCTCGTGTCACTGGGGAAATGGTCCCTGTCTTCACTGCTGCGGAGTTGGAGAGGCTGGTGGATGGGGTCCTACCCCAGTACCGAATGCTGTATGAGCCTCCAGACCAACAGGTGAGTACACTGTGAGCACGATGCATGGTGCATGAATGAATGGAGTGCTGTGTGTGAGGGCCTCGTGTAGAGGGGTTGGTGGAAGGGCACTGGGCAGCGTAGAGCATGAATGGTGGGAAATGTCTGTGCGTGAGGGGATGTGAGGGCTATGGTGGGCCATGAGTGTAACAGGCAGGATGGTCTGACTGATACCTTTTCCTATGTGTATTTCTCTGCAGGTCAGTGCCCATCAAAAAAAGGGCATATGGCGTGCCATCGCCAAGGACGTGTGGACCCTGGGGGTCTACGGCAGGTGGAGCACCCACTGTCGGAAACAGTGGGAGAACCTGAGACGCTGTGCATGGAAGACACCAGAGGCCCAGCTGGGGATGTCCTCCTAATGAGAAAGGGATGCCTGTTGAACCCTGACCCCCCTGATGGGCCGCATACCGGCAGTGGCCTATTCTGAGCTGGATGTGCGCTTGGGGGCAGCACAGCAGTCACAAGGGGGTGAGTACAGTGCCCCAATATACTATTTACGTGTGGTGGGGTGGTATCCGGGTGGGGGATGTGGGCCTGTGGGTGCCCCTAGGCCAGGCCGGACTTTGCAGGGCAGGGTCTGATTAAAACCTCCTCCAACCAAGCTAGTAGGCATCCACTACTGGGCAGGTGTCTGTGGGTCTCAGGTATGCTGCAATTGGCTTTAGGTATCCCTGTCCATGGGAGGGTGACTAGCATTATGCCTGTTAGTGCATTGCCTAGTGGGTAGGGTTGTTCCCTGTGTGTGTGTGTCATGTACGCCCACGGTGGTGTTGTTGCCGCCATTGACCAAGGGTATCCTATGTCTCTCCCCCCCTTTTTGTTTTGTCACCCTGTCCTTATGTGCATTAACATCATCTGGCGGAGGAGCAGAGGGACCAGAGACAGGAAGAGCTGCATCCCACAGGGCCCAGGAGGCCGAATCCACTGACAGTGAGGGCACCAGTGGGACAGAGGGCTAGAGGAGCACCACGGCGGAGACTGGAAGAGACAGTTCTCACATTGATACCTCCTCCGATGGAAGCTACTTGGTAGTGGCAGACACCTCTGTGCCCATCCCAACTAAAGGTGCAGCCGCCGCCCCCCATTTCAGCACCACCCTCCCAGCATCCCCTCAGCGTGTTTCCCGTGCCTGCTCACCCAGGAGGGTGGGCATC
Organism: Pleurodeles waltl; assembly: GCF_031143425.1. Taxonomy (NCBI): domain Eukaryota; kingdom Metazoa; phylum Chordata; class Amphibia; order Caudata; family Salamandridae; genus Pleurodeles; species Pleurodeles waltl. The sequence goes on from NC_090438.1 coordinate 345,085,070, forward strand.
TCTTTCGCCCCAGGCACCCCAGGCCCTGCCCCATTTAGCCCCGCTGGCCAGAGTGAAGAGGCTATTGACCTCCTGCGAGCCATCTCTGTTGGGCAGTCAACCATTGTGAATGCTATCCAGGGGCTGGCAGCCCAAATGCAACAGACAAATGCATTTCTGGAGGACATTCACACTGGCTTGGCGACCAAACAGAGATCAATGCAGGCTCTGGCCTCCTCTCTGATGGCAGCCATTGTCCCTGTTTCCACCCTTCCCCTCCAACTTCCTCTTCCTAGTCCCATTCTCCTCAACCCCTACCTAGCGCAAGCACACAGGCAGACGTGCATGCACACAGGACAACACACAACAGTGTCACAGGCAAACACAAGCACCACACATCATCCCACAGGCACTCACACAAACACCAGCCAGATGCATACATACCAACATCCACTGCCTCCACTGAGTCCCCCTCCTCCTCCTCTTCCACCTCCCTCCCAGTTCCATCTACACTCACACCTGCATGCTCATCTACTACCAGCATCACCACCACATCTAGCAGAACACACACCTCACTGGCAGACACCTCTACAACAGCCATGCACACGTTCCCTGTGTCCTCTCCCACTGTGTCTGTCCCCCCTCCCAAGGTACACAACGCAAGCACTCAGACACCCAACAGCCATCCACCTCACAACAGCATCCAGCCCATGCACCTGCAACCAACCACAGCAGACAGACACCACCTATAACCACTCCCTCTTCCTCCACTCCCAAACCTTCTGCCTCTTCCCACCCCAATGTCATTAAGAAGTTTTTCCTCTCCACCACTGACCTCTTCCTTACCACTACCGCCCCCTTCCTTCACATCTGGTCAGGGTGGCAAAAACCCAGGCAAGCACCTCAGCCACCCAGTCCACAGGCCCAGTAGTCTCCACACCCACTTGTGATGGGAAAGGATCCAGGGCACCAGCCAGCCTCAAGGAAAGTTTGCCTGTCCCACCTGCTTCCAGAAAGGGCAAGGAGCCTGCCCCAAGTGCTCCCCGGAAGGGCAAAGAGCCTGCCACAAGTGCTGCCCGGAAGGGCAAGGAGCCTGCCACAAGTGCTGCCAGGAAGGGAAGGAGCCTGCCACAAGTGCTGCCAGGAAGGGAAAGGAGCCTGCCCCAAGTGCTGCCCGGAAGGGCAAGGAGCCTGCCACAAGTGCTGCCAGGAAGGGAAGGAGCCTGCACCAGCAGGCAGGCAGGACAATGGGCCTGGTGCAGGGAGTCAGTCGGAGCCCACACCACCAACCATGGTTGTGCAGCCGTCCGAGGCTGCAGGGGATGTGCTGGAGCCTCCCCCCACCTCTACCAGCAGCAGCAGCACTGCCACCACCAGCAGAGGGCAGCGGTCTGAGGCTGCAGGAGATTTGCTGGAGCCTCCCCCCACCACTGCCAGCAGCAGCCCCACCACTGCCACCCGCAGCCCCACCACCACCAGCAGCAGCATCGCCACCACCAGCAGTGGGCAGCCGTCCGAGGCTGCAGGGGATGGGCTGGAGCTTCCCCCCACACTACCAGCAGCATCAGAAGCATCACCACCACCAGAAGTGGGCAGCCGTCCAATGCTGCTGGGGATGAGCTGGAGATTCCCCCCTCCACTACCAGCAGCACCACCACCAGTAGTGGGCAGCCATCCAAGGCTGCAGGAGATGGGCTGGAGCCTCCCTCCACCACTACCAGCAGCATCAGCAGCATTAGCAGCACCACCACCACCAACAGTGGGCAGTCTCCGATGTTGCAGGGGATGGGCTGGAGCCTCCCCCACCACTACCAGCAGCAGCACCACCACCACCAGCAGTGGGCAGCCGTCTGAGGCTGCAGGGAAATGATCTCAGGCCTCCCCCAACACTACTAGCAGCAGCACCACCACCACCACCAGCAGCAGCAGAACCGCCACCAGCAGCAGTGGGAAGCTGTCCAAGGCTGCAGGGGATAGGCTGCCCCCCCACCAGCGGCTGCAGCATCAGCAGCAGCACCACCACTGAGCAGCCGTCACTGCCAGCAGACGGTCTGTAGTCCTGCCTCAATGGGCTGTTGTGCAGCCTGCCCCCTGCAAATCTTGTGGGAATGACACCCAGCTGAGAGACTGTGACCTTGCACTCTCCAGAATCAGAAGCACAGGGCACAATGCCCCCTTAAGAACCAGTGGGTATGGCACCCACTCACCCCTTCCTCACCAGGATCTACAGCACAGGGCACAATGCCCCCTCCAGAACCAGTGGGTATGGCACCCACTCACCCCATCCTCACCAGGATCAAGCACTGGGCACAATGCCCCATCCAAGACCAGTGGGTATGGCACCCACTCAACCCATCCTCACCAGGATCAAGCACAGGGCACGATGCTGCCTCCAGAATCAGTTGGTATGGCGCCCACTCACCCCATCCTCACCAGGATCAAGCACAGGGCATGATGCCCTCTCCAGAGCATTTGGGTGTCACCCACTTGAGGGACTGTGGCCTTGCACTCCCCAGGACCAAGCACAGGGCATGTTGCCCCCTCCATAGCATGTGGGAAAATCACCCACTTGAGAGACTGCGGCCTTACACTCTCTGGGACCAAGCGCAGGGAATGTTGCCCCCTACATGACTGGTGGTGTTGTTCTAATTGCCGGCTGAGGTGCCCCCCGTTCCCTGTCCTCCTGAGGTGCCTGCCTACTTTCCAACTGATGCCCCTGCAGTGTTCTCTCCGTGTTGCTGCAGGAGACAAGTGGGGCCTTGGACTTTGTGATGTGGCCCTGTGGCCCACACGCATTGAGGACTGGGCTGTGTCTCTTGAACTGTACATATGTATCTACCATTAGATTGTATTTTCATATTTCTACTATATTTATATTATTACACTCACTTTCATCTATTCCTGTAGTCCTTGCAACATTCCTGAGGAGTACGGGGTAAATATGTGTTTTTACTGCATTTGATTGTGTGTATGGTGTTGTGGGGGGTGTTGTGTGTGTGTGTCACTCTCTTTTTCCTCCCCCCCCTTGTGTGCTAGTCGGCTGTACTCACCGTGGTCGTCTTCGCCGTCATTGGTGTTCGTGGTGGAGCAGGACTAAGAAGATCATAGGAAAGATCTGCAGCTTGGGCTCCATGGTGGTGTGGTTCTTTCCTGTGTCTCCAATGGTGAGTCCTTTCACTTCTGTGCAGTGTTTCTGCCAGGCTTTTGATGTCGTTGGTACCGCCCCGGTAAAGGTGGAGGATTGGGTTGTCTTAATACAGTGGGCAGAACATTGGTTTCCACCTGGCTGTAGGCGGCTACCGATGTGGTGGCTCTTGTTTCCGCACTGGCGGACGGTGTGGGAAAGTGGCTGTCTATCTGAGTTCTCACCACCATGGTCATAATTTGGCGGTAAGTATATGAGTTAGAGTTTTTCAGATGGGGTACTCCATCACAAATGTTTTAGAGTACCTGTGATGAGAACAAGGCCAGGCCTACCTGTCAGTCCGGGTGGAGATCCCAAAAATAAAACTGCTGGCAGCGCGGTTACCTAGAAAGAGAAAAAAGACCAGAATCAGGAAAAAGGAAGAGGATAACATGTAAACAAAATAGGCTACCAACACTGACAAAGAATTACCACACTCAGGGGAGAAGGGGAAGGGCTATGGGGAGAAAAATTATTGTCCGAAGTCTGGAAACGAGAGATAGAGAAAAGGAGTCATGAGGGAGATGAGGAGGAACAGAAAAGAAAAGCAGAAAGTAGAGAAGGCAGTGAAGAGTCTTCCTCATGGCTCCAAACCAGGAAGGAGTGGATGGAGAGTCAGGCGGAAGTTGCGAGTGAGGAGACAGAAGACGAATAAAGATGGTTGAAGGATTGGTGGTTGATGTTGACATCTGTGGTCACGCCCAACACAACTCAGGAAAGTTGTGGCTTCCAAAGTGAGTGGGTAAGGCTTAACTGGCGCATATCAATAAAAGGAAGGCATCTGTCCTGATGTTGTATGTAAGCCAAGCAAGTTCATCCTCTGCTAAAAATTAAAAGATTGATTGAGAAAGGGGAGAGAATGTAAAAAGAGCACTCGTGATTTTGTTCATAATTTGGGATGGTAGTTCACCTTTCTTCAAGCACCTATAGCCCAGAAGTGTGGGGCCAAGTGAAGAGAAATGTGAAGGAGACTCACTACTTAGACACTGCAATTAAAAGAGGAAAGTGGGAGCCCACAAGCCCTAAAAGAACATAAGTAATTGGTGAAGGAAGGATGTAAGAACTGAAAGCTGCATTATCACACAATGGGTCCTCAGGGCACTTAAGGGAGGAACCAGGGGAGCACCTCCATGATGGAAAGCTTTAGCTACAGTTTTGTTTGCTTTTCCCACATATCTACCGATTCTCTTGTCTCTTGAGGGGCATCAGTGGCAACAGCTTATCAGGACCTAAGGTGGAAGACAAAAAGGGGTTGAAAAAGACTTTCTCATCTCACCCCACAACCCAAGAAAGAGAGCACAAACATTACACAAAAGGGAGAAATTATTGACTGTAACATCTGGTTACCATGACCACAGTACAATGTGGTTCTTTGTGACTCTAGTATATTCATTAAAAGTCACCATATGTAAACTAGAAAAGCCTCCTAAGCCTTATTTTTGACCAGTCCTCCACAGTACCCAGCACATCAAACTCTTGGCCCACCCACCATATTTAGAGTGAGACAGGCTGTCAGCTTTAAATCTCATTGCCCCTGATGGCTCCGTAGATGGAAAGCTTACTCTGACTGCCTGATGGAGTGATGGGCATACGTGTAAGTACATGATACTACCTGCCCTATTTAGGGCTGGTGGTCTGATGTCCTTCTTGTCTATCCATCGCCACCATGGAAAAACTGGCAGTGACAAAAAGAGAAATTAAATTAATGACTGCCACACAGAGAGAAAAGGCACCCTGGCTGATTATATGTTTGTCAAAAATGAATTCACATTTTCGGAGTATGTTTTAAAAAGTAGAAAGTTGGGTAACACCCACCACTGGTTTTGACCACCAAACTTTTGCACTTTCCTTTAAAGTTACAGAGATCACCACTGGGCTGGTGGTGATGTCTAAATATGGTGTCATCAGGGTGTCCTTCACCACCCAGATGGATAGAATAAAGACTGTCATACAATAAATCAGGCTCTAAGTCTCAGTGCATAAAGATAACAGGGGAAAAGGAACTTCGGTGTTATAGTTTTCAATTGGTCATGCTTAAGCTTCAGGCACCAAGCTTGAAAGTGTCCCCATAATCTGCAGTTTGTTTTGCTTAGAGCTTTGGCCACCAAAACTGAAGGAGTCAACAGGACCCTATCTTAATTATACACAGCCTTGTGCAGTTCTTGCGGCCTCAATGTCTGCCTTGGCCCTTCTGGAGGATTCTGACTTCCATTCAGATGACAAAGTGAGAAGATAACTGCTGATGGGGAGCAACGCCTAGGTTTTTTTTATTTGTCCTCCATCGTGATAGCTTAAAAAAGCACTTAAGACCTGGTCCCCATCACCCTTAGTCTTCAATTGACACTTTGGTGTTCCTGTATGCCTTTTGAACTTTATAAATTTATGTCTCTAGATCCCTTTATTTGATTTAAAGAATGTATTATTATGTTACTCAATAAGGTTGTTTCATTTTACTAAATTGGTTTAGGGATTTTACTGATTGGTTTCTTTATTTTCATGTTGTTTTGACATTGCTGAAATACTTTGGGGCATATTTATACTCTGTTTGTGCCGAATGTGCGTCAAACATTTTGACGCATATTCGGCGCAAACCTTGCCCCATATTTAAACTTTGACGCCCGACCCCGCGGATGCCAAAATTCCACCGTGAGCGTCATTTTTTGGAAGCGGGAAACTGCCTTGCATTAATGATATGCAAGGTAGGCGTTCCCTTCCAAAAGATTACTTTAAGGCCTGTGCGCCTTATTTACACCCCAGCGTCATTTTGACGCACAGAAGGGGGTGGGCCTTAAAAAACGGCGCACAGCCTGATTTGCGCCGTTTTTTAACGCCTGGGTCAGGGCAGGCGTTAAGGGACCTGTGGGCTCGGAAGGAGTCCAGAGGTGCCCTCCCCTGCCCCCAGGGACACCCCCTGTGACCCCCACCCACCCCTGGAGGACACCCATGGATGGGGGATCCATCCCAGGTAAGTGCAGGTAAGTTAAGGTAAGTATTTTTTCTTTTTTTTTTTAAGTGGCATGGGGGGCCTAATTTGGGCCCCCCCTACATGCCACTGTGCCCAATGTCCATGCCCAGGGGACAGTATGGACATTGGGCAAGGGGGCATGACTCCTGTCTTTGCTAAGACACGAGTCATTGCAATGGGGCTTGTGTGTTAAAAAATGGTGCAAGTCCAGTTGAGGCCTGATGTTTGCCTCAGACCTGACTTGCACCATTTTTTAACGCACAACCCCCATTTTCCCCTACGCCGGCGCTGCCTGGTGTAAGTCATTTTTTTTTTACTCAGACCAGTCCGCAGCACCGGCTAACGTCATTTCTTAAATAAGGCACCGTTGGAATGGCGTTAGCCGGCGGTAAAATGTTTGTGCGGCAAAAAGTATAAATATGGCCCATTGTGTGTTCTTTGTGGCAGGCCTTAGGTGTCAGCCATAAGCTACTAGGGGTGAAAGCAGAGTCCTTTGTTGAAAGCTTACTTTTACCTTAAATAGCACTAATTACTAATGTGGTGGGACCTTAAACAAATGAATAATTCAGACTCTTGTACAGGAAGATTTAAAGAGTTCAATCATTTCAATTTGCATGTCTCCTCATGTTGTTTTTGACATAAAACATATATGTGGATTTTACTCAGTGTGATATAAGGAGTTGTTAAGGCAGATTAGGGGAAGTGAATTATAGTACTCTAGTGTGTGGATTTAGGGTTATGTATAAATTGTGTGGTGTTACAAATGTGGAAAATACAATTACTCAGTTGCTGTGTATGCATTTTGTTTTTTGCAAATAGTCACGATGTGTGCATTGTTGGTGCTGAAAATGTGGGGAATAGTGAGTCCCCTGTGGGGAAAGGGTGTTAAGGGAAATGTGTATCCCTTTGGGTGGCTGGTAGTTATTTGTTTAGTATTGGGAAGTGGTGTGTTTATGTGCTTCACCTATATAGAGCCACATGGTTTTGGATATGAATAGGAAATTCAACAGCTGCTTCGTAATGGAGGCAATGCACCTTGTGTTCTTGTTTATATGTACACATATTTGTTCTTTGGGACAGTCACCACTGTGTACTAGATGAATTTGACATGTGTGTGGAACCGGAAGCAGAGTACATTGGTGTTTGTTGTGGGTATTTGTCAACTTGCTGGTACGGGGATCAGTTAATGAAGCGTACACATGGTAGGATCTGAAGGGCATATGTTTGTGCTTTCAGAGGGCACATTTATAGAGTTTGGGTTCTGTTATACCTGGTATTCTTGGTGTGGTTTTCCACATCTTTTTTGCTCTCAGACTGACTGTACTGCTGACCTCGTATTTGCTGACGTTAGGACTCTGGGATAAAGTACATGTGCTCTCTGTTTAACATTGACTTATCCACAATTGGCATATTTAATTTACTTATAAGTCTCTAATAAAGTGCACTAGGTGTGCACAGGGCCTGTATATTAAATGCTACTAGTAGACCTGCAGCACTGAGGGGCATATTTATACTCTGTTTGCGACGAATGTGCGTAAAACATTTTGACGCACATTTGGCGCAAACCGTGCACCACATGTAAACTTTGATGCCCGAGCCCACGAACACCAAATTTCTGGTGTGTTTATCATTTTCTGGATGTGGTAAACCGCCTTGCGTTAATGACATGCAAGGTAGGCGATCCTGTCCAAAAAATGACTTAAAAACCCATGTGCCTTATTTATCCAATCGCGCAAAAATCCCGCACGGACGGGAGGCGGCAAATTACGCACAGCCCGATTTGTGTAAAAAAATAACGCCTGGGTCAGGGCAGGCATTAAAATGGGGCAAACAGACCAGTACTTAATGAAAACACACAGAAGCAACAGCAGAGCTCCAAAAGGAAGACATGGAGGTACTTTTCATCCAGCATGCATGCAGACGCAGTGCACAGGACCAACAACAACAGCTTCCACAACACTAGCAGGGACCCCAAAGGCAACGCAGAAGGCAGGAGAGGATATTCCGCACCAGGACAACCCTTCTGGGACTCCGCCAACAAGACATCATCCAGAGGTACAGCCTCAACTGGCAAGCCATTCAGGAGCTGCTGCGCAACACTGAGCCACAGTTGGCACCCAGCTTGCAGACACCACACACCATTCCACCAGAAACCAAGCTGCTAGCTGTACTCCACATGCTGGCAAGTGGCTCCTTCCAAACCACTGGTGCCCTGTTTGCCGGGACCTCACAGCCCTCATTCTCTGCCTTCCTACCCAAGGTATTGGATGCCATCATCTCCCTCACACCCCACCACATCAGCTTCCCCAACACACAGCAGAAGCAGCAGGAGACCAAACAGGGCTTCTACCAACTCAACGGCTTCCCACACGTCCTTGGTGGAATTTACTGCATACATGTACGCATTGTGCCACCTGCTGCAACCGAGCATCTATACCGCAACAGGAAGCACACACACTCCATCAATGTGCAGGCCATTGTCAATCACCAGTGTTTGATCACCAACATCATGGCAAAGTATCCTGGGAGTGTACACGATTCATTCATCTTCCGTCACTGCACCATCAATCAACACTTCCAGGATGGACGATATGGAAATGGCCTACTTGTTGGTAAGTACAGAAAACGACTTATATACACACAGCACAGCAACCCTGAAGGACACACAACACATACACCATGACATCGACATGTGGCCAGGAAGAGAATGAGTTTGCGACACTGCTAGGCATGTGTGATATCCTGACCCATTTGGATATACACCTATGGACAAATGAGAGTACCAAAAACAACAGATGCCACTCCACAGACACAAGGGAACAATTTAAAATAACACAACAACAATGTCATGGCCTCAACTGGCAGTACAACTTGGAAGATTAATCTTTCAATATCACATCAATAACACTCAATCAAACACATTTCCAACCAATACGTACTGTGTAAGGGGTGTGTAATGTGTTATGCTACAGGTCAAACACCATGACACACATAGCATGATGATGACTACAATAAAGGTGATATGGAATCATTGAGGCAGTACCAATATCTCACATCACTCCTGCTCTCACATTGCCTACTACCAATAAGCAAGAGGGCTGTGCGAAGAACACATATTGATGTGACAATATTGCAAAGTGCACATTCCTACACATACGGATTGAGACACACACACACAACAGATGTACAGGCATACGGACCTTCTGACACTCAAAATGACAACCTCACAACCAACTTAGCCAACTGAACTAGAACATGTTCAGTAGTTAAGGTACACGTTACAACCTGAGTTGACTTGGCAAGGGCAGAGAAATAGGTCTGCAGAGAACTTGTCACACATGGGATCTTTGTGCATAGTCAAATGTCAACACGTCAGTGCTGACAACGTACGGAGATGTGTTGTACATTGTCACCTTGCCAAATCTAAGGGTCTCCCTGATGTTTAAATAATTCTATTGCATATGTGAAATTGGATGGGATGTCCAGGGTATATAGATGCAACCGTGTTATCACCACTGTGGAATTGATTCTGTGTATGAAAGTATCATGTCACCCCCAGTTAAGACACATGGACACCTCTTTCACATGACATAATGCAAGGGAGTACACAATGTACTGCAACTCTACAAAAAAACTGCTGACATCCGGTCAATCAGCCAAACACCCGTTCAGATAATGAAATAACCCAATGCTGATGGTACATCCTAGAAGCCTAGGATTCCACACAGTAACACAAACACCGATGAGTCAGCAGACAAAACAAGAGAACAACTGCCATGCAAAGTGATAATCATGGTGCAAGCTACATCAACATGTTCTCACTCATTTTCTCTTTCAGCTGATCAGGGGTATGGGATCCAGCCATGGATCATGACCCCATTTTCAAACCCAAGCACTGCAGCAGAACATGCCTATAATGAGGCACATCGGAGGACACGCATCATAGTCAAGAGGACCTTTGGCATCCTGAAGTCAAGATTCAGGTGCCTCGACATCACCGCAGGCAGCCTCCTATACTCACCTGAAATGGTGTGCAAAATAATTTTGACCTGTGCCATCCTGCACAACATATGTGTAAGAAGGAACATTCCCCTATATGAACCCGACCAACAAATGCCTGAAGAGGAGGAAGAGGAGGATGCTGTCCATCAACATGAGGGGGACCATCCAAACACAGCTGCAGGATTGCGTCGGAGACAACATATTGTCCAAAATTTCTTTTAACTCTACTCATCCATCACCACTGTCTTACCATATGTCAATAAACACCTATTCTAATCACTATATCATGGTCTGGATAATCATTTTTGCATAACATTATCCCTAACTATCAGAATCATAGTGTAGCCTCATGGAACATTGCAGAAATACAGATTAGGATACAGAAAAATCCACATCACAATTGATGCGTATGAATGTACAGACAAATTCACACACACTGCAAATGACATATATCCTGTACATTTCACATTTGAAGGGCAATAGCAGAGGACCACAGCTATTTCACACATACATGCTGGCAACATGGTTCATCGAAGCATATGGCACACAACTAAGACACCATCAGTCAATAAGTAAAACAAATGCCTCGTACATGAGGCAGTGGATGTGCTATTGCATTGTTGACAAGAAGGTATGACCAGACCCTTGACAGCAGTAAGTGTTACATCAGCTATCTTTGCAAGGACTATGTGTGACAAGAATTCCATTTAAGCAGCAAATGGATAGCACAAGTGCCCCAGGTATGACTAGCATTGCTCACAAGACATCCCTTGCACATGGCAGCCCAGGTCTTAAGTCCGGCCACACCCATGTTCCCTGTCTCACCCCACCCTTCTTCAGAGGTCCCTGGAAAGGGAATATGTGTACCCAGATAATCCCTCCTCCACACACACCCAGACTCACATTGTGAATCCAGTGTGCTTCCCTCTTTAGTATGGTATGCTATAGTCATTGTACTTCTGTCTGCATGGACTTCTGGTTAAATAATGCACTGCCTTGTAGTCTGTAGGACCTGTAATCACCTGTACATTGCTTCCCATGTGAAAGGTACTGTTGGCCCTTTGAACTTGATTCTCACCTACAGGACTTGTGAGAGACTGAAGTTGCACACACCTGTGAGCACCTCCATGCAGACCAGCCATTTGAACATGCACTGCCCTTGCAGCTGCCTGGAACAGCATAGAAGCTGCCATTTTATGTATAACACTGTTGTGTATTGCCGTATAAATCACTTGTGTAACACAGCCCTTGGGTTATTGTGTTACGTTCCAACACACAGGACAAACACCGTTTTCATTTTCCACTGTGTTGTTCCACCTTTGACCAGTCTCAGTCTGCTCACTGTGTATTTGCCTTGTTACATTTTTTGATCCTGATTGACCCTGCATCCTGTTAGCCTGACTGGTTCCTGTCGTTGCGTTGCGATAAAGGTTCCCTGTGACTACATTTGTATCATAGTTGCTTTTCCAGCCCTCACTTTCCTCCTGGGGTACTGTGTCAGGTGGGTCTACAATGAATACTCAAATACATTGTATAGCATAATCAGTTTACTTATCGTACCATGGGGTGGAACTTGTCTCCAAATAGCCTAATCATGGCCCATCCCTTGTCTGGGTTTCATGAATGCATGAGTGACAAATAGTGACAGTGTACCATGGCTGTATGCATGGATTGGGTATGGTGCCTCCAGCACAACAAACAACGTCAGATAATATGCATGAAATGTCAACACATGTTAGGACCCTGACATTCCACACACTGATTCACATTTCCCCCCACATATTGATGGGGCTTGCATGGTGAATAGCTGTGAGATTAATCAGCACAGAGGCACTGATGTTCCCGGATGCAGTGGGAATTTTAGAGGCCAACCTGTGTACAAATGTTGGGAGGAAACCTGCTGGTTTAAAATTCCTGATCCATTAACTTTGTCAGCACACCAAAGTTGCCCTGTTGTCAGTCCCATAAGACGTCTGCAGTGCCATCGCTGGACTATCCCCATATGTGTTCTCAATTCCTCATTGGCTTTCCTTCAATTCAGCTGTGAAGGATACTTTGTAGATGCAGGAAATGGCTACACAGACTCATGACTAGACCTGCACATAACTGTGACAACATGGACCCCAATAATGATACAGGCTAAACATTGGCCCACACACTTGAACCGGACACCTTTGTACATTTTACCACTGGAAATATGTGAACATGTGCTGCTTGGTATGCTGGTCCTCCACTGCCACAGGAGAGACATGGCTCATTTATGTGACTCAAACTGTGGTGTGACATGACATTTGTGGATTGTATTTGGGACTCAGTGTCACAAACACCGTACCCACACAGCATTATCTCATGCCTCATTCATGGGGAGTAAACAAACAAGTGCCTAGGAAGTAGTATCCAACATTCCAGGACATGTGATGGCTTAGTTTTGGAACATTGACATGATCAACCGTCTGCTATCTATTTGCCTTGTTACATTTTTTGATCCTGATTGACCCTGCATCCTGTTAGCCTGACTGGTTCCTGTCGTTGCGTTGCGATAAAGGTTCCCTGTGACTACATTTGTATCATAGTTGCTTTTCCAGCCCTCACTTTCCTCCTGGGGTACTGTGTCAGGTGGGTCTACAATGAATACTCAAATACATTGTATAGCATAATCAGTTTACTTATCGTACCATGGGGTGGAACTTGTCTCCAAATAGCCTAATCATGGCCCATCCCTTGTCTGGGTTTCATGAATGCATGAGTGACAAATAGTGACAGTGTGCCATGGCTGTATGCATGGATTGGGTATGGTGCCTCCAGCACAACAAACAACGTCAGATAATATGCATGAAATGTCAACACATGTTAGGACCCTGACATTCCACACACTGATTCACATTTCCCCCCACATATTGATGGGGCTTGCATGGTGAATAGCTGTGAGATTAATCAGCACAGAGGCACTGATGTTCCCGGATGCAGTGGGAATTTTAGAGGCCAACCTGTGTACAAATGTTGGGAGGAAACCTGCTGGTTTAAAATTCCTGATCCATTAACTTTGTCAGCACACCAAAGTTGCCCTGTTGTCAGTCCCAAAAGACGTCTGCAGTGCCATCGCTGGACTATCCCCATATGTGTTCTCAATTCCTCATTGGCTTTCCTTCAATTCAGCTGTGAAGGATACTTTGTAGATGCAGGAAATGGCTACACAGACTCATGACTAGACCTGCACGTAACTGTGACAACATGGACCCCAATAATGATACAGGCTAAACATTGGCCCACACACTTGAACCGGACACCTTTGTACATTTTACCACTGGAAATATGTGAACACGTGCTGCTTGGTATGCTGGTCCTCCACTGCCACAGGAGAGACATGGCTCATTTATGTGACTCAAACTGTGGTGTGACATGACATTTGTGGATTGTATTTGGGACTCAGTGTCACAAACACCGTACCCACACAGCATTATCTCATGCCTCATTCATGGGGAGTAAACAAACAAGTGCCTAGGAAGTAGTATCCAACATTCCAGGACATGTGATGGCTTAGTTTTGGAACATTGACATGATCAACCGTCTGCTATCTATCCTGTGCATGCTTTGTCATTGGTGGCGCTTATGTTTAAACAAAACTAAGAAGTGCACACAGCATTTGTTGCCACATGTATGACAAACACATTTCCTCTCTCATTTCCACACTGAATAGCATCTAATGGTTGGACACATTGACTCCACGTGCATACAAGCAGATTTGAAAAAATGTGTCTTGTGATGTTCACACAGTGGGACAACTACAATAGTAAGAGCCGAATCACACGCATTGAACCATAGGCACTGAGTTACTGTATTGAGTTGCATCGCCTTGCTATCCTCTCTTGGCGCAAAACATGCCCTAACTGGGTAATACCTAATTGTATTCCAAACATTTGGCCATCTATTGCGTCAGTGAAGAGCGCAAATCCGGTACAACAAGTCGAGGATCATGGTCCGCAGTAGTATGATAGTATGATCTGTCACATGTGCCCATACACCGGAATGCACAAAGTTGGTGCAATCAGCCTATCTCTGTATTGTCATACCTGTCATGTACTATTACAAATGAGAAATGACCCAAACCCAGTCAAAGACAGACATTTGGATGCATATGCGTCAAAAAAGACGCACATGCATCAAAAAATGATGCATATGTGTCAAAATATGACGCTCATTGCCATGAAACATCCATTGGTCCTGAGTGGTAATTCCCACACTGTACCACCCGAAATTGGTTAAGTATGAAACATATTTCAAAATATGGATGCGGGGTTATTTCTAAGCATGTGCGTAAAAAAATAAAATGACGCACAGACTGTAAGCATTATAATATTTTGACGCATAAGATTAAAAACGCACCGCATTTGAGGCAGGAAGTGATGAAATAGGATATCTTGTTTACAGAATTGGTACAGTGGGTGTACTTTCACTTTCACTTTGCAGTCTGTGATATTTCCTGATTGTGTGGTTGTGTTTTATCATGTCTCTCTGTGCATTTTGTGAATTTGTCTCCCGTGTGCTCTTTAAATTGTCTTTTTGTGTTTCCTAAGTGTCTGTGGTATCCTGTGTTAATGTTTTTTGGTCATTTCTGGTGTCTAAATTTGTCTTTGTACTGTTGGGAGTCTGTTGTGGGTAGTGTTAGTTTGGGGATAGTTGGGCTGTGTTCTGTTAATTTTCTTCCATTTCCCTCTCCTACTTTCCCTCCATTCTCCTCTGTACCCCTTTATTCCCTTTTTTGGTGCAAGCATGTTGGGTAGGCCTCGTCTTGGCAGGATGAGAGAGGAGGAGCTGGGTTGCTTTATTTGGCTGGTGTGCCACTTCCTACCCTTAATGATCGAAGCAGGTGGGCGTGTGATACAGGGGTTTCACACAGAGGCTAGGAGGCTCCGGTGGGCAAAGGTCCTGTACCATCTACAGCGAATCTACAACACACTGCGCAACAACCACCAGCTGAAACACCATTGGGCTGACCTTGTTGCCCGGGAGCAAGACCTGCTGGACCACCTGGGGATTGTGATTGGTGGCCCTGTTGGTGAGTACAAATCAGAGTAATGTGCACATTTAAATGCTCTATAGTGACAGTAGCTGATTTGTTCAGATCCTGAAGGCAATGCTTTTAAACATGTGGAATGCAAATTAAACATACAGGCCCATATTTATACTTTATTAGCACCGCATTTGTGGCATTTTTTGAAGCAAAAGCGGCGCAAACGTACAAAATACAACTGTATTTTGTAAGTTAGTGTCGCTTTTGCGTCAAGAAGCAGCGCAAATGTGGCGCTAAAAAAGTATAAATATGGGCCACAGTTGTCTTTGAGATATACAATAATTCCTACACATTACCGTCATTTGTTGACGCAACAGCTAGACTAACTGACAAAACACAACAGGAGCCTGTAAATTAGTGCTGCCTTCACGTCAACAGATGATGCAAATGTGGCTCTAACATATGTTCCATGCATGGTCTGTGAGTGTACCAGGAAACACATGTTTTAAATCCAGATTTTTACAAGAAATACTGTGTTCCTCAATTTTTTCAGATACGTGCCTGAACTGGATTCTGACACAAGTTATAGCTGACCTCAGGTAACATCTTAGACTGAACTTTGGACTTTGTAGTGCCACAATTAAATTAGGGATGGATGCCAAAAGTTATGCACACAGGTTCATATCTCTACGGTTGGTGCAACTTACCAGAGCTGTGGCACATTAAATTAAGAAAATGATATGAGTTGAGGGCTAACAACTGTGCTTGGCCCTCTGTACATTGTACCTGTGTGTTTTAAATTGGTCTTAGTCACAATAGCTGGGTGACTGGTATTGCAGTCCTCCAGGAAAGTGGCTTTGCATGTCTCTCATGGATACACATGATGAGAGGAATACACTCCATGAATTAGTCTGCTAACTAATGATGGAGCATGTTTGCCACCACATGATAGTTAGGGCCACTGCATGTGTGCAGATATGTGTGTATCACTCACTGGAGTCCCCAGGTCTGTACATGTTTGCAGTGGTATGTCGGATGCAGTATCATCATTTCTGAGAGGCTTGACTTTCTGATTTAATATTACTCATAGTATTTGTATTTGGAAGTGTTGTTCAGTGCACAGACATTGAGCACATTTCTCCCTTCCATGGCTTACAGGTGGACCTGCCCCCTACACTATCGGAGAGGTGGCTAGATTTGCGGACCCAGACATCTCCAGTAAGTATTGATATTTCTGTTCTGTGTTGTGTTTGCTGATGTTGTGTGATTGACTCCTGTGTCTTGGACACATAGCAAGGTGTGATGCGCTAGTCAATGATCGGATATGTTCCTTGAGTGAAGTATCATTTTTTCCCCATCTTTGAGTTGGCCAATCATTAGCGTATTGTCATAATTTGGGATTGTAGGTCAGTCCTGTAGGCACGGCCATGTGAATAGGGATGAGTTTTATGGATAAAATCTGAAAATTTAGCAGAGGACCATCTTTGTGATTTAGTCAGCAAGTCAGACCCTAATTCTCACAGAATAGGGATGCCAAAGTCTTACCCACAGACTTCAGCTTCCCTATTCACTAATGAACATGTTTGACTGTATGTTTGACTTCCTAGCAGCATGTAGCTCCAAATTTTGTGCTACGAGTATGAGGCACTTGAGTACAACTGCCTAGGTGTGCATGCAGCTCATGGGCAGATGTGTGCTTGCATCTATCTGCTTGTTGTAAGTCATGTGTTACTGGTGGGAAATGATGTTGACAATTGTCTGCATTTCCAAACATAAGTGTAGATGGGATTGGCTGTATCCTAGCTGGACTTCCTCCTTACCTGTGGTGGGCTGCCCAAACCCATGTACAGCTGTCCAAAGCTTCCTGATTGTCCTTGTTGTTTGAGAGTATTTGTTGCCTGCCTCCCCCCCAATCAGGCACAGGCGTAGGGTTGTGAAAAGTGTACCTAGGACTGATCATCCAAGTTTAGTATACAGACATGTAAATCTGTAAGTGACTTGTCCAAACCTAAGATCCCCACTCATGATTAGCAACTGCATTCTACCCTGCCAATTAGTTGGCCTGTCAGTGGTGGAGGACTTGCAGCATTTTTTTACCTGACAAATGGCTGAACAATGATGCATAAGTTATTCAAGTTGTTACCCATCTTTTAGAGTTTTGCTGTACTGTTTGATAGGACATGTGTAGGCTGCATTGGCATGTACTTCCTCAGGGACAAACAGTGATCTGTATGATGATATGGCCTGTTTCTGGTACATTAGATGTATTGTCTGATTTACTTCTGGAGCCATATCACACAATGAAGTATCTAATGTTTGGTTTTCTATTTGTTTTAACAGCTGCCAATATGAATCCCATCCAGATTCAGGAGTTTCAGTGCAGGGCGATGCGTTACCACCACATTCTGGATGTGGAATCGGGGTTCCGCAACATGGCAAGGCGTTATCACCATGAAAGAGCCTCTGGAGGGTGGAGGACATTTGCCGAAGGGGGCCCTTCTGTGTCCACCACAGCCACCACCACCACCACTACCACCCAGGTGGCACCAACCTTAGCAGGCACCTTTGCTCGACCGTCAACCTCTACTGCTCCAGGACCTGTCAGAGCACCACCTGCACCTCCTCCTACAGACATGGCACCGACAAGGGCACATACTTCCTCAACTGGCACACAGACCACCCCTGCTGCAGTCATAGACCCAGCAGCTTTTCAACAGATGCAACCGAACTTGGACCGTTTGTTGCGGAAAATGACCAGGCTACAGCAGGAGGTGGCACCAGTAAATCGGCGGGTGCGTGCCATAAAAAAGACCCTGCCGAGGGCAAACTTGTAGACAACATACCCTCAGCCATGATTCCCTCCCCTCCCTCCTCTTTCCTGGTTCTTTTAATTAGTGGGTTTAGGGGGCTTAATGTTAGATTAGTATAGGCTGTTAGTTTAGTTAGTAGTAGTGGGTGGGGGGTGGGGGTATGATACTTGTAATATCTGTTTTGTATTATGTGTGTTGGATGATGTTGGGGTTTTGGGGTTTAAAAAAAAAATATATATATATAAAAAAATACAAAAAAATATATATTAGTATAAGATAGTATGTGTTTAGGTTAGTATATGTTGTCCTCCATGTGTCCCGTCTTATAAGGGGGGTGGGGAGTTGATGTTTAGATTGTTTCGTTAAATGTGATAAGTATGTTTAGCGTAGGTTAGTTAGGGCCAGTTGTGGGTAATGTGTAGTTAGGATAGGTTAGGTAAGGTGTTTCCCCTAGTTTTAGCTTCGGTTTTTACTGTCTAATAAATATTTAGGTAACCCTTTACAGTATGTGTCACATGCTTGGAGATCAGGGCCTTGGCATGAGTGAACAGTATCTCTTTTGTATTAGCTTTTGTGTCCCATGCTGCAACCAAATCCCAACTGAGCTGTTACATTGGCAGCCACACCAAAGCTACTTTGCTAAGATTCTGCCATCAATTGCACCCACCACTCACGGTACTATGGATCCCAATGTGTGCTTAATTTTTGATGTATGTTACAATGTCACATACTTTGCTACCAGAATTGGTATTGAGGACACTGTGTTAAGTCTGCCTGCAGCCTGATGTCCAAGCGAATTCTTATAAGGTGAGTGGTAGTATGCTCTCATGTAGTATGGTATACATAACTCACACCTATCATTTGTTAACAATGTTCAGCCCGGTGACATCTTTGTATGTAAACTCATATACATCCATTCATGCAGTATGTTGTGTGTTAGGTAAAATTTGGGTCAAGTTTTGGTTTGAAGAAAAATTTGTGGCTTAGACATTCCTTGAGGAAGCGTTATCCTGTCCAACACAGCATCATGGTGTATAGTTTCTATTTTCCTCAGAAATAACCCTCAGGAAGGGCAGATGAGGGTACAATCCAGACCAGTGTGCACAGTTATCAGCCAACATTCTTTCAGGTCAGGTGTATTGACAATCTATAATCATTGACCTGAGGTAAACATCACTGATCTACCTCACGGTTGATGTGTCACATTACACAGAGACAAAGTTGTTGTGTAAGTGCTATTTATTTTAAAGTGCTGTGGTGCTTATATGTACATTGTCCATGATTGTGAGTCCATTAGTGTGACACCTTCCATTGTGGTCCTACACAAGTGCAAAAGGACATGTCATTGGACATGCTGGGGTGAAGTGTCAGACAGTGCAGAGGGACAGGATTTGCCAATGAGTTAGTGAGAGACAATCACAGGGCAGGGTGACAAGATATACAGTGGGCTGAAGAACAGTGCTTGAGTACAGTTGTTGCAAGACTGGCATGTTACAACGCACAAGATCTTGGCAATAGGTGACCATGTGGCAGGGACCAGTGCTACCGGGTACTCTTACAGGTGAAGGTGATCTGTTCTACGTCTTCATCTTCTGATGTGTGTGTTGTCTCTTCTGCCCTCGGTGGTGGTGGTTGTGAAGGGGCAACACACACCTCAGTGTTTGAAGACGTGGAGTCAGACATCCCAGTAGCTGCCAACTGTGGGGCTATTAAGGGCAGTACTGCAGCAAGGAGGAGCTGCTGGTTCTTAAAAATAGCAGCCACATCACTGTGGTAGGCAGCCAGGCAGGCCCTGAGGGATTCAATATTGCATTTGTGCACGCGTTGACAGGATTGCTGTTGTAGGTGTTGGGTCAACTCTCTTACAGCTGTGCTGATTTCCTTCAACCTTTTTTCATGTTCCTGCATTCCATGGCCAGCTCCCGCTGTACTCAAGCTACAGTTCTCTCAAAGCTGGTGCCAGTGTCATCAGAGTCCTCAGCTGTGTTAAAGCTGGCAGGTCGTACAATTGGGGTGGTGGGTGGGTCCTCTGTGATGGCTGCGAGTTCTGTGCTCCTCCTTCTGACTGAAGGTGGGGGCTGGGGGGTTCCAAGGACATCTTGGAGGGTCTGCAGGCTGATGTTTGTCAGCTCGTCATTCATATCATCAGGGTGGTCCTGGATAGGCATATCTGCAGGAGAGCCATCGTCCTCTGCAATGAGAGATGGTACAATTAGTGTGTCTGTGTTGTGGGATTTGTAATGTGACGTGCCTGCCTTCCTATTATTTTCACATTGTGGTCTTGGTTCCTGTTCATTGTTCCTGTCTTTCATATTAGCATTCTCCCAGGCCTATGCCCCACCTGCATGTCACATGTATTGTGGTCAGTTTGTGGACTTGTCAGCATCACATCCTCTAGATGTTGGTTCTGGCCAAATTGTGAATTGCCACCTTCTTGTCCTACGCAACCCTTCGTTTACTTCCATTCTTATGGTGAGGCCTTTCACTGGCTGTGGGTGTTCTGACGGCACTAGCACCACACTTAACATTCTGGAACTGCCCCAGTTTCTGATATTTCACATCCAACTATATGTTGCTGAGATCTAGCATGTACTATGTATAGCATTGGTATGGCACGATACGGATGTCAGCATTGGTAATGTGTACTGCTGATGTTGGGAAATGTGTGCTACATTGGATTGCACTGATGGTCCTTGCAGTGTTCCATTTCCTCCTGTGACTGTGCGGGTGTATTTCTGTAACCAATTACATATGCCCTCCCCCTCAATGCTGTTGTCTGAGCAGTATGACATTTGGGATGTTGCATTGTGACCCAGGCACAGGGTGGACCCTGACATATGCAGCATGGGTATGACATTAGTGCTGTGTACCTCATAATGTTTATGACAATGGCTGATGTTTGTAGCAACTATGGACAATCACATTTGACAGGATTGGAAAATTTGTATTGATTTCAGCGGATTGATAAAGTTGTCATCCTGAATCCTCTAATTTGGGTGTGTTTGATTCAAGGGGACGTTACTGCCATTAGCTACTTGACCTGCACACACAGTAGAGGTGGTAATGGCAACTTTTGTCAATGTTAACTTCCACTTGTAGATATGGCCAGAGGTTGTTAATTGGGCCCTAGTTCATGTAGGGAGAATACTGGCTGACGAAGGACAGCAGGCCAGTTTTACGTTGTACCCTACCCTCCTTGCCTGGCTTTACCTTTCCAACATCCTTGGCATGGCAGCATACACCCATGCAAAGGTTGTTGGTGTAGTGTAGTACTGTGCCCCAGGCTTCCTCTGAACGGGCCATACCCCTGTACTATGACCCTTTAACCATGCCACTCCCTGAATATCATGACTTCCATGCATTGTGTAGTGGGTATGCCCCCCCCGTTGCAGTTAACAATTAGGCATCCTAGTTCCCCATGCGACTTACCCTGCTTCTGTGTTGTCTCCTGGTAGTCTGCGCGGTCCTGTCCTTGAATCCCTGTGACGATCTCCTCAGGGATGACGGTTGCCACCATCTCTTTCATGTGGTCCAGGGCCTCCTGTGGTGCTGGACTCCCACCTCCAGTCTGCAGTGCTGCCTTCCTGCTCCTGGCCGTCTTTTCCTTGGTCCTGCACTTGCAGTCATGCCAGCGTTTCTTGCACTCGATGACTGTTCTCCATACTTCAGCCCCATTTTTGATCTTGTCAACAATTTGTTGCTATATTGCCTCTCTCCTACTAATTGGCAACTTTTAGGTGACAAGCAGTTGGTGCTGGTGTTCCGTCACCTCTTTCACCAGAATTTCCTGCTCCTCTGCACTGAAGCGACACTTTCTTTTCTTCTTCTCCCTGTCCTGGGTCTTGTGTGGGTCCTCCTGGCTGGTTTCTGGTCTGTTGTCATCTTCCTGGGGTCTGTGCAAGCATCTGGGATCCATTTTGGCTCTCCTTAACACATTTTGCTGTGTTTGAGCCGCTTTTTGATGCTATTGCGTCAAAAAACGGCACGTTTCCGGTTTGCGATGTCGTAAACCGACTCACAGTCATTTTCGCCGCTTTAACGTAATTTCTCTTCACGACGTGACGCATTGGTTTGAGTAAAAAAAAATGACTCGCACCTTTGGTTTGCGCCGCAGTGCGTCAAAGTATAAATTTGACAACCGCATGGCGCAAAGAAATGGCGTTAGCCAGCGATAAAAATTTTTACGCAAAACTGCATCGGCGCAGTTTTGCGTCAAAAAGTATAAATATGGCCCTGAGTGTTTTTATTGAAGTCTAATGGAAGGAATCCAACTTTTACTTTCAGTGACCAACGAAATTCATGTGGCTTACACTTTACAGATTTTGGTGGTGTTCTAACAATGGTTTGAAAAGGATGTACTGTTTGAATTAAAATACTTCCATATAAACTTAGTTACAGTATTTCTGGCGGTACTAGATCAATTTCCAAATTGTTATTAATTCCACATGGAGGCATGAAGTTATAGACTTATTTTCAAAGGCAGTAACTATAGTTTAGCTGAAAGTCGCAAACATATTTTCTTCCGCAATTAGAAAAACAGTGACATTTTTCGATGCTATTTTGTTTTTATTTTAAGTTTTTTCAAGGTGGCCAATCTTTTTAACTTGCCTTTAAAATGTGTTCTTTGGCAACAAATACAGATCTGATTTCTATTTTCTGAAATTAGTTCTTGAAATTGGCGGATGTCTGTGTGTTAAATGTCCAAGTTCATTAATGGATTTTTATGGGCATTCTGAGTGACTATAACATCTGAAGAGTTATTGGTGTCTAATACTGCACCAAAATATTGATATTGTGTGTACTCTATTAAACTGTTCGCTTATACTGGATTTGAGTGAAGCAGAGCATTGAGTTATTCTAATTGCAGCTTTTCACAAATATAATATGTTTTCTTATAGATGGAAGATGTGTGGGGAACATTTTGAAATGATGGAAAGTGGAGTCACACATTTGATTTATAAGGCAGTCTAAAGAATGTCTTTGTAGGTTGGTAGTGTTCTGAAATGGGCAGAGGTCTAAGGTCTGTGGTAATTACATTTTGTTAAGGATGGATGATTTATTTTTTAAATGTCACCAGAAATGTCCCTAGTTTCAGTATGGAAATATCTCCAATGTTGCAAGTAGAAGTGAAATTCCATTCATATACAGAGATTTTCCCTCTGGTAAATCATCACTACATTTAGGTCCTCATTACAACCCTGGCGGTAGGTGATATAGTGGCAGTAATACCGCCTACAGGCCGGCGGTAATAAATATGAAATTATGACCACAGTGGTTCCGGCTCAGACAGACAGTCACTTTAACACATCGACCGCCAGGGCGAAATCAACAGGCACCACAACGGTAACTGCTTACAGCCAGGTGGAAGACAATGTTCCACCCACTGTATAATGACACACCAATCCGCCACCTTTTCCGAGGCGGAAAACCAACAACATCAAAAGCCTGGCAGAAACACTGCACTGAAGGGAAACGACTCACCTCTGGTGACTCAAGGAAGAACCACGCCTCCATGGAGCCCGAGTTGCATGTCTTCCCCATGCTCTTCTACGTTCTGCTCCACTACGAACACCAACGACGGTGAAGACGACCACGGTGACTACTGCCACCTAGCACACAGGGGAGGGGGGAGGAAAAAGAGAGTGACACACACACACAACATGCAATACCCCTACCCCCAACACCATACACATAACCAGATGCAGTAACATTACATATTCACCCCGTACCCCTCAGGAATAATGCAAGGACAAAATGAATTGATTTAAGTGACTGTAATAAGATATAATAGTAACAATACGTCCATCCAAATCAACAAGTATATATATATTTACAAATGTAGGGACACTGCCCAGTCCTCAATGTTTGTGGGCCACAGGGCCACATCACATAGTACAACCACCTCACTCCTGAAACAACACGGAGAGAACACTGCAGGGGCATCACGTCGAAAATAGCCAGGGGGACGGGGAATGGTGGGCACCTCAGCTGGAAGATGGTACAATGCCACTGGTCCTGGAAGGGCCAACATGCCCTGTGCTTGGTCCTGGGGAGTGCAAGGCCACAGTGTCTCAAGTGGGTGACTTGCCCACATGCTCTGGAGAGGTCATCCTGCCCAGTGAGCTTCATCCTGGGAGGATGAGGTGAGTGGATGGCTTCTCCACTGGTTCTGTAGGGGGCATTGTGCCCTGTGAGCTTCATCCTGGGGAGGATGGGGTGAGTGGATGGCTTCTCCACTGGTTCTGGTTGGGCATTGTGCCCTGTGAGCTTCATCCTGGGGAGGATGGGGTGAGTGGACAGCTTCTCCACTGGTTCTGGAGGGGGCAGTGTGCCCTGTGAGCTTCATACTGGGGAGGATGGGGTGAGTGGATGGCTACTCCCCTGGTTCTGGAGGAGGCATTGTGCCATGTGAGCTTCATCCTGGGGAGGATGTGGTGAGTGGATGGCTACTCCACTGGTTCTGGAGGGGGCACTGTGGCCAGTGACATTCATCCTGGGGAGGATGGGGTGAATGAATGGCTACTCCACTGGTTCTGGAGGGGGCTTTGTGCCCAGTGATGCAGATCTTGGAGAGTGCAAGGTCACAGTCTCTCACCTGGGTGTCAGACCCAAAGGATTTGCAGGGGCCAGGCCGCACAACAGCCCATGGACGCAGGACTACACACTGTCCGCCGGTGGTGACGGCTGCTCAGTGGTGGCAGTGGTGCTGCTCATGATGGAGGTGGCAGGTGTGGGGGGAGGCTCCAGCCCATCCCCTGCAGCCTCGGACGGCTGCCCACTGGGGCTGCTGCTGCTGGTGGTGGTGCTGGTGGAGGTGCTGGTGGCGGTGCTGGCAGTGGTGGGGGAGGCTCCAGCCCTTCCCCTCATCCTCAGGCGGCTGTCCGTCGGGGCTGCTGCTGCTGGTGGCAGTGCTAGTGGCGGTGCTGGCAGTGGTAGGGGGAGGCTCCAGCCCATCCCCTGCAGCCTCGGACGGCTGCACCACCATGGTTGGTGGTGGGGGCTCTGACTGAGTTCCTGCACCAGGCCTCTTGTCTCTACTGCCTGCTGTTGCAAGCCCCTTGCCCCTCCTTCCTGAAGCTGGGGCTGCCTCCTTGCCCTTCCGTCCTGCAGCTGGGGCTGGCTCCTTGCCCTTCCTTCCTGCAGCTGGGGCTGCCTCCTTGCCCTTACTTCCTGCACTTCCTTCCTGCAGCTGTGGCTGACTCCTTGCCCTTCCTTCCTGCAGCTGGTGCTGCCTCCTTGTCCTTCCTTGATGCACTTGTGGCTGCCTTCTTGCCCTTCCTTGACGCACTTGGGGCTGACTTCTTTCCATTCCTTGATGCACTTGGGGCTGGCACCCTGTCTTTCTGGCTGGCTGGTGGCCGGGATCCTTTCCCACCTGGAGTAGTTGGGGACACTACTGTGCCCGTGGACTGGGTGGCTGAGGTGCTTGCCTGGGCTTTGACCACCCTGGCCTGATGGGGAGGGCTAGGGAAGAGGTCAATGTTGGCAAGGAAAAGCTTCTTAGAGACATTAGGGCGGGAAGAGGGAGATGGTTTAGGAGTGGAGGAAGAGGGGTGGTGTTAGGAGGTGTCAGTCTGCTGTGTTTGGGTGCAGGCGCATGTGCTGGATGCTGTTGTTAGGTGGATGGCTGTTGGGTGTCTGAGTGCTTGCGTTTGTGTACTTTGGGAGGAGGGGGCACAGACATAGTGGGAGAGGACAGAGGGGGACATGTGCATGGATGTGGGGGTGGTGACTGCCAGTGAGGGGTGTGTACTGATAGGTGTGCTGGTGATGGTGGCAATGGATGAGGATGTGGTGCATGCAGGTGTGAGTGTAGACGCAACTAGGAGGGAGGTGGACGAGGAGGAGGAGGGGGTCACAGTGGAGGCAGTGAATGTTGGTGTGTCTGATTCTGGATGTTGTTTGTGTGAGTGCCTGTGTGATGAAGTGTGGTGCTTGTGTTTGCATTGTCCACTCTTGTGTGTTGTCCTGGGTGTCTGTTTGTCTGCCTGTGTGGTTGGGATAGGTAGGGGTTGAGGGGAATGGGATTGGGAAGAGGAAGTTAGAGGGGGAGTGGGAGGGGAGGGTGGAAACAGGGAAAATGGCTACCATTTGAGAGGAGGCCAGAGCCTGGATTGATCTCTGTTGGGCCGCCAAGCCAGTGTGAATGCCCTCCAGGAATGCATTTGTCTGTTGCATTTGGGCTGCCAGCCCCTGGATGACATTCACAATGGTTGACTGCCCAACAGAGATGGATCTCAGGAGGTCAATAGCCTCCTCACTCAGGGCAGCAGGGCTAACTGAAGCAGGGCCTGAGGTGCCTGGGGCGAAGGAGATGCCCAACCTCCTGGGCGAGCGGGCACGTGAAACTCACTGAGGGGCTGCTGGGAGGGCGGTGCTGGTACGGGGGTGGCAGCTGTACCTGTAGCTAGGGTGGTCACAGAGGTGTCCACCACCACCAGGGAGGTCCCATCGGAGGAGATATCCGTGTCCGAACTGTCTCCGCCGTGGTGCTCCCCTTGCCCTCCGTCCCACTGGTGTCCTCACCGGTGGTGGATTCAGACTCCTGGGTCCTGTGGGATGCAGCTCCCTCCGTCGCCGGTGCCTCTGTTCCTCCGCCAGATGATGCTAATGCACATAAGGACAGGGTGGCAAAACAAAAAGGGTGGGGAAAGAGACAAAGGATGCACTTAGTCAATGTCAACACAGTTGGTGTACACAACACACTAACACACAGGGAACAGCCCTACGCACTAGGCAATGCACTACCAGTCACAATGCTAGTCACCAGCCCATGGATAGGGACACCTAACGCCAATTGCAGCATATCTGAGACCCACAGACCCCTGCCCAATAGTGAATGCCTACTAGCTTGGTTGGAGTACTTTCACATCAGAACCCTGCCCAACATGGGACCTACCCTGCAATGTCAGGCCTGGGCTAGGGGCACCAACAGGGCCTACAACCCCCACCCGGATACCACCCCACTAAGCACAAGTTGTATATTAGGTCACTGTACTCACCCCCTTGTGGCTGCTGTGATGCCCCCAAGCATCCATCTAGCTCCGGATAGGCCACCGCCAGTATGCAGGCCATCAGGGGGGTCATGGTTCGACAGGCACCCCTTCCTCATTGGGAGGCCATCCCCAGCTGGCCCTCCGCGGTCTTCCGAGCCCAGCGTCTCAGGTCCTCCCACCATTTCCGGCAGTGGATGATCCACCTGCCATATATCTCCAGGGTCCGCACATCCTTGGGGATGGCACGCCATATACCCTTTTTTTGATGGACGCTGACCTGCAGGGAAATAGACACAGGGAAATGTATTAGTCTGACCATCCTGCCTGTTACACTCAATGCCCACCATGCCCCTTCTCATCCCCATTAGCACAGACATGGCCCACCATACATGCCGCACGCTGCCCAGGGCCCATCCACCCCTCCCCTTACATGAGGCCTTCACACACAGCACTCCATGAATTCACGCCACATGCATTGTACTCACGGTGTACTCACCTGTTAGTCTGGAGACACATACAGCAGTCGGTACTGGGGTAGGACCACATCCACCAGTAGCTCCAACTCTGCTGAGATGAAGGCAGGGGCCCTTTCCCCAGTAACACGAGCCATGGTCGGTTCCAGACACAGGTCACAGCAGCATATGCAGTGTAGGTCCTCTACTGTTGAAGGTCAGGTAGCAGGTGAGGGCACAGATAGAAAATGGCGGCCACGTCCGCGGTGGTGCGTACCGTCACCTCCGGCGTACATCACCATTGGCCACTGTACCCCATAGGGCCCAATGTTAACCAATGAGGAGTTGCACGGCGGTACTCGACCACCTCCCGCAACGGTGCACAATGTTAGCGGAATTACCTCATTTCCACCTGTCCCTCCATACAGGACACGCAGACGCTATTTCGTGGGGGGGAGGCCATGGCTCCTAACTGCATCACAATACACTGTGTCCAATGCGGCATTTGGACATCTCCAACAAAATACTGTTACAATCACAACCTGCACTGAACTGTAGTGGTTGGAATGTAGAGATAATAACCAGCTGCTTACTCTTTTGGCCCATAGATTGCAACCACTGCGGATGAATAGGAGATGGAGACATCCCCAGTTTACAGACCCCTGGTGGACTTGGCAACAACAGAGGACAGGCACCTTATCCTCACCTATAGACTTGACACGGCCACAATCACTGAGCTGGGTGCCCAATTGGAGCCTGACATAATCTCTGCTATCCGTCACCCCACCGGGATCCCCCCTCTTGTGCAAGTGCTATCAGTGCTCCATTTCCTGGCAACTGGCTCCTTTCAAGTGACAGTGGGCTTGGCAGGAGGAATGTCACAGCCAATATCCTCAATAGTGCTGACCAGAGTGTTGTCTGCCCTGATTAAACACATGTGCAGCTACATCGTTTTCTCCCAGGTGGAGGATTTGGCCACAGTGAAAGCTGATTTCTATGCAATGGGACATATCCCCAACATTATTGGGGCTATTGGTGGAACACATATTTCATTTGCCCCCCCCCTCCGGTGAAATGAACTGGTGTTCAGAAATCGAAAGAGCTTTCACACCATGAATGTGCAGATGGTGTTCCTGAGGAATATGTATGCAAAAGCTATTGGTCAAACGGCTGGGATAGATTTTCTGACAAGAGAAGTGATGAATACTTTCTTGGGGAAATTATTTCTTTGTCATATTTATTTATATACAATCACATAGGCCAAAGAGAATCATCATCAAGACCGACTGTCCCAATTAAACCAAAAAATAATAACACTAGGACTAACATTTACAGCAATGGCAATTCAAGGTGGACAGGGTGACAGAGTGGGACACAAGGGTGACAATCAGGAGAGTCTTATTTCCTGGCGGGGGTCTTGGCAATAGTCTCTGGCTTCTGCCTGGATTGCAGGGAACATTTGTGTGTGGTTCTCCTTCTGCAGGGGGAGGGGTGCTGGTGGCCTGTTATTCCTGTGGCAGGGCCTCCTGTCCACTAGCGGCAGTGGAGGTAGAGGGCTGTTCGGTGGGTTGGCTAGTGTCAGGGACCCGGGTGGTGTGCCACTGCCTCCCTCATACTGTTGGCCAAGTCTGCCAGCACCCCTGCAATGGAGACCAGGGTGGTGTTGATGTCCTTCAAGTCCTCCCTGATCCCCAGGTACTGTCCCTCCTGAAGCAGCATGTTCTCCTGCAACTTGTACAGTATCTGGCCCAATGTGTCCTGGGAATGTTGGTATGATCCAAGGATTGCGACGAGTGCCTCCTGGAGAGTAGGTTCCCTGGGCCTGTCCTCTCCCTGTTGCACAGCAGTCCTCCCAGCTTCCCTGTTGTCCTGTGCCTCTGTCCCCTCAACCGTGTGCCCAGCCCCACTGAGCCAAGGGCCCTGATCGTCCTGTGTTTGTGGGGTGGCCTGGGGTCCCTGTAGTGGTGGACACACTGCTGATTGATGTTTCCTGAGGACAGAGGTATGGGTCTGCTAGGTGGGTACTGTGGAGGTGTTTCCTGAAGGGGGAGGCTCTGTGGTGGTGTGAGACTGTGCCTGGGTAACCGACTGTCCGGAGATCTTTGATAGGCCAGGTTGGTCATCCAGATCCAGGTGAGCAGACCTCCTGTCATCACTGTGTGCCTCTTCTGGATTTTGCTGGCACCTCTTCACCGGTGACATTGTGGGGATGTTAATGTAGAGTTATTGTTTCTGTGTGTGCATGGGTGTGTTGCCCTCTATGGTTGTTGTTGCCCTGACAGCTTTTCTTTTTGTGAGTTGTTATTTGGTGGGCTATGTGATTTTCTCTAGTGTGCATGCTGTGGTGATAGGTGTCTATGCAGGTCTGTGAGGGGTGTCCATGCATGGTGTTGCATGCAGGGCTTGGTATTGGGATGAGTGGGTTGTGATGGTGGGGTATGTGGGAGGTGGTGGAGTGATGGAAGTGAGGGTAAGGGTGGGGTTATGTGATGGCATGCAGGTCGGGCTGATAGTAATAGAGATTTGACTTACCAAAGTCCAGTCCTCCTGCTACTCCAGCTAGGCCCTCAGAATGCATGATTGCCAAGACTTGCTCCTCCCATGTTGTAAGTTGTAGGGGAGGAGGTGGGGGTCCACCGCCAGTCCTCTGTACTGCAAGCTGGTGTCTAGCTGCAATGGAACGTACCTTCCCCCATAGGTCATTCCACCTCTTCCTGATGCCATCCCTTGTTCTTGGGTGCTGTCCCACGGTGTTGACCCTGTCCACGATCCTCTGCCATAGCTCCATCTTCCTACAAATGGACATCTGCTACACCTGTGATCCAAATAGCTGTGGCTCTACCCGGATGATTTCCTCCACCATGACCCTTAGCTCCTCCTTAGAGAACCTGGGGTGTTGTTGTGGTGCCATGAGTATGGTGTGGGTGGTATGGGTGAGGGTGTGTGGGGTGATGTGTTGGGGTGTGTGACGTAAGGTGCGTGGGTGGTGTATAGGTGATGGTGGTATGTGTCTCTGGTTGTGTGGGTGCTCTTGCTGTCTCTCTCTCTGCTGCCAATGGTTAGTAGTTGTAAAGGGTTCTGGGTAATGTGGGTGTGTGTTTTATAGCGGTGTGGTTGTGGTGTGTGTATGGGTGTCAGGTGTGTGTAGTTTGAATTGTCCAAAGTGGTGTTGTTTTGTTTGAGTGTGTGTAGTTTGAGCACGGTGGTATGTACCGCCAATGGTTTACTGCCATTGAATGTCCGCCGCAATGATTCGTGGGTCATAATGTTGTGGGCGTAGTTCTGTTGCCGTAACAGTGTGGGTTTGAATACCGCCAGTTTTCCACTGACCTTTGACCTGGTGGACTTGTGTGTGTAGCTGTATAGTGACGGATTGGTATGTGTGTATCATAATATGGTTGGTGGTTATTCGCGGCGGCGGTGTTCTGTTGGTGGCAGTCGGCATGGCGGTAAGTGGGATTTACTGCCAATGTCATAATGAGGGCTTTAGTGTGTTGTTTCATATTTTTTTATATCCCTCCTACATGTCCATTTAACACTTCATAACAACGTCCTTTGTGTGTGACACAAAGTACACAATTAGTGTGTTGATTGTGGTAGCTTCTTCTGTGGACATCTCATGATGGAGAATGGTCATGAGATGCCATTATGAATGTAGAATGTAGAGTGTTGAATGTTGCATTCAAGAGTTTGGGCAGAAGTCAGGGTTAAGATTCAGAGTTGGCTGCTTATAAACTACTCTACTTGTCTACAAGATTTGCCTGCAACTCCTCATTTATTGTAAGTTACACTGGTGACTGAGAATGGCTCAAATGGTAAAGCATCTCAATGGTATCCTGGAAGCCTTACCATAAGACTTATTCAGTGCTCCTCATCAGAGGTGAGGAGTCTTTGGGTGGTCGTATAAGCTGACAGTGCACTAGGGGAAGGATGCAGAGGATTGCTTGGGCTGCAGCGGATGAAAAGAAGTTGCAACGCTGAAAACAAAAAGAGAGAAAAGGGGGTCCATGATGGGTTTAACACATATGTATTCCGTATCAGGAGACATTTTGTTGTGACTGATGCAGAGGGAGGCTGAGGCACGTGTCACCAGCATATTGGGCCCAACTAACTATAGAAAGATGGTAAAGGGAGCTGTGGATGGAAACAAGCCATACTTCTTTTGAAATAAACAAAGGCCCATATTTATACTTTTTTAGCGCCGTTTTTTGGCGCAAAAATGGCGCAAACTGACAAAATACAAAAGTATAAATATGGGCCAAAATGTTTGAGGAGGTCATTTTGTTATTGGAGCAAACCCATCTTGAAGACTTGTGGGGAAAAACAAGGCCAATTTCCCATTCAAATGAGACCAAATGAGACCAAGTGTTGTTGGAGGCCATTTTGATTTGGGATTACAAAGCGTTTACTGGTGACAGGCACCCCTTGCTCCTTATGGTGATGAAAGTAAGCCTGTCATTGGTTAACTCAGTGCCAGGCACTCTGTGCATCGATTAAAGCTAGCCTGTCTGTGATAAACTCGGTGATAGGCACACAGTGTGTTGAGGGAATTGGTGTGTAATAGAAAATTCAATGATAGGCACATCCTTGGTTACATCGTATGTTATAAAACTTGCCAATCATTGCTGGAATTAGTGATTGGCACAACTTGTGTAAACAAAAAAAGGAAAAAAATGTGACAAGCTGCAAGTCAGTGTCAGTATCAATGGAAGAGTGCCTGTCATTTATAGCAGTAATGATACCTAAGAAAAAATAACACATGAAGAAGTATGGTTCTGTCTTGGCTATAGGTATAATAGGGATAGGGTACAGGTATAGTAACTTTCAAATATCTCTTCAAATTCTTCTGAGATGGACACTGTTGTGACAACACTGAGTGCAAGAATCATCATTTTTTGGCGGTAAATAGGGTGCAAAAAAACATGCAGAACGTCACACCACTGTAGTTCTTTCTAAATAGCCCAGGAAAACTTTTGGTTAAATGGACCAAGTGGAATAAATCTTTGGAAATTATGCAGGGGTGTATGGCACTAATTTAAGTGCTGAACACAAGTTATTTGAAGATAGTTTAGGTTGTTTTCAAACATCATATCAAGTTAAAGAAAAATGCAGTACCAGTAATAGCAAAGGTAAGATGCACACCATTGATTATGCAAGGTTGTGTTGAGAAAGAACTGAAGAGATTGGTGGAGCTGGGGGCAACTAAACCCGTGGAAGTCACAGAATGATTGGCTCTCATTGTGGTTGTGAAGAAATCTAGTGGGTCTATGAGATTGTGTTGTGTGCCGACCTAAGGTAATGAAATCAAAGTAGTGGTAGACAAATTCCCACTACTTAACATTGATGAAATGACAATTTGTTGATTTTTGGTGAAAACAAAAGAAAGCACAATGTCAGAGTTCATATGGTGTTGAACAGGTTGATAGAAGCTGGTTTAAAATTAGTGAAGGATAAATGCAAATTTGGCATTGAAGAAGTGAATTATCTTGGACGCCACATATTCAGCTCAGAAGTGTCACCTAAATTACCTAAAAAGAACTGGTGAACACCATTTTCAAACTCAAGGAACCTAGTTGTAAAGAAGAGTTAGCTTATTTTTTTCTTTTTTAGGAATGGTAGAATATTACTGCAAGTGTATCAAAGGCTATGCAGAAAAATATGTTGCTTTGAGGAAACTGCTGTTTAAAAGATTGGAATTTATGTGGTCTGAAGGTTGTTCACAAGAGTTTTTGGTGCAAAAGGAAGAGTTAAAAAATGCACCTGATTTGCAAGGCTTTATACCAGGGGTTGAATCTTTTGTAATTACGGACGCTAGTTCTACGGGTTTGGGAGATGTTTTAGTACAAAAAAGGAGAGATAAAGAACATCTACTTACTTGTGCTTCTAGGAGTTTAAAAGGTTATGAGATCAGCTGCTCAGTTATTGAGAGAGAAGCACTGGCAATTTTATGGGCCTTGATCAACTTCAGAAATGTTGCATGGGGCATACTAATTAAAGTATGCACTGATCATAAACCTCTGGAAGAGGGTATAGATCAAATATCCTTGCGGATCAGAAGATGGGTGATTTAATTACAGGACTTTGAATTTACAGTGGAATGTTCTGGGTATAACAAATAAGTCAGCTGATTGTTTATCAAGGTTGGTTAAACCATTGAATGAGAGTATTGAGCGTGTAAACAGCCAGGATAGTGAGCAGGAAGAAGAAATGTGTGTATGTGAAATTAATAATGGAATAATGACAGAAGATGAATGGAAGTCAGCAGTATTGGTAGATGAGATTTCATGTGAGGTTTCAAAAGAAATGAAGAAAACAAGAAGCAACTGGCATACCAGGAGGAATGTGTGGGGACTGATGAAAAATTAATCAATTAAGAATGGAATGATATCACTGGCCCATAGATGACATTCAGGGATCGCAAAAACAAAGAAAGGCTGAGGTCATATTTGTGGTGGCCAGCTATGGATGCTGAAGTGGAAGGGGCAGTTCTTGAGTGTGTGGAATGTAGTCTCAGTGATAAAATTCTCACAACCAAAACTAAGCAATGGTAGTTTGTGAACTATTATAGTATCCCTGGGATGAGGTATCCATCGATATCCCCTAAGAGAGGAAGAATGCACATCATCCTTATGGTTTTGCTTGATTTATATTCACGGGGGTGGAGGTAATGTATATGAATGACAACACGTCAACAAGTATTTTGAGATTTTTAAACAAAGTATTTAACTCCTTTGCCGCTAAGCCTCCCCCTGCCCCCAGCTAAGCCTTTTTTGGGCTATTTGAGATGGATTGTCCTTAGGCCCACATAACTTTTAGCCCACATTTGCTATCCACACTAAATTTAAGTCCTTTTTTCGAACATCCTGGGGATTCTAAAAGTACCCAGGATTTGTTGATTCCCGTGGTGGGGCCTAAACAATTAGGCAAAATATGGCTAAAATCTGTTTTTTTGGGGAAAAAGCAGGAAAAAGTGCTGCAAATAAACCATAACCAATAAAACAATACGCTACGTGGGGCATTAGTAGTGGCTGCATCCAGGCTCTGAGGACCTTGCCGCATATCGGCTGCTGCTGTTGCGGTGGGGACTTCCCCACCAGAAGAAATATTTGAATGCTCTGGCCTTCTGGGCCTTATGGCACTACCAGGGTATGCATGATGAAGGGGGGTCCTCACCCAAATCAGCTGGAAGACTGAGGTGAGCCAACATGAATCCTGGAAATAATCCTTGTCTGTGCACGAGCCCCCTGCTGCACAGTGCCATGATGAGATCCTATACATGATGCTTGGTGGGGTCTGTATTGATGCTATTGAGGGACAGACAGACCTTGGGGGGTCCCCTTTCCCTTGGATGAGAGATACGCCTATCAAAGACTCTCGCCTCCAACGCAATCCTCCAGGAGCCCCCTGTTTGATCGCCAGCGACTGGGCTTGTGGGACGAGCAGGACTGCGCTGTTGGCGACTTAGCACCTCACTATGGTGAAGGACAAGCCTGCCAGAGGTACCCAAACCAATAATTGTCCATTATACGGTTCCAGGGCATGGTCAGCAGGACTCACCTCATAAAACTCCTCCGTCCCAGGAGCAGGGGAACCCCTGGCCAGGAGCCACTGAAATATTGGACGCTATTAGGGGATCTTGAGAGCCGCTTGGAACTTTGATTCCCGGCCATGGGAATCAATCATTTGCGCCTGGACCTTCCAAAAATGGTGAATAGGGTCACAACAGCCAAAACTGAGGTGGTTACTCTCTGGGCCATGGTGCAGGAGCTCCAAGCGGTGGTGGCAGACCTAAAAAGAAGTTTAACCCACATGGATGACCGCCTGGAGGATGCTGAGGGCCACTCCCGATGGATCAGCTTAAGATTTTGGGTATTTCCTGAACAAACAGAGGGGCCCTTGGTGGAACTGTTTCTGGAGGACTCGATGCTGACAGCAATGCCTGCCATCCGACTATCTACATTTTTCAAGATAGAATGAGCTCATAGATCCTCGGGCCCCGAGCCACGGCCCAGAGCCCCATCTAGGGCAATCATTGCACAACTATTTAACCACCTTGACTGGGACATCCTCCTCCAATATGTATGGACACAGGGACCCCCCACAATATGAGGGTGCAGTCATTCAGATTTTCCCGGATTACACCAGGAAGGTCCAGGACCTCCACAGGAATTTTCTGTCCATTAAATGGAGAATGTGCGACCAACATATTAAATACAGTCTGATCTTCCCGGCGCGCCTAAGAGTCCAATACGATTGAAAGGTCCTATTCTTCGAATCCCATGGGATGCCTCAGACTGGCTGGACTCCTTGGGGATGGGGGACGGTGAACAATTCCACGAGTGGTGAGAACCTAAGCATAGAAACACCCAGAGACCTAATCGCCACAGAAAGACCGCTTCACAGCAACAAAGTACACCTCAGAAACACACTACCGAACATATCCTGGTGTCAGAAGATGGGACGCTGTGTGCAGAACGACTTTCATTGGAAACTGCAAACCCCTTTATTCTGCTGAAATTGCCTGACTCCCCGGACGATGGAGCCCTGCAGTGCTGAACAACCCTCAGGCCAGCTGGAATGTAGAAGGACATGAGCGGGTCAGCAGGTAATGCAGCAAAGGAGGGGAGTGCACTTTGAAGGAAGTGTGCGCATATGATCTCTACCACACACTGCCACTCACAATTTTAAAGATACTACAACAGCCTTCACAGGGTGATACTTTCTGTACAGGTTATAGGGGTCCGTAACCCAGGCCTCTGTGGATCCCTGAGTCCCTCTTTCAGGAACCAAGGATTCGGTCAATTTACCACTCAAAGTACATACAAAATGTATCTGTACAAACACTAGTTCTTTGGGACGGTAATTTGGGATGGGGTTTATGACCCTCCTGGTGGACGGTTGCACAAGAGAGGTTTAGTGACTACTGCCTGAGGGCAGTGGAAGGTTGGGGATGTTTTACTCTTTGTTTTTTACCACTGTTTTTTTTTCAGACAATCATGTTTATTATTGTTCTACTTGTTAACTTTATCAACATACAATTATTGTTATTTTGTGTATTGCAGGGGGAGCTTCCAGGATGAGGGACACAGCAGTGAGGAACCTGAGCGGCCTTTTTGGGTCAGGGAACGGGGAATATGATCACGCCCAATGTCTAGCATGAACTCGGGATCACAATATAAGATTATATCATGGAATGTGAGAGTTCTGAACACAACCCTGATGCACAACAAGGTTATAGCATATCTCAAACACTATGGAGTAGCAATAGCACTCTTCCAAGAAACTCATACATGAGGCATCTGCCTCACATTTTTTTCAGAAACGGTGGCAGGGATAGATTTTCACAATGTCTTATTCTGGGTGTGCTAGGGGGGCTTTGATCTGGATAGACCCGGGGGTCTTATTTCAAACCACAAGATTTGTGACAGATGCCTTATTAATGTTTACACATCCAAAAAAAAATGATGTGGACTCCATAATCAGGGTGGCGGAGATTTCAACAACGTCAAAAATCATACTGGCTGGGAATCTTAAATGTGCTTTAGATGGTAACTTAAACAGACACCCCCTACATTGAGTGTTAAACCCCGACTTATTACCTCAATCCACCAAGCCCTACTCATCATGGGCTTGCTTGATATATGGGGCCAGCAACATCCCCACGCTCATACATATTCATGCCACACCACAGCTACGGGAACCTACAGTTGTCTCAATTATTTTTTTCTTCAGGCGATGGCTGAACAGAGAGCACTGCACATCCAATATTTGGCTTGTTACATATCTGACCATTCTCCACTTTCACTAACTAACTCCCTACATAAGCAACCACCCAAAATACTTTTATGGCGATTGAACATAGAATCCTTAACCGACACTCCATTTAGGGACACATTAGACACATCAATATCTCAGTATTTTGGAGAAAACTGGGGAACTGCAGGTAATAGAGCCGTGGAGTGGGACGTCCTGAAGGTGATTATCGGGGATATGTCTAGTCACCTCTGTTGGAGTGCAACGCGCTCTCGAACAAGATCTAACCAAACAGGAGGTGGAACTGGAGCGTTTACAACCGAGGCTCTCCTCTGACCTCCTTATTAGCAGTTTGGGATAGGCAAAATAAATTATACGCCCTGTGGGACCAATTGGAAAAATACACAATAAACAGGGCTAGATGCCCGTGGTATATTGAGGAAAACAAAGTGGGCAGATTATTGGCTAGGCTTATCAAATCAGAGACAGCACCACAGTCCATCCTTTCAATACGTGTCCCCAATTGGCACGAAGTGCACTCACAACAGGCTATAAATGAGGTATGCACAGAGCATATGCAGAGAGTGTATGAACAGCCACAATTGCCAGGAGAGATGGGGATTTGGACTGCCCTCCGTGTCCCAGACAGAACAGAAAATACTGGGGACCAGTATCAGTAAACAGAAAGTCATGGAGGTGTTGCAGTCCATGAAAAATGCAAAGACAACAGGAGGGCCTACCCATAGAATTTTATAAGGCCCACCCATCTATATTACTTGACAAGCTGGTTGAGGTTTATGCAGAATCAAACACTAGGCAAGAACCCCCTCGAACAATGCGTGAAGCCTTTATCTCATTAATACCTAAAGAGGGCAGGGACCAGTTACACCCGGGTTCCTATAGCCCTATATCAGTGCTCAATGTGGACTGTTATCTTTTTAGTCATGTTTTGGCAGCCCCCATCCTTCCATATCTTCCCCGTCTGGTCCATGAAGATCAGTCGGGATTTATTCCCAGAAGGAACACCTTACGCAATAAATGTAATCTGGCCCACGTGATGCAGGCTCCCCACATCCAAGAGGGTTGTTATGTACAGACCATCCAGGATCCGGAACAAGGTTTTGACTCCCTTAATTGGGAATATGTCTGGAAAGTGCTAGAGAGGGTGGGAGTGAGCTCCTCCTGTGTAACTTGGATCAAGTTGCTTTACACGCACCCATGGGCTCGAATTCGAACAGGAGGGTATATCTCCAAAAAATGTATCCTACAACGCAGCACCAGAGAGAACTATTTCCCTTCCTTTTGCCATAGACATCGAACTGCTGGCATGTAGACTCCGGCAGACTCTCAGAGGAGGGATATAACAGGACCAGTGATGAAACATATAGGGGGTCATTCTGACCCCGGCGGTCATGGACCGCCGGAGCCAGGGTTGGCGGGAGCACCGCCAACAGGCTGGCGGTGCCCCGCAGGGCATTCTGACGCGGCGGTTTGGCCACGGTCAGAAGTGGAAAACCGGCGGTCTCCCGCTGGTTTTCCGCTGCCCAAAAGAATCCTCCATGGCGGCGCAGCTCGCTGCGCCGCCATGGGGATTCTGACACCCCATACTGCCATCCTGTTCCTGGCGGCAGAGGGGCCCCTGCAGTGCCCATGCCAATGGCATGGGCACTGCAGGGGCCCCCGTAAGAGGGCCCCACTTTGAATTTCACTGTCTGCATTGCAGACAGTGAAATTCGCGACGGGTGCAACTGCACGCGTCGCACCTTCCCACTCCGCCGGCTCCATTCAGAGCAGATTATGCTCTGGTATATTTGAGGTGCCCTGATATATCAGCCCCTATCTTCTTGAATGTTATACAAGAATACTGGAAGTTCTCTGAGCTCCAGGTGAAGATATCCAAATTGGTTCTGTTCCCACACAGGAATCTGGTTAGCTGCCCACCTGAACAGTTACCCCCGTCCATCCTGCCTTGGAAGTCAGATGGAGTTCGGTACCTGGGTATACACATTGTCCACCAGTAAGAGAAGTATTATGATCTCAATATGGGACGGATTCTATAGGGACTAAAACCTTCTCTACAGTTTTGGAATACACTCCCTTTTCCTTAAAGGGTACAATTGCTCCTTTCATGAAATCCCCTGGGTAGTCTTTAAGGAGCTAGATAAACTGGCTGTGGCAGAGCAGGAGATGCAGAGTGAGCTTTTCAACCTTTCAACGAGAATGGGAAAAAGGAGCTTGGGAGGTTCCGGACTTTGAAATGTATTACATATCTGCAACTTACAACATGCAGTGCATTGGTTGGATGGTTAACACAACTGGGAGATGGAGTTATTGGAAGAATTACATGAGGGACAACCACTGGGGAAACTCCTTATGCAGGGCAATGGCATACCCCACACATATCCTTAAGTAATTCACTTAATGGGAAGAATATGGGAGAGAGAAATTAGACAGGTACTTAGGATGGCACCCTATACCCCGGATATGGATATTTGGATCCTGTCCCCATTTTCACAGATAGCACATACAATGTCGGTGATGGTGATCCACCGGCAGGAAGGATGCTGCCTTATGCTCTCTGACCTATATCTGGGGGGAAGGAGAGTTATCACCTGGCAGGGGGTGCAGAAGTCGTTTCACCTAGGTGGAGGCTGATTTCTACAGTACACAAAAATTGCCATAACAGCTAGACAGCTCTGTCTTTCATTCCTGGAGGCTTCTGCATCATCTCAAACTTTGGTCACCCTGGATTTACATTGAGCACTAGGGGAAGATAAGAACATACAACCATTACCAATAGAAGACGTATAACAAAACCTCACTGAGGGCCCCTTTACTCAACATGATTGGGAAATTATACATGCAGGCATAAAGAGAGTGGCAGCGAGGGCCCAATTTAAACAAAACTGTTATAATTTTATACACATGACCTATCTATCTCCTAAGCGCCAGCATGCTATATACCCCTCCAGGGAACAGATATGTCCGAGGTGTGCCATGGAACCCGCTGACTTTATTCAAATGACGTGGCACTGTCCTTCCATACATGCTTATTAGACAGAGGTCCTTGCCCAACTGAATAGAGCCACAGGCTGGGAAATCCCACAAACAATCGAGAAATGCTTTTTAGGCCTCCTCCCGAAGAAAAAACTCAGTAGGCACTACACGTTATTGGGCCTGATAGTAGAAAATCACCATGTAGCAATTCACTGGCTGAGCCCAAACTGGGAAGGCCTGGGTGAGGGATATGGTGGATTAGGCCGGGCTGAGGAAGTGCACATAAGACGAACCAGGAATGATGCTAAAGCACAGGATGTTTTGAGGGCCTGGGCAGAATTGACTCGAACCCTGCTTGAGAACGGGGGTTCATGGGAGGAGGAACCCAGTCACACCAAACAACAGATGATTGAAGTTCAAGTCAGGAGGGGTTGCTCTCTGTTTCCTACGTACAGTTTTCTAATATTGTATTGCTGTACCTACTATGACTCAACTGTGATAATGTTGGATATATTTTTACTGTATTTTCTCTGAGGCTCAAGGGTAGGATTGGGAGGGGGGATATTGGATTGGTTGAATAGCGAAAAGTGTTCATTGTGTTGTGGCATTGTACTACATGCACGTTGATTTAGCTCCACTGAGAGGGATTGTTGATACAATGTATTACCCACTAATACGCAATGCGAGTTTGTACTATTTCCTTAATTGTTAATAAAAATAAATTGAAAAAAATGTATGGTTCAAGAAAGAACTGCAGGGTGTATCGATATAGGAAAGTGCTTCTAGGGGCTAATGTTGTAGACATGGAATACATTTGAAACTGAAGACAAGTTTAAAACATGTTTTGGATGCTCAGAATAAAATACGCCAATAAAATATGTATGTCTTTTAAAAAAAACTTTTTTTCACAGTATAAAGCTGTACTATTTTTCTACCATTATTACTTAGTAATATTTACCTGTTGTATGTTGAGATTTGTAGATGATGATGTATAATGTGTGTTAGAAATGGGGTTTCTGGTTGGCTAGGGTATGCACCTAAGCCAGGTAGAACCCACCCACTCTAGTCAGGGCAAGGGAGTTACACGTCCAAGATAACCCCTGCTCACCCCCTTCGTAGCTTGGCATGAGCAGTCAGGCCTATCCCAGAGGCAATGTGTAAAGCTTTTGCATAACACATGTGACGCACTATCCGCACCACAAAGGAAACACAACATCAAGTTATTTGTAAATATACTGTATTGAACACAATGCAATTATTAGACCAAACACAATATATCAGTAATATCCTGCTACCTTAGCAGTTGTCAGAACGTTACACATTAGTTACTCTACACAACCAGCAGTAGTCACATATAACACACAGGCTACTTAGTATTCTGCAACATAAGCAGTAGTCAGGAATCATATTACTACACCAAAGCACTTGTCATTAAAGTATCCTAAATGCATGTACCAAGAGCATCATAAAACACATGGCAAGTCAAGAAATCACATTAGCATGCCATGCCCAGAAACGCTTTTGAGGTGCTTGATGATAATTATAGTAAAGGGCTCTTCATAGCGCACTCACCACACAGAAGCACTCCTCGATCTCTGCAGTTACAGGGGTCAGGGGACACAGCACCCTGCCCCTGGGGGACAAGGAATAATGGAGCACATGTTGCAGAGCCCAGCAGCAGGCAAGCACAAGGTGGATGCAGGCAAGTGACAGTTCCTCTAGATGACCAAGCAGGTCACATGTCAGCACAGCAGTAGCAGTCCATGGCGGTTCCTGGTGAGTCCCTCCAGCAGGTAGGTTCTAGTGTCTCCAGATTGTGGGGAATACTCCCCTGTACTTACACTTATTTTTACACTGTGTTACAAAGGAAGGGGAGAGGAGGTTCCAACCAGTTCCAACTGGTTCTGGGAGTGCCCCCTCTCTCCTCCAGCACAGGCTCCAAACATACGTTGGGGTAAATGACCCTATTGTGTGAGGCCAGGGCACAGCCTTTACAAATGCAATTGTGCCCCGCTTCTACCTTCTCTCAGCCCAGGAAGACTATTCAGTATGCAGATGCACCTCTGTGTCACCTCCACCCTCCCAGTGTATGGGCTGTCTGAAAAGTATGCCCAACTGTCACTCTGCCCAGACGTGGATTGGAGTTAAGCTGCAAAACCAGAGTCATAAGCACAGAGAAATGCTCACTTTATAGAAGTGGCATTTCTGTAATAGTAATAAAGAATACACCCACACCAGTAAGCAGCATTTCTAACCACAATTACAACCATACCAAACATGGCTACGCTACGCCTCATAAATCAGACAATGCCCTCTACATATAAAGCAGGGCATTTCTAATGCAATCCTATGAGGAGGCAGCACTCACAGCAGTGAGACACCAAGTTAGGCTATGTGTCACTACCAGGACAGGCCACACAACATGGCACATGTCCTGCCTTCTACATACATAGCACTACCTTTGGGGTGGCTTACATGTAGTAAAAGGGGAGATCTGGGCCTTGCAAGTAAATTTAGATGCCAGGACCCAGTGGCAGAAAACTGTGCACACAGGCCCTGCGCTAGCAGACCTGAGACAGGTTTGAAAGGGTACTTCAGTGGGAGGCGCAAGCAGCGCTGCAGGCCCACTAGTAGCATTTAATTTACAGGCCCTGGGTATAAAGATACCACTGTAGAAGGGACTTACAGATAAATTAAATATGCCAATTAGGTATAAGCCAATCATATACCAGCTTTAGAAGGGAGAGCACCTGCACTTTAGCAATGATCAGCAGTGATAAAGTGCTCAGAGTCCTAGAGCCAACAGCGAGAGGTCAGAATAAATAGGAGGAAGGAGGAAAAAAGTCAGGGGATGAACCCGCCACAAGGGCCAGGTCCAACAATGTGTAATAGTTGTTGAATTTATTTGAAGAACAAACTGAGCTGTATTGCTTTCCAGCAGTCACCAGAGTGGATATGGTGATATCAGTTGTATAGTAGCACTGAGCTGTGTTTATAGCCAACTTAGTGTTACAAACCAATGTGATTCAGGTTTGCTTCCTCAATTTGTTAGTTATCTACTTTTCCATTTGTTTTCATTGTCATGTGACCAGTCATATATGTTTAGTACTGTTTGTAGTCCACTGTTTTGTTAATTCATATAATACTTTATTTGTGTATTGTACTTTTTATGTATGTATTCATTGTCAGGGTTACTGGAATTATGTGGCAGAGGAGCACCAAAACAAGCGCCAGGGTTGACTAAATTATGTAGCAAGAAAAGGCTAATTACGCGGCATAATGACCCACTTTTTATACTAAATCTTTATTATTTGTAACTTTTAAATATGGTAATACTGTTTGAGAAAAGATTTCACCTCATTATTATCAGTTTAGCAAGCAAATACAGAAAAAGCAACTAAAAGGTCAGCATTTGACCTTTGCAAAGGGCATTCTACAGCACACAAACCCAGGCCTCTACTTTTTTTCTAGTAATGTTTGATCCAGGTATTCTAGAAACAATTATTTTGTTAAAATTTGAAGATTATGTTGCTGAATGTGGCAAATAGTAACTATACGAAAAAAAGCTGTGCCACTGAATTACATAATTCCAGTGGCCATCTTGATCATTGGTTTCCATTACCATGTGACCATAAATGGGTGTTTCACTTGGCAATCCAATAGTACTGAAACTTTACACATGCAGTCTAGTTTATCTTTTACATCATTGGTGGTTTCTGTTTTATTGTGCCACATTTGTAGCCCAAAGTTAGTTAAAGCCAATGATTGTAGTCCTTTAAGAAAGTGTGACTGTTAAGTATTTTCCTACTGCCCAATTATCAATCCCTGCATATATTTATTTCTGTGGGTGACTGGTCCTCATTCCTGTATGTGAGTGCATAAGTAAGATGGTTCGTGTTTGGCTTGTTAGGCACAGTTTTACTTTTTGGACCAGGGAGAACGCTAATAAAGGATCTTCAAAAGCTAA
The DNA here is from genome assembly GCF_031143425.1 of Pleurodeles waltl. Lineage (NCBI taxonomy): Eukaryota > Metazoa > Chordata > Amphibia > Caudata > Salamandridae > Pleurodeles > Pleurodeles waltl. Next base: position 345,129,186 of record NC_090438.1, read on the forward strand.
TTTGGGTTTGAAAGGAGTAGTGATTAAATGGATAGGTGAAAGGGGTTTGAGATGGAATCAGTTACTACCTCTAGTTTTCTCTGTTACTGCATGTGACCATCCACACTTTATGATAATCCACTGTGGAAGGAATGATATGGCCCACCTATCTGTAGTTAGTCTTGAAATTGAGATGAAAGATACATTTCACCAGTTAGTGCTTATGTTTCCAAAGACACATTTTGTCTTTCTCAACATGTGTCAGAGACAAAAGCAGAAATGGTCTATTTTAATTGCTGCAAAACTTTGAAAGAAACTTGCAAATATGTTAACAAGACTGTGTCAGCATTTATAGAGATCATGGAATGTCTTCAATTTTTCATTTGGATATTAAATATTCAAATATAGTACTGTATTGTCCAGATGGTATGCATTTTACCAGCACAGGAAACCATATTTTTCTTTTAAACTTAAAAAATTGGCTTATTTACATATTTAACTAAGTTTAATGTTCAACAAACAAAAGGCTCTTTTAGGAGCCACCATATATTTTGTGTAACATATATATATATATTTTTTTTTAAGTACCACAGTACTTACTAGATATTTCTGCTGTAGTACCACGGTACACAGTAAACTTTTCTTAAGAATTATAAATGTTTAAAAGTTTCCTTACAACTACTAAGCTGTCTAATCCTTCCTTTAATAGATTACATCAGCAAGCTTGTGTTTCTGAATAAAAAACACAACACAGCAAATCTGTGTTTGTAACAAAATGGATACTTTTCCATTATAGAACCTATTTCATTAGCCAATCAGATTTTGTTTTGTTATCACAATGTACCACGGCCGTACAGCTGTACTACCACAACAACAGATATCACTAGGATCTGTGCCTTATAACTTGATAACCATTAAACCGATTCACTTAAAGTAGCACAAAGATCAGATAGATAATACAATGCATATTCCTGCCAAATTTAATTAAAATCCATTTAGACGTTTTTGCGCTATGTTGAATAGAAAAGTCTATGAAAAATACAGCGGTGGAATAACCTGCTTTGGGACTCCCCTTTTATTTGCACCGCCATACACAAATCATCACAAAACTATTCATCATCAGCCAATTTAAAAAGTTATAGGTACGGAGAGTTTGTGGTGATTTGTCAAATAGCTGTAAAGTTATGAGGAAGCAAAAATCAAAGGAATTCATATCTCTGGGAAAACAAGCAATAACTACAAAGTGGCTGCTGCCAATCTTTGTCCCCTACAATCAGCTGTAAAGAGGAGTGAAGCTGGGACTTCCATGTCATAGAAGCTCAAAAAGCTAACGGCCAAACTACGGAGGCGTCCTCCCTCAGCTCTCTCCTAACCTGTAGGGGGATAACACCTCCTGGGAAGAATGGAGAAAGAAGGGACAAAGGCTGTACATGCACCTTAAACTATATCCCATAGTTCATATCCAAGAGCTGTGCCCATTTCATAGTACCACAGGAATGCTTTCAAGAAGTCCAGCAAATCGTGCTGCTAACTGGCATGTTGGCTACAATCTTCATCATATGTACAATTCATGCAAAAGAGATCCCAAATGGATTGCTAGGTTGCAACATTAAAGCAAAAGAGCACACTCATCCTACTGCTCATACATAAGATTAACATAGGTGCGACATACAAATCCCACATGGATCGAGTGAAGGACCTAGTTGTAATGGACTAGCATAACAATTTTAACTGGAAAGATAAGAAGGCTGTATTTCCTCTACAGTTAAAAGGTCAGATAACTGTCCTGCAAGTATAATTAGTTAAGCCGTCACAGTCACTGCCACTACAGCCAATCCTCTAAAGCAGTGTTGTCCAACCTTTTTATCGCCGTGGACCGGTAAATGTTTGATAATTTTTCCGTGGCCCGCTTGTCCCATTGTGTGACATGCGGGCCACGGAAAAATTATCAAACATTTACCGCCCGCCACAGTGGGGCGGCCCGGTGCCGATTGATCCACGGACCGGCACCGGTCCGCGGCCCGGGGTTTGGGGAACACTGCTCTAAAGCAGTGGTTCCCAACTTATTGACTCCTGTGGACCCCCCCATCCTATCATTACTGGAACCCAGAGAACCCCACTGAATCATTATTGGAATATGGGGACTGAGTCATTACTGGAAGCCTCGGACCCAGGCCTAAACATTGTTGATGATTTGAATCGTAAAACAATACACAGAAAATACAGAAATAAGCATTCCATAAAAACATACACAAATAACATATTTTATTTAATTTGCAAACAAATAAAACAAATAAACATTTTAATTCTAATAGGAAGGTTGGAGCTTTTCTGAATTCAATTGAAGCCACATTGTCCATACTATATTGTGTTTTATGTACCTGTATGGCTCCCACAAATCAATCAGAGGATACAAATTTACGTTTTAGCCTACAGTTTCACATTCCTTGACATTTACAGTATGTTTTCAAATGTTTAAGTTTACATTTAGCCACTTTATGTATATACACTTTATTAATTTGGTAATATTAGTAAATTTTCTAAGCAGTAATGAACCCCCTGAAAAGGCTACACAGATCCCCAGGGTCCTCAGACCTCAGATTGGGAACCACTGCTCTAAAGCATAGTGAGCTTACAGGAGTCACACTCAGAAAAGGAGAGGTGAACATGGTGGGTGAATCTAGACCGCAGAGTCCCTCTCTGGGTCTCAAACCATTTCAGTTCAGGCAAGTAGCATACACAAATGGCTTCTGTGTTAGCTGACGCTAAAAAAGAACCCAAAATAACCAGACACTGATTAAATGAGGAACTCTCCTGAGTCATGCAGAGGCCATTTCTGCCCCAGCACTTCAGCACAGATACGTACAAAGGCAGTGACTGTGGAAAATAACAACCTGGGCCAATTAAGACTCTTAACTACTTCATCATGGGCTCAGCTTGAAGGACGATAAAAAAAAAGACTCCTGATTTTCACTTTAAAGTAGTTGATCAACGTCAAACCATTTTTTTCTTGCAGATCAATACCCTCATTCCATTTTACCTTGTACATTTGTTCCTCTAAGAAAAAAGCTCAACATGATTTCTTCACTTGAGTGTATTAATAGTTATATTACAACTAGCACTGAGACTGAAATGCCCTCATATTTAATCAAAACCAGGTTTCCTGTCACCAACACTAGATCTTCACAGGCCCCCTTCACCTGCAACAGTGAACTCATTAACTATTTCCGTAAAAGCGTAATATTGAACTGAGCAGCAGAACCATAAATGGCCAAGCTCACAGTCTGAGACTAGGTTGTGTAGCAGAGGAAAGCCAGTTTCAGATATGCCTTAACTCTTTCCTTTGTTGGATATCATTTTCTTGTTGTAGAAATGAGGGCTGCCCACTCCACAAATTGTGGATCTGACGCAGTGTTTAATTTGCAAAAAAACGAGTGTCGAATACCAAGGCTGTATAGTCTTTGACCCAACTCAAGCCTCTTTAATCCAGTACCGTACAGGGCCGTAGCCAGCGGGGGCCAGGCTAGCCCATATTCTTGTCTAGCCCCCTAAATTAATTGTCTCGAGTTTATCAATATTTTATTTCTTTGCAATTTCTTTTAGTGAGTACCTAACTCTGTTAGTGAGTACCTCTTTGAGGCTGCCTGGTGTGATGAGTGCAGAGTGAGAGTCATTGGTGGGTCAGGACACACGTGGGGAGCATGGGGAGGCACGACGTCCAAGTCCTCTTTCCTGCTGGTGTTCAAACGAAAGTGAGAGGCAGTGTAAGGTGAAGGTGGTGGCCCGAGGTCTAGGGGAGGTGAGCAGACCTCACTGCTCCAAGGAAAGTCATGACTCACCAGTGCAACTGCTGCCTGACAGTTGCATACATTTGCAACAGTAAATGGACAACCACCAAGCAGGTGGCGGCCCCTGTGCAATAGTATGGTGCTAGTACATGGAGTGCGTCCTGGATAGGTGGAGCATTGCAGGTGAGTTTGGCTACTGTAGTTTTGAGGTTTTGTGGCATTTCTATATTTGTACTATGATTTAGATAATGCTTGTATGCTTATGCATGACAATGTCAATTGCTCCTGTCCCAACTTAAATGTGTTGCATGTAGAGAGCTCCATTCTAGTTTTCGTTTATGTTCATGGATACATACTTGTGTGTGTGTGTGTGTGTGTGTGCACTGCCACTGCTAAAACTGCAAGTACCAGAATGCAATACAAACATGATTAAATGTTCTACTCACATTAGGCAACTAAAGTTGCGATCTTGGATGTTATCCTGTGTAAGTCTGAGCTTGTTTTTGTATCTGAGGCTGACACTCATATCTGTAAAGTTGTCAGACATAGGTTTAAAGCAAACACATATTCAAATGTGTCTTATAAAATATAAATATGTCAGTTATCAAGACCTCACCTTGTTCTGTGTCAAGCTCGAGAAGCTCATTCAGTCCTTTGGTAAATAAAGGGAAGCTAACTGAAAGGCTAGTCTGAAAGAACAGAGCCTGTTTGCACTCTTTTTTTTTTTAGCTCCAATCAAAAACCAGTGGCCATTCCCTTACGATGGGCAACTAACATGATTGCCCAACCTCACCCAAACCCTTTGCTTCTCCTCTCCTCCAGTGGGCCCTTTCAGCCTTGCTGCATTCAGCTTGTGTCGTTCCCATCCAATACTGTAGCTTTGATGCCATGGGACCTGGTACAATTAATGACAATGGCCCCTTTGACTGCTGTTCGAGTGCTAATATTACCATAATTATAGGGATGTTTTATTTTGAAGTTTTATACAGCGCAACCTTGACCCAAATGTATTGGAGCACGTTAAAGGAGCACCAGTTACATTAAATACAATCATTTATGTTTTTTTTTTTAAGCACAACAAGATTAAGTGATTTGCCAGAACCACAAAAAGGTTGAACCAACACCAAGACTCAAATCTCAGTTCCAAAGTTGGCATTTCTGGCCATTATGCCAAAATCCATCTTGTATGTTCAATAGGCCACTCTGGGACGCAGTACCACTGCACTGGCTGCACCAGTGGTAGCTCTGCCTATGCTCCTATCGCTGACCCAAGTGCCTTTCCAGCTCCAGAACCAGCAAAACAAGAGCCATCATTAGCACCAACTTCTCCAGACCATCACCTCCCTATGAGTATATGAGTGGAAGAGGGACAGACTGCCTTAGTCAAGCAAGCAGGAGATAGTATTTTGATGTACCTGCAGCGTGTGTAATGTGTGCTTACGGACTGTGTAAATTACACTTGTGTTGTCATAAGGGAGAAGAACTATCAGGGGAGCGAATTAAATGCTGTCTGTCCACCTTTTTCCAGTGGCTGGCCAGCCTCTGGCTTAAGTGCAATGCAGACAAAACCGATTTTTTTTTTTTTTAAATACCATGCCAGAACTCTGAAAAACCTTTTGACCAGAAGATGCGCCCCTCGTTGACCACCAAGAAGTTGCAGTCAGGAACCTAGGGTTCAAATTTGATGACAGGCTATCCTTCAAATGGCAAATAAGTGCTGTAGTTGTTAGGTGCATTGGAGTACTGCACCTCCTATGAGCATTTCTACACTTCCTGCCTTTTTCAGCAAAACCGTTGGTGATTCAGGCCTTGATTACTGCTAGTTTAGACTACGGTAATGCCTTGTTTCTTGGACTACCTGAGCAAAAACTAAATAGACACCAAGTAAACCAAAAACCCGCAGCCCACCTATTGTTGAATCTGCCACTCAGAACTCAAATGTTCCCCCACTTACGAGTTCTGCACTGGCTTCCTATCAAAAAGAATTATGTTCAATGCTCTGGTTCTGGTACATGGTGCCTTGTACCAGTCTGGAGCTGACTACCTTAGAGCCTGCTTCAGTTTGTATAACTCTCAGAAAAATCTGAGATCGGTGAACAAACTATTAGCTACCATTCCCCAAATTCATTGCACCAGGACCTGTGGCAGGTCCCTGGCTTACCAAGGTGCTCTGGCATGGAATAAGCTCCCATTGCAGCTTCAATCTTGCAGTAGCACTGCAATATTTAAAAAGAAGCTTAAGACCTGGCTATTTAGGCAGAGTTAGGGCTTGTTATGCATACTGAGCTCTTCCGTTGGTACACACAGGGACACTCTTATGAGTAGCTGTGCATGCTATAAGTTGCATCATCATCACCATTGAATCTACTGTTGCACCTGTGAAGCAATTGTGGGCGTCACAAACCTCCACTTTAGCAGCTTGAGCAGGCATCAGTCTAACAGAGTAGTTCTGACTACCATTTACATTTTATTTACAGCCCCTTTTCTTTTCATGGGAGACTGCTGGTCTCCAACCAGAAGCTCGTACCTACAATTAAAGTTGGTAGTATGATAGAACTGTAGAATGGGGGGACAAAAGAAAGAAGAGAGCATTCGGGGAAGGAAGGTAAGTAGAGATGACAGTAAGATAGATTGGTGAATGGATGGATTAAGACATGGATGAATGGATAGGGAGAAGAATGGATGGATAATGGATGGGGAGAAGGGATGGAGAAGATTGGATGAATGCAGAGAAGGGTGGATGAATGGATGAAGAAAAGGCTAATTCCAGTTAAAGAAAGACAGATGGATGTATGTAGAAATGAAGAGGAGGAACAAAAAAGTATGTTTATGGATGGATGAAGAAAAGAAGAAATTAAAAATTAAAAAAAAGTATATAATATAAATATATATATGTGTATATATATATATATATGTATATATATATATATATATATATAATGTGTGTATATATATAAATATATATATATATATATATATATATATATATATATATATATTATATACTTTTCTTTATAAAATATATATAATAATATGTAATGTAGCCAGGGACATGTCTGCAATGGGGGTGGGATTTCCACTTGCAAAATTATTAGAAGTAACTTTACCCTTATAAATTCTGTTGTAGGAGATTGCACCCCTTGTTTTGAGGGGGTTGAAACTTGTACGTCTCAACATTAGCATGAATCTACATTTGGAAATGGTGAATAATAAAACAGAGTAGACTCACACCTAGGTTTAGAAGTAAATATGGAAGTGAGTAAATATAGATATGTATATTTACCTTTGTGAATAAGGACCTAATTATACAAGTACAACATTTTCAATTATCAAGCATAAGAAACCAAGGATGTGTAAATATTCTTAATATATGATATATTTTACTATGGCTAACATAAAATTCCTCTTATATCTGATATCCATGGCAATGTAGTCCCCCAAACGTTTGGCCTTTACTCCTCCTTCTTTTGTTGAATTCATTTTTGTGTGCGTTAGTACTCTGTGCACTTTAACTCTTCTAACCGGCACTAACATGCTTGTGCTGTCGCTTTCAATCATGGTAAAACTGGCTTACATCCAACTGGCACATATAATTTATTGTAAGCGCCTTGTAAAAGGTACTACCAGTACCCAATGCCTGTAAATTAAATGCTACTAGTGGGTCTGTAGCACTCCTTGTGTTACCTACAGAAGTAGCCTTTAAAAACACATCTCAGGCTTTCAACTGTAGTCTGAGTGCAGTTTTAAAATGCCATCTTGACCTGGCAAAATAAACCTTTTTTTTAAAACTTTTTTTTTAATACTTACAAGCCACCCCTTAGATAGGTCTTAAACAGCCTATAGGGCAGGATGAAGTGTATTTAAAAAGTTGGACATGTAACTTTCATTTTTACATGTCCTAAATTGTGAAAAAACTCCTAAATTTCTTTTTCACTTTTGTACGTCCTACCCGTCCCATAGGACAACATTGGGTTGCATGGTTACATATGATAAGTGATAACTTTTGATTGGGAGCCTATAGAGATTAGGGGTGGATAAAAAATTTGCCACCGTCAGCAGAGTTTTGCGCACTCATTCTGCTTGGAGTATGGATTTCTGGCAAAACTCTGCAAGGAGGAGTTATTTCTCACACACGGCTCGCCAACATTAAGTTGGCGAGCACAACAGAAAATGTGCATCCCCTAGTGTGATTCTTTTGGCACTAGAACACCCCCAGTGGCATTTCTCAATGCAGACGGTCACCACAGGTCACGACCATTTGCATTGAGAAAGCTGCTGCTTGAGTAGAATATTTACTCGAGCAGCAGACAGAAGCACCACCATCTGGTACACTGTGTGATGCTGTTACTGCTGATTTCCCAGAGCAGAACAAGCTCCTGGTGCTAAAAAACTGTTTGAGCAGTACAGCGTGCCCAATTTCTGCTCGCTCGTGGAACTCTGCAGAATCTTGCGGAGTTTTCATTTAACTTAGTGGAATTCTACAGAGTGAAACTCAGTGAGTTCTGCCCACCCTTAATAGAGATATGCTGTTTACTTTCTAATGAACTATAATTTAAAATCTTCTTTATTTTTGAGTTCTTCAAAATACAACACATAAACAATGTCATTGCAACCTTCTCTCTATGATACACAGGTACAAGACATTACAATTATGCTATTCAGAGTAATTGACATATATGTGCTACTTGTTGCTCACTGGTGAATTATTTTTTCAACTTTCTATTCATTGCTCGCACTTCCACTTGTGGTCTCAGGGGGAGTTCAGTCATCAAGTAAACTCAGATTTAAAGTCACAATTGCGAAAACGCAACTCTTACACTCTTACTTGTGCATTCCGCCAGTGACCTGGGTCACATGACTGTGAATAGCTCTGCTGTTGGGCTTTGTGTATTGCTTCCAGGGAGTAACACAAAGGAGCTTAGGTGTGGCGTAATGGGCCATTGCAGCAGGATGACTGGAGAAGGGCAGTACCCAGCCCCATTTCCACTTCAAAGAGACTTGCCTCTTGTAGACACAAAGGAACCTAACACCAGACAGTTTGGAGCCTTGACTGGGGAGGGGAAGAACTTTTCAAAATTAGTTGTGGGGGTACGACAGGGAGTCCTCCAGCACAAAGGCTAACACCAGATGTAAATATTGGACCTCCAGAGTCATTCATGAGAACACTCCTGGACCTATGGAAGTTACAGTAGAAGGACTGCCTGCTGATTGAAGGACTGCCTTTCTGTCTGAGAAGGAAGACTGGCCCTGCTTGCCTTCATCTCAGGCTACCTAGTGTGACTCCTAGGGTCTGTTGGGTAACCTGTGTGAGTTACAGTGACACAACAACTTTCAGGCGCCTACCTGCGATAGCCCAGCTGACATGCTGCAGCTGGACCTGCATTAACTTGCAACTGGACCTGCCTGGCATGCTTGCCTCTGCTGGAGTGAGTCCTTGATCCCCAAGATGTGTCCCCCATATTTTGGGCCCTTGGCTGGCATTGGAGTGTACTTCTCCTTAAAAAAAATATGAGAATTTTGAAGTATGGGCTTTTCGTAACTGCGAACAGGCCTGTTAGTGCTGAAACTCTGCCACCTGTGATGACCACCAATGCAGAGCTCCATTAAACCCTGTTATTCACGTCAAGAACAACAGTCTGAGGCAACCAGCAGTGTGAGACTTCCTCTTCGCTCTACAGCAACAACTGCCAACCTGAAGCTACAGAAACAACCCTCTTTATGCTTGACCGTCTCTTTGCGCTACCACAACATCCTGCAATACCCATCCTGCCTATTGCACTACAGTGACAATCGTGAGATGTGAGGCAATTGTAAAGTGAACAAAGTGACAATCTTGCTCGTGTGAAAGGAAAGGCTGTTGGATGTCATTTTCTTTCAACACACCACAAAATATAAATATCTATAAATGAACTACAAATATTTCAAAGTAAATATTCTGAAGTCTAAAGGAAACAAAAATTTCAAAATGATCAAAACAAATCAGACACTACTTGGTGATGCACACATGACAAATATTCACTGAAACCCAATTTCCACAGATTATCGTTTGTGTGCTATATAATTTTGTCAGGAAAACTGTATGTCTTGTCAAATTTAGTTTTCATTTCAATAAAAGATGTGCTGTCTGTAAATAACCTCACCCTGGGTATGCATTAGTAATATATTTGTGACAAGTGTGCTCCTAAAGGCAACACCAGCTACAAACTACATCCTTACCACTATCCTGCTGAATGGGCATGCCCCATTTGTGACATTTGTTTACTGTGAGATGTTTGGATTTTTCTGAAACCCCATGAGTTCAGTGATGTATCATTGACAACAACACCCCTAGTCTGAAAACTGTTCCACCACCATTGTCTTAATGTGTATTTTAACAGGGGTATGAGGCATGCAACACAAATTTCTACAATTGACACATAAAATAAAAGTTACTCATCAATTACAGAGACTTTAAAAGTGTAAATGAGGTTTATGGGGTTGTAGGAAGGTGTGCAAATTGTTATGAAGAATGTAACCAGCTATTTGTTTCTTAATTGTTATAAGCGCAGTGCTATAAATGTATATTTTGTAAGAATCACAAAGGCCTGTTCCAAAGCTGTATCTTAATATTCCAGTTTTCATCAACTTTATAAGCTAAAGGTATTTGAAAATGTACAATTTCCCATTGTTTCCTCTCTGCCCCCATAAATTATTGGAGAACTATAAATCTTTAAAAAGTCTCTCTAAATATTGACTGCTTTTCACCAGTGTTACAGAGCTGATGTTCTTTCAAATATACAATTGGTCACTAATTTACCTAAGGTCACTTGTGAAAGAAAAGCAGTGAAGCATTTTCAATCCATTCAACTTGTATTCAATGTTTTGGACTCACTGGGTTCAAAACGTATCATTTGCCAAATGTTGTCCTAGAATTTCTGTGAGGTAAAACCCCATATAAAGGTTTTTAGATTATCTCATAAAGAGTGAAACAAATTATCTCACTGACAGACACTTGGAGTCCCAGTGAAAGTAGAGGTGCGCAAAACTCATGTGATTTCCTTTCATGTAATTACACAAAATTATGACACAATTAAACGTAATTACATGAAATACAAATCTGCCATTTCACTCTTTATTTTACCTTGAAATGCATTCTTGCGTTATTTAAATTTTGGCCCGGCTTATATAGAACCAGATTTTTCTGGCTAACAAAACTTCTCCTCCTTTATTGTGGCATACTTCATCATACATAATGCTACTCCATCTTGGAAAGATAGTTCTGTCAGGAAGGACTCAGTCTTCTCATTGGGAGAATTCTTCATAAAGTAATACTGGAAAGAAGTGGGATCCAGAATTATACAATTGCCTCAGGGTACACCAACAGATATTTCTTTTGTATGGGTACGTCAGGTAAAACTATGAGTAATGAGTACTATGACTCATACATCCTCACTACTTGCATGATTCATCCTGTAGTAATGCCCATAGGGGTCAAAGGCCTTCATCAGGGCTAAGGTAGATTCCTACCTAGCTGCTACATGTATTCATACACACAGGGGTCGGTTAGGGAACACTTTTTGTATCATACCTCAGTTGGTAATAAGACAGCAAAGATGCAACTTAAAAAGGTGTATAAATATAGTGAAATAAAAACATATAAACCCTGCATACACCACTTCCATGCACAGAAATACCATGACTGTGGTGCTTTCAAAGTGATAAAACATGCAAACTCTACAGATCAACAGGGTACACATGGAGAAAGACGAATACATGAACTCTCTGTCCAACAACTTACCTTAAACTAAGGGGTACCACGTCGGCATCCTCTGTAGTCAAACCCTTTTATGGCTAAAATGTTATTAGTTCATTCTTAGTATTCTTCAGACTACTAATGAGTGTGGATATGATACCAGTAATCCTTCTAGTAATGGTTGTTCCCATATACATAGCTTAATCCATAGTCTACAGAATTTGGTAATTATCATTATTCATACACTCAATCAGAATTGTATTAATTGCAAACAACAAGGTCTCTTGTTCCTTGAGACATTTATTTAGACTGTAGAAAGCCATATCACACCCTCCATTGTGTGATTTGTAACTTTTCTCAATTTCAGTCACATTAACCTAGGACACTGAAGAATTCGTAACACACACTCATACAACATTCAGACCACTTACTTCATCAAAAGACTATGCCCATCTTTTTGTGCCTAATACTTATCAGCCATCTGCACTAAAAGTCAGACGGACCGAGCACTTTATATGATTGGCATACTGGAGTCTCCAGTGAGTTGCACTGCTGTGAATCACATGCAACGTATAGGTATGCAATCTCTGAAGTCATTGCAGTGTAGCTGGTGCAGTGGAACTAGGAAAAGGTAGCTCTCCAAGTTTACATGTATCCAATACCTCTCTTTCAGTGCCAATGGACAGAGAGTTTCAAGGCAAAAAATGATGTATTCTGAGACCAGTAGGCAAGACAAGAAGTATGCTTTGCCTACCAGTCTCTGCATACATATTTTCTTGCATCCAGTCTGTCAGTCTATCTCTTCATGCTAGAATAAGGTTACCTATGATGATGCATGCCACAATAAAGTGACTGAGGTTTATTTATCTAGAAATATCTGATTCCAGTCGGACTCCGCATGTCTGTCCAACTGTCGCTGATACAAGTTGTTACACTCATTGTGAGATATTGCATTGATAGGGAATTCATGCAAGTTAGTGGTGGGTGCAACTCACCTAATTTTCTGTAGTGTAATTATGCAAATTTAGAGTAACACTATGCAAGATCACATGGAACTACGCAAGGAGCGTAATCCTGCACTTAGGTCTATTTTCTTAGCGCAAAATGAATCCTTGCATCCAAAATTGTGCTATGTATTTTGCCCTGGCTATGTCCCTGCTACCAGACACTGTCTTTTCCTCTATCTCACACATGCTGAACCCTCTTTCTCCCCTTGTAACGGTTTTCTGTTTTTACTATTCCTCATATTTTTTTACCCTCTGTGTGTTTTGATCTAAGAGAAAATATCCCATCAGAAAAATAAATGTCGTACCTCTAAAATAAGTGCCGGTGGCCCCCACCGGCCCAAATTAAGCACTGATCTGAAGTGAATGGGCAGGACACTGTCACACTAATACTGATACTGAAATCCTGATTTAGCAGTAAATTACTAGTCCATGGGGTTTGCACATGGTTGTTTTGAATAGTCTTCTCCTTGACGAACCAATAGTCCACATAGAAATAAACATGAATAGATTGGCGAAAAAGGTGTGCTGGCAACCACAGACATTTCAGTTTACAACACTCTTGAAATTGAAGAACTTTGAGCTCGTGTTTGTCATCTGCCAGAAATCTCGGATACTGCAAATGCACTAGCGATAACAAGATGGTTTGGGATGTGGTGGTAGGCATAATAAAATAATTTTGAGCTAACACATCAAGAATTTTAAATTCTTTTAAGGACACGGAGGCAAGGATTATGCTTCTCCTTCTTTGCTGTTTATGGTAAAAACAAACATAGCAGCCAATCAAATTAAACTTGAATAAATCAACATTTCCCGTGTTTCATAATGTCATGTCTTCTGTGCCAATGATGACTCGCACCATGTATATACATACTTCTTCCGGTGCCATCTTCTTCCTCTTTCTTTGCCCAATGGCGTCACTTGAACCTTGTGTCTTCACATTGTAGGAGGCTGGACTGGCTTGTAGTGAGTACCAAGGGGTACTTGCACCTTGCACCAGGCCCAGTTATCCCTTATTAGTGTATAGGGTGTCTAGCAGCTTAGGCTGATAGATAATGGTAGCTTAGCAGAGCAGCTTAGGCTGAACTAGGAGACGTGTGAAGCTACTACAGTACCACTTAGTGTCATATGCACAATATCATAAGAAAACACAATACACAGTTATACTAAAAATAAAGGTACTTTATTTTTATGACAATATGCCAAAGTATCTTAGAGTGTACCCTCAGTGAGAGGATAGGAAATATACACAAGATATATATACACAATAGCAAAAATATGCAGTATAGTCTTAGAAAACAGTGCAAACAATGTATAGTTACAATAGGATGCAATGGGGAAACATAGGGATAGGGGCAACACAAACCATATACTCCAAAAGTGGAATGCGAACCACGAATGGACCCCAAACCTATGTGACCTTGTAGAGGGTCGCTGGGACTATTAGAAAATAGTGAGAGTTAGAAAAATAACCCTCCCCAAGACCCTGAAAAGTGAGTGCAAAGTGCACTAAAGTTCCCCTAAGGACAAAATAGTCGTGTTAGAGGAATAATGCAGGAAAGACACAAACCAGCAATGCAACAACTGTGGATTTCCAATCTAGGGTACCTGTGGAACAAGGGGACCAAGTCCAAAAGTCACAAGCAAGTCGGAGATGGGCAGATGCCCAGGAAATGCCAGCTGCGGGTGCAAAGAAGCTTCGACTGGACAGAAGAAGCTGAGGTTTCTGCAGGAACGAAAAGGGCTAGAGACTTCCCCTTTGGTGGACGGATCCCACTCGCCTTGGAGAGTTGTGCAGAAGTGTTTTCCCGCCGGAAGAACGCCAACAAGCCTTGCTAGTTGCAAATCGTGCGTTTGGCGTTTTTGGACGCTGCTGGGGCCCAGGAGGGACCAGGAGGTCGCAAATTGGACCTGAAGAGAGAGGGGACATCGAGCAAGACAAAGAGCCCTCACTGAAGCAGGTAGCACCCGGAGAAGTGCCAGAAACAGGCACTACAAAGATGCGTGAAACAGTGCTCGCCGAAGTTGCACAAAGGAGTCCCACGTCGCCGGAGACCAACTTAGAAAGTCGTGCAATGCAGGTTAGAGTGCCGTGGACCCAGGCTTGGCTGTGCACAAAGGATTTCCGCCGGAAGTGCACAGGGGCCGGAGTAGCTGCAAAGTCGCGGTTCCCAGCAATGCAGCCCAGCGAGGTGAGGCAAGGACTTACCTCCACCAAACTTGGGCTGAAGAGTCACTGGACTGTGGGGGTCACTTGGACAGAGTCGCTGGATTCGAGGGACCTCGCTCGTCGTGCTGAGAGGAGACCCAAGGGACCGGTAATGCAGCTTTTTGGTGCCTGCGGTTGCAGGGGGAAGATTCCGTCGACCCACTGGAGATTTCTTCGGAGCTTCTGGTGCAGAGAGGAGGCAGGCTACCCCCACAGCATGCACAAGCAGGAAAACAGTCGAGAAGGCGGCAGGATCAGCGTTACAGAGTTGCAGTAGTCGTCTTTGCTACTATGTTGCAGGTTTGCAGGCTTCCAGCGCGGTCAGCAGTCGTTTCCTTATCAGAAGGTGAAGAGAGAGATGCAGAGGAACTCGGATGAGCTCTTGCATTCGTTATCTAAAGTTTCCCCAGAGACAGAGACCCTAAATAGCCAGAAAAGAGGGTTTGGCTACCTAGGAGAGAGGATAGGCTACTAACACCTGAAGGAGCCTATCAGCAGGAGTCTCTGACGTCACCTGGTGGCACTGGCCACTCAGAGCAGTCCAGTGTGCCAGCAGCACCTCTGTTTCCAAGATGGCAGAGGTCTGGAGCACACTGGAGGAGCTCTGGACACCTCCCAGGGGAGGTGCAGGTCAGGGGAGTGGTCACTCCCCTTTCCTTTGTCCAGTTTCGTGCCAGAGCAGGGGCTAAGGGGTCCCTGAACCGGTGTAGACTGGCTTATGCAGAATTGGGCACCTCTGTGCCCAACAAAGCATTTCCAGAGGCTGGGGGAGGCTACTCCTCCCCTGCCTTCACACCATTTTCCAAAGGGAGAGGGTGTCACACCCTCTCTCAGAGGACGTTCTTTGTTCTGCCATCCTGGGCCAGGCCTGGCTGGACCCCAGGAGGGCAGATGCCTGTCTGAGGGGTTGGCAGCAGCAGCAGCTGCAGTGAAACCCCAGGAAGGGCAGTTTGGCAGTACCAGGGTCTGTGCTACAGACCACTGGGATCATGGGATTGTGCCAACTATGCCAGGATGGCATAGAGGGGGCAATTCCATGATCATAGACATGTTACATGGCCATATTCGGAGTTACCATTGTGAAGCTACATATAGGTAGTGACCTATATGTAGTGCACGCGTGTAATGGTGTCCCCGCACTCACAAAGTTCAGGGAATTGGCTCTGAACAATGTGGGGGCACCTTGGCTAGTGCCAGGGTGCCCTCACACTAAGTAACTTTGCACCTAACCTTTACCAGGTAAAGGTTAGACATATAGGTGACTTATAAGTTACTTAAGTGCAGTGTAAAATGGCTGTGAAATAACGTGGACGTTATTTCACTCAGGCTGCAGTGGCAGGCCTGTGTAAGAATTGTCAGAGCTCCCTATGGGTGGCAAAAGAAATGCTGCAGCCCATAGGGATCTCCTGGAACCCCAATACCCTGGGTACCTTAGTACCATATACTAGGGAATTATAAGGGTGTTCCAGTAAGCCAATGTGAATTGGTAAAATTGGTCACTAGCCTGTTAGTGACAATTTAAAAGTAATGAGAGAGCATAACCACTGAGGTTCTGGTTAGCAGAGCCTCAGTGAGACAGTTAGGCACCACACAGGGAACACATACATGCACACCTATGAGCACTGGGGCCCTGTGTGACAGGGTCCCAGTGACACATACATATAGGCCACAACCTTATGAGCACTGGGGTCCTGACTAGCAGGGTCCCAGTGACACATAACAAACATACTGAAAACATAGTGTTTTCACTATGAGCACTGGGGCCTAGCCATCAGGATCCAAGTGAGACAGTGAAAACAGTGACAAACATCCTGACATACACTCACAAACAGGCCAAAAGTGGGGGTAACAAGGCTAGAAAGAGGCTACTTTCTCACACAACCCCCCCCCCCAAACGAAGGACAATAAGGCTAACCTTGGCCAGTTGAGACTTTATTGTCTAAGTGGTGATAAGTAGAGAGTAGCTCTGCAATAGACTGGTTACTCCCTTTATCATCCACTATATGGTTACTTCCCTGTGGGGATGTAAACCACCCTGTTTGAAGTTTTTTAGCTAAGCAACAATGTGAAGATGTATTTTCAGAGTTTCTATCAGTAAGTTTTAGTTTAGAGCAGTGGGAATTGTCCACTGAACCTATTTGTAATGATGGAAATGCCAGACAGGGATGCTGTCTCAATAAAGCCATAGCTGGGCAAAAACTTTGTCCATATGGCTGGAATAGAGAACAGGGATGCTGTTTCTCTTTAGTTGGAGCAGGGCAGGGATGCTGTCCTATGAGCTCCACACTAGGGCAGGGATGCTGTCCTAAGTGTTGTGAGGCAGTGCAGGGTTTCTGCACTAAAGTTTCTCTGGGAGGGTTGGAGGGATGCTCCATGTTAACTAAAATGGTGCTCTTTTTGTCACCAATGTTAGTTATCCCACAGAGAGGTACTTCTACCTCAGGGAGTCCAGCTTTGTCAGCTGATGATTCCCTTGGAACAGGTGCCACCCTAGGAGAGGTTTCTCCCACCACAGGAATGGTATCCTGAATGGTAGGGTGGTTAGGGGATACTGTGATACCCTTTTTACCTGTTGATGGAGAGGGATCCTGAGTTTTCAGGCCTTCTCTCCTTTGCTTTTTCATTTCAGTAGAAATGAGAGGGAACAATTCCTCAGGGATGCCCAGCATGGCTGCATGTGCATAAAACTCTACATCAGCCCAACCTGAGGCCTCTAGGTCATTACCTAAGAGACAGTCTACAGGCAAGCTAGGTGATACCACCACCTGCTTAGGGCCAGTAACTCCACCCCAACTAAACTGAATTATAGCTAAGGGAAGAAACTTAGTGGAGTTATGGACATCAATAATCTTATACTGTTGTCCAATGATGTGTTGATCAGGGTGCACTAGGTTTTCAGTCACCAAAGTGAAACTGGCACCTGTGTCCCTGTAGGCCAAGGCCTCAACACCATTTATTGAAACTGTCTGCCTGTACTTATCCATTGTAAGGGGACAAGCAGCCAGTGTGGCAAGGCCAATGCCACTAGGTGTGACAGAAACTGTCTTGGGACTGACTACCCCAGTTTCTACTATGGACCCAAAAGTGAACCCAACTACACCCTTTGCTTGACTGTTGCCAGCAGTCCCACCACCAGTACCACTACTGCTAGGGGCACTAGAGCTTGATGTATTAGTGGTGGTAGGCTCAGGGGGTTTACCTGGACAGGACTTATCCCCTGGCCTATGGCCTCTGTTTTTACACACAAAGCACCAAGGCTTTTTAATGTGTGCAGGTTGGGAAGAAGAGGAAGAATTTGTTTTATCCCCACCCTCTGAAGAGTGTTTAAGATTTGAAGTGGGATCTTTGGTTTTACCCTTATCCCCATGCTTATCTTGAGATTTTTCACCATCTTTCTTCTTATTGCCTTCTTTGTCACCCCCTGTATGAACTTTTCTGTTCACCCTTGTTCTGACCCATTTGTCTGCCTTCTTTCCCAATTCTTGGGGAGAGGTCAGATCAGAGTCTACCAGGTACTGGTGCAACAAATCAGACACACAATTATTAAGTATATGCTCTCTCAGGATTGTGTTATACAGGCTTTCATAATCAGTAACTTTACTGCCATGTAACCACCCCTCCAAGGCCTTCACTGAATGGTCAATGAAATCAACCCAGTCTTGTGAAGACTCCTTTTTGGTCTCTCTGAACTTTATCCTGTACTGTTCAGTGGTTAAGCCATAACCATCCAGGAGTGCATTCTTAAGAACTTGGAAATTATTAGCATCATTTTCTTTCACAGTAATGAGCCTATACCTACCTTTTCCACTAAATGATAGCCATAGGATAGCAGCCCACTGCCTTTGAGGGACATCCTGTACAACACAGGCCCTCTCAAGTGCAGCAAACCACTTGTTAATGTCATCCCCCTCCTTATAAGGGGGAACTATCTTGTGCAGATTCCTGGAATCATGCTCTTTTGCAGGATGACTATGGGGAATACTGCTGCTGCCACCATGGGTATCTAAACCCAACTTCTGTCTTTCCTTCTCTAATTCAAAAGACTGTCTATCCAAATCCAGCTGTTGCTTTTTAAGCTTCAGTCTGGTTTGTTCCACCCTCAACTTATTGAGTTCCCTCTCTAACATTCTGTCATCAGGGTTGGTGGGAGGGACATTTCTAGAAACAGAGCTATGATGGGAATGAACAGAAGGAGACCTGTCCCTTACAGAAGGCACCCTAACAGCTTGGTTTACAGAAACATTACTACCAGTATGGTGAGAATAAATGCTTTTGCTATGATGTGAGACAACACTATTTATTTGGTGTGGCTCATCATCATTACCATCTATGCTAGATTGTCTAGTAATGGGCAGGCTAGGAAGTTTCTTTCCTGAATCTTTTCCTGGGGGAGTCCCTGAATCAGATTGAGAACTATTAGGTACTTTTTCAACAGATTGGGCACCTATGGCCTTATCCTGTTCTCTAAGCATGTTAAGTAACAGTTCCAAGGAAGGATTCTTCCCTACACTCAAACCTCTCTCTATACAGAGACTCCTTGCTCTTTTCCAGCTAAGGTTGTCATATGAAAGTTTGGACAGATCAACACTTTGGCCTGTGCCAGACATTTTTTAGAGGGAGTTAAAGTGATAGAAAAAGAGAAAAAAGTTTTCAGAACTTTTTGGAAAGACAGAAAAAAACTTTTTAAACTTTTAAGAACTTTTTGAAAGTTTAGGAGTACTTTTCAGCACTTAGAAAAGAGTGAAAAGAGGAAATGCAAAACTTTTTGGCTATGTGTATATACACTGACCTTGTTTTGTATATTTTTCTCTTATGAAAAGTACAATGACAAGAGTGGTAAGTAGTCTCAAGCACTTATCCCACCACTGCACAACCAATGTAGGAGGCTGGACTGGCTTGTAGTGAGTACCAAGGGGTACTTGCACCTTGCACCAGGCCCAGTTATCCCTTATTAGTGTATAGGGTGTCTAGCAGCTTAGGCTGATAGATAATGGTAGCTTAGCAGAGCAGCTTAGGCTGAACTAGGAGACGTGTGAAGCTACTACAGTACCACTTAGTGTCATATGCACAATATCATAAGAAAACACAATACACAGTTATACTAAAAATAAAGGTACTTTATTTTTATGACAATATGCCAAAGTATCTTAGAGTGTACCCTCAGTGAGAGGATAGGAAATATATACAAGATATATATACACAATAGCAAAAATATGCAGTATAGTCTTAGAAAACAGTGCAAACAATGTATAGTTACAATAGGATGCAATGGGGAAACATAGGGATAGGGGCAACACAAACCATATACTCCAAAAGTGGAATGCGAACCACGAATGGACCCCAAACCTATGTGACCTTGTAGAGGGTCGCTGGGACTATTAGAAAATAGTGAGAGTTAGAAAAATAACCCTCCCCAAGACCCTGAAAAGTGAGTGCAAAGTGCACTAAAGTTCCCCTAAGGACAAAATAGTCGTGTTAGAGGAATAATGCAGGAAAGACACAAACCAGCAATGCAACAACTGTGGATTTCCAATCTAGGGTACCTGTGGAACAAGGGGACCAAGTCCAAAAGTCACAAGCAAGTCGGAGATCGGCAGATGCCCAGGAAATGCCAGCTGCGGGTGCAAAGAAGCTTCGACTGGACAGAAGAAGCTGAGGTTTCTGCAGGAACGAAAAGGGCTAGAGACTTTCCCTTTGGTGGACGGATCCCTCTCGCCTTGGAGAGTCGTGCAGAAGTGTTTTCCCGCCGGAAGGACGCCAACAAGCCTTGCTAGTTGCAAATCGTGCGTTTGGCGTTTTTGGACGCTGCTGGGGCCCAGGAGGGACCAGGAGGTCGCAAATTGGACCTGAAGAGAGAGGGGACGTCGTGCAAGACAAAGAGCCCTCACTAAAGCAGGTAGCACCCGGAGAAGTGCCAGAAACAGGCACTACGAAGATGCGTGAAACAGTGCTCGCCGAAGTTGCACAAAGGAGTCCCACGTCGCCGGAGACCAACTTAGAAAGTCGTGCAATGCAGGTTAGAGTGCCGTGGACCCAGGCTTGGCTGTGCACAAAGGATTTCCGCCGGAAGTGCACAGGGGCCGGAGTAGCTGCAAAGTCGCGGTTCCCAGCAATGCAGCCCAGCGAGGTGAGGCAAGGACTTACCTCCACCAAACTTGGGCTGAAGAGTCACTGGACTGTGGGGGTCACTTGGACAGAGTCGCTGGATTCGAGGGACCTCGCTCGTCGTGCTGAGAGGAGACCCAAGGGACTGGTAATGCAGCTTTTTGGTGCCTGCGGTTGCAGGGGGAAGATTCCGTCGACCCACGGGAGATTTCTTCGGAGCTTCTGGTGCAGAGAGGAGGCAGGCTACCCCCACAGCATGCACAAGCAGGAAAACAGTCGAGAAGGCGGCATGATCAGCGTTACAGAGTTGCAGTAGTCGTCTTTGCTACTATGTTGCAGGTTTGCAGGCTTCCAGCGCGGTCAGCAGTCGTTTCCTTATCAGAAGGTGAAGAGAGAGATGCAGAGGAACTCGGATGAGCTCTTGCATTCGTTATCTAAAGTTTCCCCAGAGACAGAGACCCTAAATAGCCAGAAAAGAGGGTTTGGCTACCTAGGAGAGAGGATAGGCTACTAACACCTGAAGGAGCCTATCAGCAGGAGTCTCTGACGTCACCTGGTGGCACTGGCCACTCAGAGCAGTCCAGTGTGCCAGCAGCACCTCTGTTTCCAAGATGGCAGAGGTCTGGAGCACACTGGAGGAGCTCTGGACACCTCCCAGGGGAGGTGCAGGTCAGGGGAGTGGTCACTCCCCTTTCCTTTGTCCAGTTTCGCGCCAGAGCAGAGGCTAAGGGGTCCCTGAACCGGTGTAGACTGGCTTATGCAGAATTGGGCACCTCTGTGCCCAACAAAGCATTTCCAGAGGCTGGGGGAGGCTACTCCTCCCCTGCCTTCACACCATTTTCCAAAGGGAGAGGGTGTCACACCCTCTCTCAGAGGAAGTTCTTTGTTCTGCCATCCTGGGCCAGGCCTGGCTGGACCCCAGGAGGGCAGATGCCTGTCTGAGGGGTTGGCAGCAGCAGCAGCTGCAGTGAAACCCCAGGAAGGGCAGTTTGGCAGTACCAGGGTCTGTGCTACAGACCACTGGGATCATGGGATTGTGCCAACTATGCCAGGATGGCATAGAGGGGGCAATTCCATGATCATAGACATGTTACATGGCCATATTCGGAGTTACCATTGTGAAGCTACATATAGGTAGTGACCTATATGTAGTGCACGCGTGTAATGGTGTCCCCGCACTCAAAAAGTTCAGGGAATTGGCTCTGAACAATGTGGGGGCACCTTGGCTAGTGCCAGGGTGCCCTCACACTAAGTAACTTTGCACCTAACCTTTACCAGGTAAAGGTTAGACATATAGGTGACTTATAAGTTACTTAAGTGCAGTGTAAAATGGCTGTGAAATAACGTGGACGTTATTTCACTCAGGCTGCAGTGGCAGGCCTGTGTAAGAATTGTCAGAGCTCCCTATGGGTGGCAAAAGAAATGCTGCAGCCCATAGGGATCTCCTGGAACCCCAATACCCTGGGTACCTTAGTACCATATACTAGGGAATTATAAGGGTGTTCCAGTAAGCCAATGTGAATTGGTAAAAGTGGTCACTAGCCTGTTAGTGACAATTTAAAAGTAATGAGAGAGCATAACCACTGAGGTTCTGGTTAGCAGAGCCTCAGTGAGACAGTTAGGCACCACACAGGGAACACATACATGCACACCTATGAGCACTGGGGCCCTGTGTGACAGGGTCCCTGTGACACATACATATAGGCCACAACCTTATGAGCACTGGGGTCCTGACTAGCAGGGTCCCAGTGACACATAACAAACATACTGAAAACATAGTGTTTTCACTATGAGCACTGGGGCCTAGCCATCAGGATCCCAGTGAGACAGTGAAAACAGTGACAAACATCCTGACATACACTCACAAACAGGCCAAAAGTGGGGGTAACAAGGCTAGAAAGAGGCTACTTTCTCACACACATGTACTTGCATAGGCCTTTGAACTGGACCCACTGCTTGATTTAACGGAACGTGAACAACCACAAACTTAAAGGACGACCAACAGGGTCTGGAATTGCCAAATAAGGAGAGAGAACTGTATTTCTTCATCCATGCTTATGTTCAGAATCTGGAATAAAGTAAGAGAAGACGTAGTAACATCTAAAACTGTCACATAAGTCATCACAATTAACTTTCACAATTTGGGAGGGAAAACATCAGCAATACAATTATTGTTGTTTTTGTATAAATACAACTTTCATATGATGATACTGATGAATGACTGGATGGGATAATCCTTGCCTCCGTGTTCTTGATAGAATTTAATATTCTTAATGCATTAGCTAGAAAAATGTATTCTATGACAGGACCGGAGGCTTCGGATTATGCTTGCTTGGAGCTGTTGTGTGACTAAAGAAGCAAAATCTAGAATTGGTTTATAATAAAAGGTTATAAATGTAGAATCGGCAGACCAGTCTGCTGCTTTTATACTGTCCTGTAAATGTGAACCCAAGTTAAATAACTTAAATGGCTTAGAAGCCATGGCTCCTCTCACTGAGTGTGCACCAAATATGGACCTGTCTATGCCAGCTTCTGAAAGATTCCATTTCACCTGGCGAGCTAATGTGGCAGAGGACACTGGATGGAAAGATTTCTGAAGGGCAATCAGGAGCTGTCCGCCATTAGACTTGTGCAATCTTCATATTCTTCTAAGCAATGAACAATGCAAATTTAGGATTCTCCAGGAAACTAGGATAGGTACTTGTTTAGAAAAACCGGGGGAAAAAATCTTGACCCATATGGTCTAGGGCTTTGATATCTGACACCCTCCTACAGGATACCAGACATAATAGGAGAGTTAGTTTGGCTGAAAGCTGTTTCCTAGACAGATCAGTGTTACATGGCCAACGTTGCAAAAATTTTAGAATGATGTTAACATCCCACAAAGTTGAATATCTTGGCAGGGGAGGGTAGGAGAAGCGAATGCCTCTCATGACTATACTTACCAGAGGATGTTCCCCCAAAAGTTTACCTTCTATAAAAGCATGACCTGCGGAAATAACAGAGCACTAATTGTTGACTGAACAATAGCTAAGGCTACTGGAAGCCATTTCTGCTAAGAAATCGATGGCAAAGGTAACAGGCGTCCCTAGGGGAACCACACCCTGAGGGTCGCACCAACCCAGCCACTTTTGCCTAGCTGAGGCGTACCTCTTGCAAGTGTATTCAGACCAAGAAGTAAAGATGAAACTAACAACTTGTTCCAAAAGGTTTGGCACAAACCATCTTGTCCGGAAATTCACCAAGCCACGAGTTGAAGATTGCCCTGTTGTAGAAGAGGATTACTGTGACCCATCAGGTCCGTCAACAGATCTGGCACAGAGGGTATCAGCACCAGACAATCTTGAGACATTTCTAACAGAATAGGGAACCAAGGCTGTGCTTTCCATAGAGGTAAGTCAATATCAGCTCTGCTCGTTGACATAGGGCTTGCGCTGCAACCCTCAGAATCATTAGGAACAGGGGAAAGGCATAGTGCAGATGACCGATCTATTGTTAAAGGAAGGCATCCATGGCACTGGCTAGTGGGTTCGGGCTTCACAAGAAGAACCGGGGCAGTTGGTGGGACAGATGTGATGCAAACAGATCTGTGTGGCACAGTCCCCATCTATCTTGAAGTGGTAGGAACACTGAAATGAGTATCTTCCATTCATTGGAGTCTCTGAGATATCTCAAGTTCCAATCCGCAACCACATTGCATTGTCCTGGGAGATATTCTGCAGTCACCGAAATTTTATGTTGGAGGCAGTATTGCCCAAAGTTCTTCACAATCTCTGTCAGGATTGGGGAACGTGTTCCCCCCAGCTTGTTGATATATCGGACCGCTGACATGTCTACCCTCAGCAGAATGCAGCACTTGGAGAGGGGAGCTAATGTCTGAATTTCAAAGGAACAGGCCAAAAGCTCCAAGCAGTTGATGTGCAACTGGGATTCCTCTTTGAGACCATTGACCACCGGTGGAATGGTCACCGAACCTGCCACCCCACCCCCACCGACTAGCGTCCACTTTCAGAACAACATCCGGTTGAGAACCGAAGATAGCACTGCTGTTCCATGCTGGCGTGATCTAGCCACCACTGAAGCTCGGCCTTTGTCTCTGGATTGAGAGAAATGAGTTCGGATTTTTAAGAGTTGAAGTGTCCTGTAGTGTAGAGGGGCCGGGAAGATGGCTTGGCTCGAGGATGCCAGGAGGCTTACAATCCTGGCTAAAGTCCTGAAGGAAAACTGGTCCTTGTGTAGGTCAGACTTGATTTTTTTTGGGACTATTTTCAGTTTTTGTGTAAGAAGGGACAGAAGGGAGAAAAGAAAGTTGAACTGGAAACTAGAAACTAAACTCTCTGCAGCGGGAGGGAGAAAGGACTGATTTCTTTATGTTAATAACGAAGCCTAAACCCTGTAACAATTAGATGGTCCAATCTAGGTGAGTCAGGAGAGATTGAAACTCTTGGACCATTTTTAGAATGTCATCCAAATAAATGCTGAGATGGACACCCTTGGAGCAGGAGATCTCTACCACCAACCGGTGCATGATTTTGGTGAAACACCATGGGGCGGAAGATAGGCCTAAAGGGAGCACTTTGAAGTAGAACCACTGGTCCTTCCATTAGATTTGGAGAACTTTCCAATGAGGCTGCCAAACTGAAATCAAGAGATATGCATCCTTCCAGTCCAGATGAACCATCCAATCGCCTTCCTGAAGGATTTCTCTCAAAAGATGGATTCCCTCAATTTTGAAATGGTGGTAGAGTATCCAACTGTTGAAATCCTTCAGATTTATGACCAGGCGTGAGCCTCCACCTTTTTTCGTTACTATGAAAATATTGCTGCGGAAGCCTGAGGGTTCTGGGGGGCAGGGGAATATTGTTTCTTTCATTAGGAGCTACTCTATCTCTTGTTGGATAAAGGCTTCATCTGCTTGGGAAAAATGGAGAAGGGGAGGTAATAGGATTTGCTGGGGAACTCCAAATAATTCTATTTTGAAACCAACTACTATCTCTAGGTTCCACAGGTCTGAAGTCAGGCAAGACCAATTGGCCAGGATTAACTGTGTCCTGCCCCCTAAGATCACAGATGTTAGTGGAATTAAGCTTAGCTTCGGTGGTCGTTCCGGAGCTATAGCCAGCTTAGGCTCGGACAGACCCTCTGTTGTGTTAAGGTTGCCACCTTGATGTCTGGCCGGATAGAAGGTGTCTCTGTTCTGGGTGGAATAATCACAATCTCCGGTTGAGGTAGAAGAAAGGGGGCTGCGGGAGACAAAGCAGCCGGATGTTCGCCCTCTGATACGGCCGGCCATGGCAAAAAAGGCGTTGGTTCAACTCTTTCTATATGGAGCTCTAAGCTTTGTCCAAGGTCATAAATGTGTAGACAAATTTTTCAATATCTTTCATGAACTTGTCGCCAAAGAACATACCATTAGCCAAGGGTCTGGGTTCTGCATTGGCTAGTTTAGTTAACTTGGGATCTATGCGCATGAGCACAGATTGTCTGTGCTCCACAGATAATGCTCAGTTTGTGTTGCCTAAAAGGCATAAAGCGCGCTGGGCTCAGCCTGCCAAAATGTCAAGGTCGACAGGAGTGTCAGATTGCTTGGCTGTCAAGTGTTTTACATAAAGGCCCTGAAATATCGAGAAGTCCTGGCAGACTTTTCAGGATCTGCCTATCCCTTTCTTGGGATCTTTTGAAAAGCATTTATGGAAAGTGCCCAGATTGGCGTCCAACTCTGGGGTTTCAATGGCTTTGTGCTGGATGTCTGGGCGTGGAGATTCAGATTGTAGTCTATTTCAGACGACTTCATCGAAGACCTTGCGTGATCTGTCATGGGCATAGTCGGATACAGCTGGAAGTGGCTACCAGTCTCAGAAATGGGGATGGACAATGTTGTCTGGGTCAAAGTCAAGTGTGGACTCTTGAGGAGGCAAGGTGTCTGAAAGGGAGAAGACTTGGCTATGTGAATTGTTTCATCGATGTTTTGGAGCTCGGTAGAAGTCCCCATCATCACAATCTAAATTGTTGGAGCCAGATGCCACAGTGTCACTGTCTGGGGGGGTGGGGGGGACTGGGGAAGGGGTCAGTCAGGAGGGAGTGTGCTGGTGGATGATTTGGGTGTTGATTAGGTGCTGTCTGAAGAGAGGTCCTGGGATATGCACACCATGGTCCCTGTGTGGGGCCAGTTGGTTGACTGAGGGACTTTGTTCCCTTGTTGAAGAAGGGGAGGAGGGGTGCAGATAGAGCATATCTTTTTAGTTGGTGCGCTATAGGCTGTAGTGCGACTGCCAATGCTCTATTTACAGATTGTGTGACTGATGCATCCAAAGCATGGACAATATCCCCAGATAGAAGCAGATCCTCATCATCTTGAGGGAGACTTTCAGGTAAGTCATTTTGGGCCATGATACTTTGTAAATTTAAGTGGCTCTAAAGGTAACAGTCAAGGGGGGCAGCTCAGTTAAAAATAGGTCACTTTCTGGAGGCTAGAATGAGAGAAAATGTTTATATATTGATCCCAGCTTCAGGGTATTTCAGAATAATAAGGGTACAAGCCCCTCAGGATAAACCTGTAATTGCCTGAACTTGCCTGGCTTAGGACATATGGGAGATGTTTCAGCAGCTACAGAGGCTGAACATCAAACATGAAGCCTCTCGGGGGGCGTGGCCAAGATGGCAACCGGAGCGGCAGCATGAACGGAAGCTCCGCTCCCGGCCGTAAAAATAATCCTGAAATCATCGCTCCCCAGCTGTTTATCGGGTGAGCATCGATCTCCCCTCCACTCAGGACCTCACTAGACTGCTCCGTGAGTGCCTGACTTGCCGTCTTTAGCCCATGGGGAGCAGGTCCAGTGACCTGCGGCCTGGGCTGTGCCAGACGAGATGCGGCCTCCGACGAAGACACATCCCGCCCACAACGGCTGAAACGGAAGCCGGCGGTATCACGATATGGTGTTGGTGAGTGCTGCCCTGCCAAGCACAATCGAAATTTGGGCACCACTCTAATTGAGCCTGGAGACTGCCGAAAGCAATCCCGAGGGTGGACCCAAGTGGAAACCGCGTCATTACCACGCATAGGGCCATAGCACAAACTATATAATATAAAAACAAAAAAAACAAAATAATGGCCATCTGATGCGTATGGCCTACTAGGTGGAGTGCGGAAGCTGCTCCAATGAAGAGAGCGCACAACGCAACCGGCAATCCCTCTGCAGCTGAAATGTAACCCGCGCCTGCCGAGTGTCTGAGATGCTTCCAGTCCTGCTGCTGACCCTTGGCACCGGCGACTACGACACACACTGGCGTACGTGCTATACTTTGTGACCACAAGTAACGTGCATCATAATCCTGCTCTGCCCTCCCTGGGAAACGTGGCAGGAGCACAGTAAGAATACAGGGAGCACGGCAGGGCTGTGTTACACTGCGTCGCCTGGAGCACAAGTAATTTGGACCTAGATGCGCACGGCGTCCCGAGTGAGTTGCCCCTCAGAGAGGTCCGTCCGGCGACACACACCGGCCCGCAGTGGGCGTGCTGCACCCTCCACTACGGACAGTGCTACACACTCCCCATCCGGTGCGGAATCAGGATACAGCTCGACGCAACAGCTGAATTGAGATGAGTACTCATGTGTGCTCCATGGGGAGCGGGGGTGTGGCAAAGCCGCAAACCTCTGTGTGGCGGAATGAGGTTCATTTCTGCACTGGAAAAACTTTAAATCCCATACTGTCAGGCCAACAAAAAGACAGTATTGTACTGCAAACACACCTGGACATACCCACAAACCTGCCCGCGTTCCTTCCCGCAGCACGCAGCCAGCATCAAGCCTGCCTGGAAATTTGTGAAATCACTGCCACACTACAGAGATTCAGCAATCCTGAAGTTATATTGAAATTGTTCAGTAAAAAACCCAAAACAAAGCAGGTCCTTGAGTTCAGGAATGCGCTATATGAAACCGCGACCTCTATAAATCAGCGAGGTCCACCTAACCTGTGCACTGTCGTCCCCCTGCTCCAATAGGCTCTCTGGATATCTTCTCCTACGTGGGGACACATTATACATCCAACGTCTACTGATACCCCCTGCTGACACAAGAGGCAAATGGGCAAACCTAAGTCCACGAGAGCACCCACGGAAACTATGGATACATACGTCCCCCCTCCAGGCGAACAAAGTGCGACTTATCAGGCATTACAAAAAATGGAAACCACCTTACACAACCATACATCGCAGTTTGAAAAGGTGCTGCAGGCCATCCTTAATACCAATCCAACCCTAGAAGCAAAGATCGGCGAAGTGGTGGAGGATGTCAACTTACTTCGTTCTGATCAACATACATTATCGGATCGGGTTGGGGAGGTGGATAGGGATTTGGCTGAAATACCTCCGGCAGGAAAAACACTTCAAGAGCAGTTGCTACATTTACCGACAGAGGTGGATAGCCTAAAACGCAGAGCAGAGGACGCGGAAGGAAGATCAAGATGCAATAACATACGCCTGGTGGGCTTCCCGGAACGAGTGGAAGGCCCCAGTGCTGAACTGTTTTTGGAGAAATGGCTCACGGAGACCCTCCTATGTGACAAGGTTCCGAAGTTCTTTTCAATAGAATGTGCACACAGAATACCAGGCAGGCCCCCGCCGCCAGGAGCACCTCCTCACCCCTTGATAGCTAGGGTGCTCAATTATCACGACAGGGACCTTATATTACAGCTATTTTGCAAAATGAACACTGTACGACACGAAAACACAACGATTACAGCCTATCCTGATTTTACTGCAAAAGTCCAGGGTAAGC
This sequence comes from Pleurodeles waltl, assembly GCF_031143425.1. Classification (NCBI taxonomy): domain Eukaryota; kingdom Metazoa; phylum Chordata; class Amphibia; order Caudata; family Salamandridae; genus Pleurodeles; species Pleurodeles waltl. Next base: position 345,158,780 of record NC_090438.1, read on the forward strand.
AAAACTCTTTCTGTAAAGGAGCGCCTCTGCAAACATAATATCAAATATGCGCTGCTATTTCCGGCTAAGCTCTGAGTGCAGGATGCCTCTCAAGTACACATTTTTACTTCACCAGAGGATGCCTGGACCTGGCTGCATGCCAAGGGGCTAGCTAGACTGCAAATTCAGAGAACACAGAGGAAGGCTGGTCTTCTCTAAAGGTAAAGCGCAGGCAACAAAAGCAACAAGGGCTGGGGCCCACTCCCGAACACCCGAACACCCGAACAACTGATTGAGGAACGCACTAAGCTCTTGCACGCCACGTCCAAATTTGTTTCTGATCCTCCAGTGGCATCACCCAAACAGGCGGATGCTGAGCCAGAACCAGATACCCCCTCTGACTCTACAGACTCCCCGTTGGTACCGTTGCTAACTCTGTGCTCTGCTGACGATATTTGAAATTGTTCTCCTACCTTCCCGATCACAAACGTTATGCTGTAACACACTACCAGGTACCAAGTTTTGTGTATGGAGGATTGTATTTCTTCAAACCTGCGGATGGGTGAGACCTGTTGCACAACTTCCTCCCCTGGGACACTTCTAAGTGAGGTTTAGGCGGAGGGTTGAGTGTGACTATCCGTAGAGCCGGGAGACTGAACTCTTAATTTTCACTTACATTATACATGCCCCGCTCCATATGGACCTCTTCTACTCGATGCCATTCAGCGGATTTTATTCTGCTAGGGCAGTTATTGTATTATTGTTTTGTATTGTTTTTGGTAGTTTTTTTTTCTTTGTTATCTTTTTATAGAGTTTTTTCTTAGGTGCTTAAATAGGATAGTATTATTAGCGTCACATATTATATCTTGCCTGCAAGGCATCCTACAGTAGTTGAGAATGTGGGGGCTCACATATAATAGGTTGTTGGTGTCTGTTATCTTTTGGGAAGGGTTGGAGCAGGGGACTTTTGATGCACTAGTCTACTCAATCTTCACATACTCTCATGCCACACTGGGAAGTAAACATGTTCCACGATATAATGCGATGACTTGGAATGTAAGAGGGATGGCATCTCCGCGCAGGCAACAGCGAGTATATGCATATCTTAGGAGACACCAAATACATATTGCGATGCTACAAGAAACGCACCTTTCAGCTACTGCACTAGCAAAAACAAGTGTGTGGGACAACATCCTCGTCCTTTGCCTGTGGGGTAGTAATCTGGATAGCCCCGGGGGTACCGTATGTGATCGACCGCACACAGATTGACCCAGACGATAGATATGTGGTGACGGAAGGTAACCTGGATGGCCTGCCCTCGTCACTGGTAGCACTGTATGCCCCCAACATTAATCAATGCAGTTTCCTACACACATTAACCATGGAGATGCTCCACGACCCAGCGACAGATAGTAGTTGGGGAGGAGACTTTAATTGTGTCTTAGATATCCACATGGATCGGTCATTTCCCCCACTCCCAACCGCCCGAGCAACCGAATCTAACGAGAATTTGCAACATGGGCAGCAAGTAATGACTTAAGAGATGTCTGGAGATCAGAACACCCGAAACACCGTGAATACTCCTTTTACTCTCCCGTACATCTCTTACACACAAGAATAGACATACTATTTACATCATCAGCTATGACTCATAGGATACGCGCCTCAGACTACTTGGCTCCAACCATATCGGATCACAACCCACTGCGATTGACATTAGATTGGTGTCGACCGCACACACAAATCCCCACATGGCGCCTACAGACGGAGGCACTTGAAGACCCCCCTCTTTCGCACCAAACTCGCTCAGTGCCTGACCAATTATTTCTCCTTGAACAACAACACAACCCTCTATCGGGCTACCGAATGGTACGCACATAAGGTGGTGGTGCAGGCCACTCTTTGGCAGCATCTGTAAGAGTTAGGAGGTATTACTCAGGGAACTGAAGGAACTAGAGATCAAACTGCCGAGACGGAAACGGCGGTGGCCAGAGGGGAGTTGACATTGGAGGAATTGAAAGAGGTGAGGGCGAGTCAAAGTGAGGCAGACAATAGATTGTGCAAGCATGACTACAGACACTTTATGACACGTCAATATGCAGAAGGAGACCAATCAGGTCGGCTGTTGTCCTGGCTGGTGCGCCAGCCATCGCAGCCCTCACCTATAGGAACAATTAATCTGTCTTCCGGCACCATAATTACCTCCCAAGTTGAAATTAATGAAGTCTTCTGTATATATTATCGATCTCTGTACTCACACCCCCTCCTCCCCCTAAAACACAAATGGTTAACTTCTTAATGTCCATCCCTCAAAACCGCCTACTGACAGAACAGGCAGACGCAATGGAGGGCCCAATAGGTGTGTCTGGCCCTGTCACAGATGGCACGAAATAAGACTCCTGGCTCAGTCAGGCTAGCTATAGGATATCTCACCTCACTAGCTCCATATCTCCTACAGCCATTGCTTCAGGTGTTCAACGAAGCATAAGATCGGGTACAATTACCAGATTCAATGTACGAAGCCCTAATAGTGGTGCTTCCCAAGTCTGGTTGCGATCTGCTAGATGTCCGTTCATACTGCCCTCTATCTTTGCTCAACACCCACTGTAAACTCTTGGGAAAGATCTTAGCAAACAGGCTTCTCCCCTTCCTACCAAGATTGATCCATGAAGATCAGTCGGGGTTTATACCAGGCAGGAGCACTTTTCTAAATATTAGAAGATTGCTCCGTATAACACATAAGGGAAATCGTAAGGAAGCAGGGGCTTTGTCGCTGGACATAGAAAAAGCATTTGATATGCTAAGCTGGGAATATCTCATCGACACACTCGCAGCTATAGGATTTGGCCCCGGATACATTAGGTGGATTAAAACATTATATGCTGAACCCAATGCCCATGTTAAAACTGGGCAGGTCATTTCCGCTTTATTCCCAACAGGGAGAGGAACTAGACAGGGCTGTCCGTTATCTCCTCTATTATTTGCAATTGTTATAGAGCCACTGGCTGTCAAACTACGTACACAGGTGCAGATATGGGGCATCTCAGAATTGGATACATACCACATTATCTCCTTATATGCGGATGATGCCCTAATATATCTGCGTAATCATACTGCATCAATGAATGAGGTGATGATGATACTTGGGGGCATATTTATACTCCGTCTGCGCCGATTGTGCGTCAAAACTTTTTGACGCACAATCAGCGCAAACGTTGCCCCGTATTTAAACTTTGACGCCCGAGTCCGCGGACGACAAATCTACGCCGTGTGCGTCATTTTTTGGATGCGGCAACCCGCCTTGCGTTAATTATATGCAAGGTAGGCGTTCCCGTCCAAAAAATGGCCTAAACAGCCGTGCGTCGTATTTATGCTTTCGGGCAAAAATGACGAAGCCAGAAAATGACGCACAGCCTGATTTGCGTCAAAATGTAACGCCTGGGTCAGGGCAGGCATTCAAATGGGGCAAACACACCTGTATTTAATCAGAACACACAGAACAAACAGCAGAGCAGAAGAGCAGCAACAGGGAGCCATGGAGGTGATTCTAATCCAGCGTGCACGCAGACGCAGAGCCCAGCAACAATAACAGCAGCTACAACAACACCAGCAGGGACCCCAAAGGCAGCACAGAAGGCAGGAGAGGATATTCCGCCCAAGAAACAACCCTTCAGGGCCTCAAGGAACACAACATCATACAGAGGTACTGGTTAAACTGGCAGGCCATTCAGCAGCTGCTGCGCAACATTGAACAGCAGTTGGCCCCCACTTTGGTGACACCCGCACCATCCCAACAGAAACCAAGCTGCTTGCCGTACTTCGTATGCTGGCAAGTGGCTCTTTCCAAACAACTGGTGCCCTGGTTGGCGGAATATCACAACCATCATTCACCGCCTTTTTGCCCAAAGTACTGGACACCATCATTCAACTGTCACCCCGCCACATCTGCTTCCCTAACACACTGTAGAAGCAGCAGGAAACTAAACAGGGGTTCTACGCAATCAGTGGCTTCCCACATGTCCTTGGTGCAATCGACTGCACACATGTACGCCTTGTGCCACCTGCTGCAACTGAACACCTCTACCGCAATAGGAAGCACACACATTCCATCAACGTGCAGGCCTTAGTCGATCACCAAGGATTGATCACCAACATCGTGGCTAAATATCCTGGGAGTGTACATGACTCATACATCTTCCGTCACTGCACCATCAATCAACACTTCCAGGATGGACGATATGGCAATTGATTACTTGTCGGTAGGTACAGAAAACCTACTGACATACACACTGCACAGAAACACTCTAGGACACACAACACATACACCACAACTGCAACATGTCGACAAGAACACACTCAGGTCGTGACATAGCTAGCCAGGTTTCATTGGTCACCATTGAACCTGTCACACATCTGACAATACTGTACAGCCTAATGTCAATACATCTGTGGCACAACGTTTGGAGTGGGTCGGCTAAGTGTCACCTGCAAATAGTAAGCCTCACAATCATGTTTTCTACAATCCATTGCAGAAGTCTAAAGGTATGGGATGTACATGGTACATTGATATCAACGTGTTAACAACACTGTCAAAATTAACCTGTGTATGGAACTATCATCTCACCCCCAATCAAGACACAGGGACACCTGGATCACAAGTCACAGTGCAAGGGAGGGCACACTGGACTACAAAGTCCTAAACATACTGCTGACAACCACTCACCAGCCAAACACTCGGTCAGCCGACAAAACAACAAAATGCAGATGGTAAATCGTATAAGCCCAGGATGCTACACAGTAACACAAAAGAGACACAGACAACACAAGACAACTACTGACATGCAAGCTGATATTAATGGGCCAAGCTACATCTAAATTATACCAATCTCTTTCTCCTACAGCTGATCAGGGGTATAGAATCCAGCCATGGATCATGACACCATTTGCCAACCCAAGTACTGCAGAAGAGCGTGCTTACAATGAGGCACATAGGAGGACACGCAGCATAGTCGAGAGGACCTTCGGCATCCTCAAGTCCAGATTCAGGTGCCTCGACATCACTGGCGGTAGCCTCCTATATTCCCCTGAAATAGTCTGTAAGATCATACTAACATGTTCCATCCTGCACAACATTTGCATAAGAAGGAACATTCCCCTCCTGGAACCAGACCCCACATGCCTGAAGACGAGGAAGAGGAGGATGCTGCCCTGCAACATGAGGGGGAACAACCAAACACGGCTGCTGGAGTGCGTAGGCGCCAACACATTGTGAACAATTTCTTTTAAATATAATCACCATCACCACTTTATGAACTATTGTAAATAAACACTGATAAGAAACACCAAATCATGGTCTGGCTAATCATTTCTACACACCTTTAGCTCTAACTATCAGAAGAAGAGTGTCGCCTCATGGAGCATTGATGATATAACAATCAGGACACAGAAAATCCCACTACAAATGTGATGCCCATCATACAACGGTCACATACACACACACTGTAAATGACTGACATCCTGTACAGTTCACCTTTGAAGGGCAATAGCTGAGGACCACACCTATTACACACATACATGTTGGAAACATGGTTCATCGCAGCATATGGCACACAACTAAAACACCATCACTCAAGTAGGGGAAAACAGGCCTCATACATCAAGCAGTTGACATGCTTTTGCTTCTGGAACAGGAATGTGTGACCAGACCCTTGACATCAGTAAGTCCAACTACATACAATCTTTGCAAAGACTATCTGTCACTAGAGTTACACATAAGCAGAACATACACAGCACAAGTGCCACACATATGACAAGCATCCAGCACATTACATCCCATCTACATGTCAGCCCTTTTCTAAAATCCTGACACACCCATGCTCCTGGTCACACCCCACCTGTCTGAAGAGGTCCCTGGAATACAAATATGTGTACCCTGATTTTCCCTCATCTACACACACACACTAACAAGAGTCATCCAGTGTGCCACACCCTTTCCTATGGTATACCATTGTCATAGTACTATCTGACTGCATTGACGTCAGCTCAAATAATACACTGTCTTGGAGTTTATAAGGCCTGGTATCACCTGTAGATTGCTTTCCGTGTGAAAGGTACTGTAGGCCATTTGAAAGCAAATCTCATCCAACAGGAATTGTGAGACACTGATGGAGGCCACACCAGTGATCACCTCCATGCACACCACCCAAATTTACATGCACCGTCCCTGCTGATGCCTCCAACAGCATAGATGTTGACATTTTGGCAAATACACTGTTAAGCATTGCTACTAATGTAGCCGTGTAACACTGTATCTGGGTTCATGTGTCACCTTCAAAACAACACAGGACATACACAGTTTGACATGTCAACTGTCTACTGCTCCCTCCGACCAGTCTTAGTCAGACAACTGATCATGTCACATGTGAAAGAGCTGGATCCTGATTGACCCTGCATCCTGTCAGCCTGACTGGCACCTGTCCGTGGGTCACCCTAAAGATTCCCGGTGGCCACATATGGACCACACTTGCTGTTCAAAACCTCTCATTCCTCAGAGGCTAATTTGTCATTTGCCTCATCAATGTATACTCAAATACATTGTATTGCATCATCTGACTTTTACTTGTACCATATTAGTTACAGTGCCCTTGAATAGCTAAATCATGCCCCATCCCTTGTCTGGGCCTCATTAATGCCTAAACTACAAAGTGTGACAGTGTACCTGTGCCATAGCCTGGGATGGTATACGTGGGCTCTAGCAGAACCAGCAACCTCAGATAATGTCCATGAAAAGTCTACACATTTTAGGACCCTGACAGTTCACACGCTGAGTAACATTGTCCAAATAATAGAGATGGCCCGTGTGTGGTGAATAGCAGCCATATTATTCTGCACAGAGGCTATGATGTTCCCAGATGCAGTTGCATCCACAGAGGCCAACCTGAGTACAAATGTTGCAATGACACATACCGGATCCTGACACCTTAGACATTCTCTCACTCAGCACACCAAGGTTGCCCAGTTGAAAGTCTCATTACACGTCTTCAGTGACAGGGTGGGACCATCCACGTGTAGGTTCCCATGTCCTCAATGACTTTACTCACATTTATCTCCAAAGGATACTCATTAGATACACGATTAGCTGCCACTAACTCACGATGAGACCTGGACGTAACAGTGACAACATACACCTTACCAGTTGATACAGGATCAACATTGGACCACACACATGAACATGACACCTCTGTGCAATTGATCACAGGAAATATGTGGACACGGGCTGCCTCGGATGCTGGTACACCACAGCCACTGGAGAGGTGTGGTTCTGTTATATGTCATCAACTGTGGCCTAATAATACATATCTGCTCCACCTTTGGCTCTCTGGCACAATTACAAGGTACCCACTTCGTCAAGGCTTTTCCCTGACTCACGGTTAGAGTCACCAAAAAGTGCCCTAGAAGCAGTTTACAAATATCCAGGACAATAGGAAGGTTCGACTGTGGGCAATTCTCATTACCAAATGTCAGCCATCCATCTGGTGCATGTTTTTCCATTTGTGGTGTCTACCTTACCCAAAACCTTGGTAGGCCACACAATGGATGTTGCCACATGTATGACTGACACATGTCCTAACGCATTTCCACATTGACTTGCATCTATGGTATGGACACATTGACTACACATACTACAAGCAAATTTGCTATAATGCATCTTGTGATGCACACACACTGGGCCTACAACTACATTAGTGGGCACTGCACACACAGTGAGCCATAGGCATTGAGGTATCGTGCCCATGTACGTCACACTGCTATCTTCTCCTGATGGCAAACATGGCCAAATTCTGCAAGACATATATGTAGCCCAGACATTTGGTCAACTAGTGCGTCAGCTAAGGAAGTAGTGGTGCATTGTCAGCTGCAGTATGATGTCTCACATATGAACATACACCACCAATCACCAAAGTGGTTGCAAGCAGCCTATCACAGTAGTGTCCCAATTGTAACCTAGCATGAAGATTGAAACATGCGAATAAACCAGGTAATGCATTAAGGGCCACATGCATCAAAAACCTATTTGCTATTATAACATATGGAAATTTTAAAAATTGCTATTAAATCAATGCTAAATGGTATGTCTGATTTTTCAAAAGCAGTAATAGAGAAAACTTCAAATGGGCAAATGCTATTACTGATTTGCAAATAGAGAATCATACTCAATTTTCATCTATGGGCCTGCTGCCAATGGTTTAGCAGTACAGAAATTGGGAAAACCGTTGATTAATTAGCAAGTCAGGAACAGCAAATCCCAGGGTGCTGGGGGCCTAAGTCCCCCTCTGCTGCAGCCCAATTAAAAACATTTTACGGACACGTGAAGCACACACATGCTTAAGGGGCATGTGTGCACTACATGTCTATAGTAAAACATTTTTCTTCTAAATTATCTGGTAATTACCACATGGTTACCACCAAAAATTGTTTAGGCGTCAACTGCATTACCTAAATGGCCATTTTGCAATTAGGAAAAGCTTGATTACATGTGCTCACAAATTAGCTAATAAAGACACCCTGTTAGCTCTTTCATATTTGGAGAGTCGCAATTTGCAATTATCTACATGTGTGTGCAATTATAAGTAATCTCCATTTTGGCCAATCCTTACTATTGCACTGTGAATGCCTTCCATACATCCTGAAAGGTAGATTTGCTTTCGCTAAGCCCAGTATTTTGTATTTAGCACCGTTAGGTAAAGCAAATTTGCATGAATCATCTGGACATAAAAAATACATAATTTGCATTATGGGTCATATTTACATGCATACAGCTTGTGCGTCATATTTTTTGACGCACAGGAGTGAAAATAATGCTGCATCCAAATATTATTAATAATTGGTAAATAATATTTGGATGCAACATATTTTTCAACTCTGGAAGTGAAAATGATGCTGCATCCAAAATATATTTACCATTTATCAATAATATTTGGAGGCGGCATTAATTTCACTCCTGTGCGTCAAAAACTATGACGCACAAGTTGTATGCGTGAAAATATGACGCATAATGGAAAAAACGGCGGCCATGTTATGCTGGATGTGATGTAATAGGATATCCTGTTTACAGAATCTGTACAGTGGGTGTACTTTCACTTTCACTTTGCAGTCTGTGATTCTTCTAGACTGTGTGGCTGTGTGCAGAGTGTTGTCCTGTGATTTTGTGCTTTTGTGTGTTGAGTGCTATCTTACTTGTTGTTTTGTCATTTAAATATTGTTGTAAAATAATGTCTGAGTGTGTGTTGTTTACATTTGTCCAGTCCAGTGGTGTATTTATTGTCTGTGGGAGTCTGTTGTGGGTACTGTTATAAAGGGGATAGTTGGGCTCTTCTAATTGTTAGGTTTACTTTGTATTTCCTTACTCCTACTTTCCCCATTTTCGCCTTTCTTCTTTTTTTCCACTACATTTTCCCCTTTTCTGTGCTGAGATGTTGGGTAGGCCACGTCTTGCCAGGATGGGTGAGGAGGAATTGGGGGGGTTCATATGGCTGGTGTGCCATTTCTTCCCACTGATGCTCGAGGCTGGGGGTAGGGTGATTCAGGGGTATCCTACTGAGGCCCGAAAAGTCCGGTGGGGGAAGGTGTGGCATCACTTGGTGCGTGTGTATGGGAGCCAACACAATGACCACCAGCTGAAGCACCGCTGGGCTGACCTGATCTCCAGGGAGCAAGATCTGCTGTACCACCTGGGAATCATGATTGGTGGCCCTGTTGGTGAGTACAGATCATGTAAATGTGCACAATTAAAAGCTGGGTAGTGACATGAGATGATTGGTACACAATCTGCCAGATAAGTTGCTGACTGTGTGTAATGCTGAGGAAACATACAGGGTAATTGATGCACTATGTGAAGGATGACAAATGCTAGCAGTCAGGCAGCTCATGCTCTGCAAACTTACAGGATGCTTGTTGCTTAATGTAATTTAGTGCCGCCTTTGTGTCAGACAAGCTAAACATTAATGAGGCAATCATGACTCTACAGGTCACAATTGCCAGTGAAGTATGGATGTACTAACATCATACCTACATATGTTGACGCTATAGCTAGACTGACATTAGAAACCCTACATGATGCTGAAAATGAGTGCTGCCTTCACGTCAATTTTATGACAGCAATGTGGCCCAGACATATGTCTCATGTGTGTCTGGTGAGTGTGTATGGAAAGTGTTCACGGAAGTGCTATGCCTGTTAGGGATTAATGTGCTTCTTCATATTTTATTGATACATGCCAGATCTGGACATGAACCATTTTTGGAAAGGAGTCAGGTGCCCTCAGCTAACATCTTAGACAGGTATTTGGTGTTTCTTGTGCCAAAATCCGATTAGGGATGGCAGTCCAAAGGTATGGACTAGGGTACAAATATCTATGTTTGGTGCCAATCACCATTGTTGGGACACATCAATTTATGAAACTGTAACAACATGAGGTATTGCCAAAGTCCCTGCCCCTCTATACAATGTACCTATCTGTCACAAATGTGTCATGACCACATAGGCTGTTTGACAGGTCATGCAGTCCTCAAGTAACCTGCCTTTGGATGTCTCTCTTGGATGCACATGATGAGACGAATAAACACCAATATTGTTGCTGCTCACTAATGGAGGTGCATGTTTGCCACCACATGACAGTCAGGGCCACTGCATGTGTGTAGAAGTGTGAGTAACTGTAGCAGGAGACCCATCCTATGTAAATGTTGGCCGTGAGATATTCCATGCAGTATGAGCATGTCTGAAAGGGTTTCATTACTTATGTCGGCTTACACATTGTTTTTGTTATTGAAATTGTTTGTCAGTGCACTGATTCTGAGCACATTCTTCCTTCCATGCTTTACAGGTCGACCTGCACCGTACACAGTGGGAGAGGTGGCTCGTTTTGAGGACCCCGACACCTACATTGAGTGTTGACATGTGTGTTATGTTTTGTGTTTGCTGGTGATGTGTGATGGACTCCTGTGTGTTGAAGACATTGCAAGGTGTGATGCGCTGCCCAATCATTAGTCTTGTTCCATTAGTGGGATTTCAGTTCTTATAAAATTTTGAGTTGGCCAACGCTTATCCAATTGTCTGATCTAGGGTTTGTAGACCATTCCTGTAGGCCCCGCTATGAGCACTGGGGTGAGTCATGTGGAATACACTAGTTACAATAAGAGTTGCACTGGGACTCGTTTCAGACTGAGTCTGCATGTCAGACTCACATTCTCCCAGATAGCTTCTGCAAATTGCTTTTCTGAAGACTGCTGCTTCCCTATTCACCAATGTACTGAGTACACTGTAGGTTGAACCTTCTGGGAGCATGTACTTCCACATGTTGTACTACAAGTGTGTGGAACTAGAGTGCAAAGGCCTAGGTGTGCATGCTAATCATAATCATGGGTGTTCTTGCTACTCTGTGTCTGTTGAAAATAATGCCTCACTGGAAGTATGTGATGTTGACCTAGGTACCGGTGGTGTGTGTGTAGAGCCAAACACATGTGGAGCTTTCTATACACTCCTGGGTGTGCATGTAGTTTGGAATTGTTTGTTGTTCTTCCCTCCCCCCCAAACACAGGCATGGGTTTGTGAATAGGGTACCTAGGACTGAAGCTACCAGTATGTTACACATACTTGTGACTATTTGAAAGTTTGTTTTGAACCTAGTATGCAAACTCAGGTATGGCACATGAGTACTGTACTAGCAAATCCTATTACAAATAGCAGACCTTGTGGTTTGTGTTTATCATCACATACACTGACATATGTAGTCCAGGCAATAGGCAGAGGATGTGCAGCATGATTGTTAGCTGACAACTGTCAGTACTCTGATGGCAAGTTATTGCCAGTTGTTACCCATCATGTAGGTTTTGGATGTGCTATTTGTGAGATGTCCTTTGTAGGCAGGCTTGCCATGTACTTCCTCTGAGACTTTCAATGATCTGTATGGTGATATGAGCTGTTACAAGTACAGTAGATGTATTGTCAGATTGACCACTTGTGCTATTTCACACAATGCAGTTCCTATGGTAAATAGTTGCCCTTTGTCTTCACAGCTGCAAACAGGACACCCGCCCAGAAGCATGAATTTGAGAGGCGGGCCATGAGGTACAGACACATCCTGCAGGTGCAGTCGGGGTTCCGAAGGATGGCCCGTACATACCAGTCAGATCAGGCCTCCGGAGCATGGTGCGCTTCACCACAGGGTGGCCCAACGTTGCCCACCACAGCCACCACCACCACAACCACCGGTTCTCCCCAGGTGGCCACACCCACAGCGGGGACAGTTGTCCCTACATCTGCAGCACACCCAGGCCCCAGAAGTGTGACAGCTGCCGGACAGTCCAGTGGGCTATGCTCCACGCGGCCACAGAGCACCTCGGCCGGGACACAAACGGCACTAGCACCAACAGTAGACCCAGCGGCATTCCTGGCTTTGGAACATAAGATGGATGAGTTTTGAGGTGGGTGAACAATCTTACCCAGGATGTCAGCTACATAAAGAGGCGGGTCAAATCGATCAGGCAGACCCTCCGGAGGGCCAACCTCTAGAAATATCTTTTTGCAATGGACATGATTCCCTCCCCTCCCTCCTCTTTCCTTGTTCTCATGATTAGTGGGTTTGGGGGATTAGTGTTAGGTTAGTATAGGCTGTTAGTTTAGTTAGTGTTAGGGAGTGGGGTCCTGAATCTTTCTACTTTTACTTATTACGTGTGTGGGTGGGTGGGGGGCAATGTTGGGGTTCCTGTGTGTTTCATTAAAAAAACAAAAAAAAAAAAAAAAAAAAAATGTCAAAAATAAATAAAAAAACATTTAAAAAAATGATATGATTGTTTAGCCCCTTAGCTGCTGGGCCTTTTCCCCCCCAGTGCTGAGCCCTTTTTTGGCTATTTGGGGTAGTTTGCGCTTAGGGCTTCATAACTTTTTGTCCACATAAGCTAACCATGCCAAATTTGCGTCCTTTTTTTCCAACATCCTAGGGATTCTAATGGTACCCAGAGTTGGTGGTTTCCCCTGGAGGAGACCAAGAAAATAGCCAAAATATAGTGATAATTTTTTTTTTTCCAAAAAAATGGGGAAAAAGGGCTGCGAAGGAGGCTTGTGGTTTTTTCCCTGAAAATGGCATCAACAAAGGGTTTCTGGTGCTGAAATCACTATCTTCCCACCTGTCAGACTTGAATCAGAAAACCAAATTTTTCAACACAAATTTGGCATTTTACTTGGACATACCCCATTTCTACTATATTTGGTGCTTTCAGCCTCCTTCCAGTTAGTGACAGGAATGGGTGTGAAACCAATGCTGGATCCAGGAATGCTAAACATTTCTGAAAACTAGACAAAATTCTGAATTCAGCAAGGGGTCATTTGTGTAGATCCTACAAGGTTTTCCTACAGAAAATAACAGCTGAAATAAAAAAATATTGAAATTGAGCTGAAAACAACAGCCATTTTTCTTTATGTTTTACTCTGTAACTTTTTCCTGCGATGTCAGATTTCTGAAAGCAATATACCGTTTTGTCTGCTGGACTCTTCTGGTTGCGGGGTTATAAAGGGCTTGTAGGTTCATCAAGAACCCTAGGTACCCAGAGCCAATAAATGAGATGCACCCTGCAGTTGGTTTTCATTCTATACTGGGTATACAGCAAATCATTTGCTGAAATATGAAGAGTGAAAAAGAGGTATCAAGAAAACCTTAGCATTTCCAAAATGGGATCAAGATAAGGTTTTGAGGAGCAGTGGTTATTTGCACATCGCTGAATTCCGAGGTGCCCATACTAGCATGTGAATTGCAGGGCATTTCTCAAATAGACGTCTTTTTTACACACTCTCTTATATTTGGAAGGAAAAAATGTAGAGAAAGATAAGGGGCAATAACACTTGTTTTGCTATTCTATGTTCCCCCAAGTCTCCCGATAAAAATGATACCTCACTTGTGTGGGTAGGCCTAGCGCCCGCGACAGGAAATGCCCCAAAGCGCAACGTTGACACATCCAAATTTTTTGAAGAAAACAGAGGTGTTTTTTGCGAAGTGCCTACCTGTAGATTTTGGCCTCTAGCTCAGCCGGCACCTAGGGAAACCTACCAAACCTGTGCATTTCTGAAAACTAGAGACCTAGGGGAATCCAAGGAGGGGTGACTTGCGGGGCTCGGACCAGGTTCTGTTACGCAGAATGCTTTGCAAACCTAAAAAATTGCTAAAAAAACAAGTTTTCCTCACATTTCGGTGACAGAAAGTTCTGGAATCTGAGAGGAGCCACAAATTTCCTTCCACCCGGCGTTCCCCCAAGTCTCCCGATAAAAATGATACCTCACTTGTGTGGGTAGGCCTAGCGCCCGCGACAGGAAACGCTCCAAAGCGCAACGTGGACACATCCAAATTTTTGGAAGAAAACAGAGGTGTTTTTTGAGAAGTGCCTACCTGTAGATTTTGGCCTCTAGCTCAGCCGGCACCTAGGGAAACCTACCAAACCTGTGCATTTCTGACAACTAGAGACCTAGGGGAATCCAAGGAGGGGTGACTTGCGGGGCTCGGACCAGGTTCTGTTACCCAGAATCCTTTGCAAACCTCAAAAAGTGGCTAAAAAAACAAGTTTTCCTCACATTTCGGTGACAGAAAGTTCTGGAATCTGAGAGGAGCCACAAATTTCCTTCCACCCGGCGTTCCCCCAAGTCTCCCGATAAAAATGATACCTCACTTGTGTAGGTAGGCCTAGCGCCTGCGACAGGAAACGCCCCAAAGCGCAACGTGGACACATCCAAATTTTTGGAAGAAAACAGAGGTGTTTTTTGAGAAGTGCCTACCTGTAGATTTTGGCCTCTATCTCAGCCGGCACCTAGGGAAACCTACCAAACCTGTGCATTTCTGAAAACTAGAGACCTAGGGGAATCCAAGGAGGGGTGACTTGCGGGGCTCGGACCAGGATCTGTTACCCAGAATCCTTTGCAAACCTCAAAAAGTGGCTTAAAAAACAAGTTTTCCTCACATTTCGGTGACAGAAAGTTCTGGAATCTGAGAGGAGCCACAAATTTCCTTCCACCCGGCGTTCCCCCAAGTCTCCCGATAAAAATGATACCTCACTTGTGTGGGTAGGCCTAGCGCCTGCGACAGGAAACGCCCCAAAGCGCAACGTGGACACATCCAAATTTTTGGAAGAAAACAGAGGTGTTTTTTGAGAAGTGCCTACCTGTAGATTTTGGCCTCTATCTCAGCCGGCACCTAGGGAAACCTACCAAACCTGTGCATTTCTGAAAACTAGAGACCTAGGGGAATCCAAGGAGGGGTGACTTGCGGGGCTCGGACCAGGTTCTGTTACCCAGAATCCTTTGCAAACCTCAAAAAGTGGCTAAAAAAACAAGTTTCCCTCACATTTCGGTGACAGAAAGTTCTGGAATCTGAGAGGAGCCACAAATTTCCTTCCACCCGGCGTTCCCCCAAGTCTCCCGATAAAAATGATACCTCTCTTGTGTGGGTAGGCCTAGCGCCCGCAACAGGAAACGCCCCAAAGCGCAACGTGGACACATCAAAATTTTTGGAAGAAAACAGAGGTGTTTTTTGAGAAGTGCCTACCTGTAGATTTTGGCCTCTAGCTCAGCCGGCACCTAGGGAAACCTACCAAACCTGTGCATTTCTGAAAACTAGAGACCTAGGGGAATCCAAGGAAGGGTGACTTGCGGGGCTCGGACCAGGTTCTGTTACCCAGAATCCTTTGCAAACCTCAAAAAGTGGCTTAAAAAACAAGTTTTCCTCACATTTCGGTGACAGAAAGTTCTGGAATCTGAGAGGAGCCACAAATTTCCTTCCACCCGGCGTTCCCCCAAGTCTCCCGATAAAAATGATACCTCACTTGTGTGGGTAGGCCTAGCGCCTGCGACAGGAAACGCCCCAAAGCGCAACGTGGACACATCCAAATTTTTGGAAGAAAACAGAGGTGTTTTTTGAGAAGTGCCTACCTGTAGATTTTGGCCTCTAGCTCAGCCGGCACCTAGGGACACCTACCAAACCTGTGCATTTCTGAAAACTAGAGACCTAGGGGAATCCAAGGAGGGGTGACTTGCGGGGCTCGGACCAGGATCTGTTACCCAGAATCCTTTGCAAACCTCAAAAAGTGGCTAAAAAAACAAGTTTTCCTCACATTTCGGTGACAGAAAGTTCTGGAATCTGAGAGGAGCCACAAATTTCCTTCCACCCGGCGTTCCCCCAAGTCTCCCGATAAAAATGATACCTCACTTGTGTAGGTAGGCCTAGCGCCTGCGACAGGAAACGCCCCAAAGCGCAACGTGGACACATCCAAATTTTTGGAAGAAAACAGAGGTGTTTTTTGAGAAGTGCCTACCTGTAGATTTTGGCCTCTATCTCAGCCGGCACCTAGGGAAACCTACCAAACCTGTGCATTTCTGAAAACTAGAGACCTAGGGGAATCCAAGGAGGGGTGACTTGCGGGGCTCGGACCAGGATCTGTTACCCAGAATCCTTTGCAAACCTCAAAAAGTGGCTTAAAAAACAAGTTTTCCTCACATTTCGGTGACAGAAAGTTCTGGAATCTGAGAGGAGCCACAAATTTCCTTCCACCCGGCGTTCCCCCAAGTCTCCCGATAAAAATGATACCTCACTTGTGTGGGTAGGCCTAGCGCCTGCGACAGGAAACGCCCCAAAGCGCAACGTGGACACATCCAAATTTTTGGAAGAAAACAGAGGTGTTTTTTGAGAAGTGCCTACCTGTAGATTTTGGCCTCTATCTCAGCCGGCACCTAGGGAAACCTACCAAACCTGTGCATTTCTGAAAACTAGAGACCTAGGGGAATCCAAGGAGGGGTGACTTGCGGGGCTCGGACCAGGTTCTGTTACCCAGAATCCTTTGCAAACCTCAAAAAGTGGCTAAAAAAACAAGTTTCCCTCACATTTCGGTGACAGAAAGTTCTGGAATCTGAGAGGAGCCACAAATTTCCTTCCACCCGGCGTTCCCCCAAGTCTCCCGATAAAAATGATACCTCTCTTGTGTGGGTAGGCCTAGCGCCCGCAACAGGAAACGCCCCAAAGCGCAACGTGGACACATCAAAATTTTTGGAAGAAAACAGAGGTGTTTTTTGAGAAGTGCCTACCTGTAGATTTTGGCCTCTAGCTCAGCCGGCACCTAGGGAAACCTACCAAACCTGTGCATTTCTGAAAACTAGAGACCTAGGGGAATCCAAGGAGGGGTGACTTGCGGGGCTCGGACCAGGTTCTGTTACCCAGAATCCTTTGCAAACCTCAAAAAGTGGCTTAAAAAACAAGTTTTCCTCACATTTCGGTGACAGAAAGTTCTGGAATCTGAGAGGAGCCACAAATTTCCTTCCACCCGGCGTTCCCCCAAGTCTCCCGATAAAAATGATACCTCACTTGTGTGGGTAGGCCTAGCGCCTGCGACAGGAAACGCCCCAAAGCGCAACGTGGACACATCCAAATTTTTGGAAGAAAACAGAGGTGTTTTTTGAGAAGTGCCTACCTGTAGATTTTGGCCTCTAGCTCAGCCGGCACCTAGGGACACCTACCAAACCTGTGCATTTCTGAAAACTAGAGACCTAGGGGAATCCAAGGAGGGGTGACTTGCGGGGCTCGGACCAGGATCTGTTACCCAGAATCCTTTGCAAACCTCAAAAAGTGGCTAAAAAAACAAGTTTTCCTCACATTTCGGTGACAGAAAGTTCTGGAATCTGAGAGGAGCCACAAATTTCCTTCCACCCGGCGTTCCCCCAAGTCTCCCGATAAAAATGATACCTCTCTTGTGTGGGTAGGCCTAGCGCCCGCGACAGGAAACGCCCCAAAGCGCAACGTGGACACATCCAAATTTTTGGAAGAAAACAGAGGTGTTTTTTGAGAAGTGCCTACCTGTAGATTTTGGCCTCTAGCTCAGCCGGCACCTAGGGAAACCTACCAAACCTGTGCATTTCTGAAAACTAGAGACCTAGGGGAATCCAAGGAGGGGTGACTTGCGGGGCTCGGACCAGGTTCTGTTACCCAGAATCCTTTGCAAACTTCAAAAAGTGGCTTAAAAAACAAGTTTTCCTCACATTTCGGTGACAGAAAGTTCTGGAATCTGGGAGGAGCCACAAATTTCCTTCCACCCGGCGTTCCCCCAAGTCTCCCGATAAAAATGATACCTCTCTTGTGTGGGTAGGCCTAGCGCCCGCAACAGGAAACGCCCCAAAGCGCAACGTGGACACATCAAAATTTTTGGAAGAAAACAGAGGTGTTTTTTGAGAAGTGCCTACCTGTAGATTTTGCGAAGGGACAGCAGGACTGTCCTCATCACCTCCCTCATAATGTACTGGAAGAGGAGTTTTCGAATGGGACTCCTCTGACTGAAAAATCACTCCCAGAGTCTGCGCCATTGTCCTATCCCTCGGATGCTGTCTCAGTATCTGATGTCTCAGTCTCTGATCCTATGTCAGAGCGGTCCTCTATAACCCGAGTGCAGGCAGCAGTCATCCATCAAGATGCCATCTCTGCTATTGGCTAAACTGTTGCTCTAAAACACTAGACTACGTAGACAGTCACAAAATCGATGGTGTGTGTGAGATACGTGCAACAGTAGAGGCCACCTTACCTGCGCTTCTTCCCTCAATCAGCACGTACTTTCAAGACACTCAAAAAAGACCTTGTCACATACCATTCGTCACAGTCTTTAGCACCTCCTGCACCCAGTCCAACAATCATTGGTGCTCCCACTCCCTCCTCCTCGGATTCCCTCATTACCACCCAGCAAAAGTGCCCTTCATCTCTCCATAGACTTTACTAATGTACTCAGCTATTTACATAAAATACAGATGTGCTCTTTGCAGTAGGCATATAAACCTTCTGCGCTTCTTTATGGCACTAAAACTGCCACTAGACAAGTCGGACCCTTTTCCCCCCAGGGAAACCACACACATATTGACAAAAGTGATATATATATGACAGCCAACCACCTGAAACTCAACTCAAGCAAAACCGAAATAATCCTCTTTGGCCCACACAAAAACACCTGGGACCCCCATTGGGGGCCCACCACGCTAGGCCCTGCACCCACCCCCGCCAACCACGCACGCAACCTCAGCATCATCCTAGACTCCTCCCTCTCGATGACCCAACAAATCAACGCTCTTACCTCCTCATGCTTCAACAAACTCCGTATACTGAAAAACATTCAAATGGATCCCCACAGAGACCAGAAAAACTGTCACTCACGCACTCATCAGCAGCAGGCTTGATTACTGAAACGCCCTCTACGCCGGCACCACTCTAAAACTCAAGCGCAAACTACACGCATCCAGAACTCAGCAGCACGACTCATCCTCGACCTCCGCCGACACGAACACATCTCTCCACACCTCAAATCCCTCCACTGGCTCCCCATTGACAAAAGGATCACCTTCAAGATCCTCATCCTCGCACACAAATCACTCCACAACACAGGCCCTGCCTACCTCAACGAGAGTCACCTTCCACACCCCCACACGAAACGTCCGCTCAGCTGACCTCTCTCTCGCCTCTATCCCCCGCATCAAACACACCACCACCGGAGGCAGATCCTTCTCCTACCTTGCACCCAAAACCTGGAACGCACTCACAACCCACCTTCGCAAGACCCAAAACCTACTTCTTTTCAGGAAGGGCCTCAAAACCTGGCTTTTTGAACAGTGAACCTCCCAGCCCCTTTCCCTCCCCCCGTCCCCCCCCCCAGCGCCTTGAGACCCTCACAGGTGAGTAGCGCGCTTTATAAATCTCTTTGATACAGATCTACCTCTATATATATATATATCTCTACATAGATATATCTATAGATATATCCATGTACCTAGATATATCTATCTACATAGATATATATAGATATATATATACATTTTTTTTTTTTTAGTTGTTGTATGGTTTCCTTGGGGGCCAAAATGGCCCCCAGGGAAACCCTACAACATCTAAAAAAAAAAATGCCCCCACAGGGGGTCACCCTGCCCACGGGCGACCCCCTGTCATTTCATTTTTTTTTTTTTTTTTTAAGAAAAAAAAATCCCCTGGGGGGGGCGCGATTGCGCCCCTCCCCCCCCCACCCCCCAGGGGAACCTACCTTTTTAAAAAAAAAAAAATTATGCCGGGGGGGGGGGGGGCGGCCCATTTTCCGGGGGGGCCGCCCCCCAAAAGTGAAATCCCTGGTGTCTAGTGGGGTTTCCTGGCCCCCGATCGCAGCTGTGCTGCGATCGGGGGCCAGGAAACCGCTTGAAAAGGCCTCGTAAGAAAGGGGAGACTCTCCCCTTTCTTACGAGGCCTTCTGAAACTGTTTCTGGCCCCCGATCGCACAGCTGCGATCGGGGGCCAGAAACAGTTTCAAAAGGCCTCGTAAGAAAGGGGAGAGTCTCCCCTTTCTTACGAGGCCTTTTCAAAGTGTTTCCTGGCCCCCCCCGATCGCAGCACAGCTGCGATCGGGGGGGCCAGGAAACCTGAAAGTGTTTCCTGGCCCCCGATCGCAGCACAGCTGCGACCGGGGGCCAGGAAACACTTTCAGGAAGGCCTCGTAAGAAAGGGGAGTGTCTCCCCTTTCTTACGAGGCCTTCCTGAAAGTGTTTCCTGGCCCCCGATCGCAGCTGCGATCGGGGGCCAGAAACAGTTTCAGAAGGCCTCGTAAGAAAGGGGAGAGTCTCCCCTTTCTTACGAGGCCTTTTCAAAGTGTTTCCTGGCCCCCCCCCATCACAGCACAGCTGCGATCGGGGGGGCCAGGAAACCTGAAAGTGTTTCCTGGCACCCGATCGCAGCACAGCTGCGACCGGGGGCCAGGAAACACTTTCAGGAAGGCCTCGTAAGAAAGGGAGTGTCTCCCCTTTCTTACGAGGCCTTCCTGAAAGTGTTTCCTGGCCCCCGATCGCAGCTGTGCTGCGATCGGGGGCCAGGAAACACTTTCAGGAAGGTCTCGTAAGAAAGGGGAGACTCTCCCCTTTCTTACGAGGCCTTCCCGAATGTGGAAAAGGCAGTTTTCCCCATCAAAGCAGGAAGCGGCCGCAAGGCTGCTTCCTGCTTTGATGGGGAAAACACCTTTGAAACTGGCCCCCAGGGAAACCCTACAACATCTAAAAAAAAAAATGCCCCCACAGGGGGTCACCCTGCCCACGGGCGACCCCCTGTCATTTCATTTTTTTTTTTATTTTTTATTTTTTGAAGAAAAAAAATCCCCTGGGGGGGGGCGCGATTGCGCCCCTCCCCCCCCCCCCCCCGCCCCCCAGGGGAACCTACCTTTTTAAAAAAAAAAAATTATGCCGGGGGGGGGGGGCGGCCCGTTTTCCGGGGGGGCCGCCCCCCAAAAGTGAAATCCCTGGTGTCTAGTGGGGTTTCCTGGCCCCCGATCGCAGCTGTGCTGCGATCGGGGGCCAGGAAACCGTTTGAAAAGGCCTCGTAAGAAAGGGGAGACTATCCCCTTTCTTACGAGGCCTTCTGAAACTGTTTCTGGCCCCCGATCGCACAGCTGCGATCGGGGGCCAGAAACAGTTTCAGAAGGCCTCGTAAGAAAGGGGAGAGTCTCCCCTTTCTTACGAGGCCTTTTCAAAGTGTTTCCTGGCCCCCCCCGATCGCAGCACAGCTGCGATCGGGGGGGCCAGGAAACCTGAAAGTGTTTCCTGGCCCCCGATCGCAGCACAGCTGCGACCGGGGGCCAGGAAACACTTTCATGAAGGCCTCGTAAGAAAGGGGAGTGTCTCCCCTTTCTTACGAGGCCTTCCTGAAAGTGTTTCCTGGCCCCCGATCGCAGCTGCGATCGGGGGCCAGAAACAGTTTCAGAAGGCCTCGTAAGAAAGGGGAGAGTCTCCCCTTTCTTACGAGGCCTTTTCAAAGTGTTTCCTGGCCCCCCCCGATCGCAGCACAGCTGCGATCGGGGGGGCCAGGAAACCTGAAAGTGTTTCCTGGCCCCCGATCGCAGCACAGCTGCGACCGGGGGCCAGGAAACACTTTCAGGAAGGCCTCGTAAGAAAGGGGAGTGTCTCCCCTTTCTTACGAGGCCTTCCTGAAAGTGTTTCCTGGCCCCCGATCGCAGCTGTGCTGCGATCGGGGGCCAGGAAACACTTTCAGGAAGGTCTCGTAAGAAAGGGGAGACTCTCCCCTTTCTTACGAGGCCTTCCCGAATGTGGAAAAGGCCGTTTTCCCCATCAAAGCAGGAAGCGGCCGCAAGGCTGCTTCCTGCTTTGATGGGGAAAACACCTTTGAAACGTCAGCGCGCCTCGCGGCGCGCTGACGTCACAAAGGGGCGGGGGGAGACACGGTAGCTTCCGTGTCTCCCGGGGGGAGTAAAAAAATAAAAAATAAATCCTCGGGTGCGACGCACCCGAGGATTTATTAATGCCCTTCCTGGTGTCGGCCACTGGTCGTGACCCGCACCAGGGAGGGTGTGTGGGCGTCGGCCAGTGGCCGACGCCCGCACCAAAGCGGTTAGGATAGTATAGTATGTGTGTAGGTTAGTATGTGTTGTCCTCCATGTGTCCTGTCTCATAATGGGGGGGTTGGGGGTTGATGTTTAGAACGATTCGTTACATGTGATGAGTAAGTTTAGCTTAGGTTAGTTAGGGACAGTTGTGGGTAATGAGTAGTCAGGTTAGATTAGGGTAGGTATGACTTTTCCCTTAGTTTACTCTTGTGTGATTAGTTTTGAATAAATATATAGATAACCCTTTACATTATGTGTTAACTGCTACTTGATCATGGCCTTGGCATCAGTGTAGATGATTGTTGTTCTATTACATTTGTGTCCTATGCTACAAACAAATACAAACTGAGGTGTAACATGGCAGCTACTCCAGAGCTACCTTGGTAAGAATCCACCATTTGTTTGAACCACAATCCCAGTTGACATGGATCACAAAGTATTTTTGTTGATGAGTATGTTTTCTACGTCACAAGGTGTGCTTCCAGACTTGGTATTGGGGGGACAGTTTTAGGTCTGACTGCAGTGTGATGTTCAAGGACCCCTTCTAAGATGAGTTCTTGTAAACACTCTTGTCTTCTTGTCGTCATGACTCACATAGATCATTTGTGTCACTATTCAGCATGATTACCTATTTGGATGTTAACTCAGAAAGCTTAATTCATGCAGTGTTTTGTAGTGTTTGCTTAGATTAGACTGCACAGTTCTATGTGTTAGTATTGCATGGAGACATCATTTATCAGCCACTAATAGTTTACTTTGATATCCCTTGAGGAAGCATTATTCTGTCCAACACAGTATGATGGTGTGTGGTTTCTCACTTCATCAGTTATTCTCCTCAGGATGGGCAGGCTATGATGCAATCCTGGCCACTGTGCAGATGTATCTGACTACATGATGTCAGGACAGTTGTATTGACAAGCTACATGATTTGAACACAGCCACATTTGTGTTATCTACTGCACAGTTGATGTGTCACATTACACAGAGACATATTTGTTGTGCAAGTGCTATTTATTGAAAAGTGCTGTAGTGCAATATGTACATTGTCCATGTTTGATGAGTCCGTTCTAGTGAAATCTTACATTGTGATCCTACAGAAGGGGTGTAGGTAATGCTACTGACATGCTGGGGTGATGTTACAGACAGCGCAGAGGGACAGGATTTGCCGATTAGTAGGAGAGAGACATTCACTGGGCATGCTGACAAGATATACAGTGGGTAGCAGAACAGTCATTGAGTAGAGTTGTTGAAAGACTGGCATTTGACAAAACGTAGGACCTTGGTAAAAGTTGCCCATGGTGCAGGAACTAGTGCTTCTGGGTACTCTTCCGTGTGAATGTGATCTGTTCCATGTCTTCTTCTTCTGATGTGTGTGTTGCCTCCTCTGTCCTCAGTGTTAGAAGACGTGGAGTCAGACATCCCGGTCGCTGCTCCCTGTGAAGGTCTTAAGGGCAGTACTGCAACAAGGAGGATCTGCTGGTTCTTCAGAATAGCAGCCACATCACGATGGTAGGCAGCCAGGTCGGCCCTGAGGGAGTCATGATTGCATTTGTGCATGCAGTGGAAGGGTTAGGGTGCGAGGTGTTGTGGCAACTCCCTTACTGCAGTGGTGAATTCCTTGACAGTTTCTTGTAGTCCTTGCAGGATGGATGTTAGGGCTTGCATAGCTGCTGCCTGATCTGCAGATGACATCATGCACGAACGCATCCCCTCAAGGCTGGCTGCCATAGTTTGCATCCCCACCCGCACCTCCTTGGCCAGCTCCCGCTGTACTCCAACTACAGTTCTCTCAAAGCTGGTGCCAGTGTCGTCTGAGTCCTCAGCTGTATTGGAGCTGGCAGGTCTTACAATTGGGGTGGTGGGTGGATCCTCTGCGATGGCTGCTTGTTCTGTGCTCCTCCTTGTGACTGAAGGTGGTGGCTGGAGGGTTTCAAGGACCTTTTGGATGGTCTCCTGGGGAATGTTTATCGGCTCGTCATCCATGTCATCAGGGAAATCTGGGACAAGCATATCGGCAGATCCATCTTCCTCTGCAATGAAACAGGGTACAATTAGTGTGTCTGTGCTGTGACAATTTTGACGTGACGTGCCTGCCTTTTGATGAATTCACTTTGGGATCTTGTTTTGTATTAATATCTGCAGTCCTTCAGATGGGCATTGTTTCAGGCCTATGGCCCACCTGTGTGTTACCAGTATGTTATTGAGTTATCAGACTTGTCAGCCTCATTGCCTCTAGGTGTTGCTTTATGCCAAATAGCGAATTGCCACCTTTTTGTCCTACTCGACCCTCCGTGTATATCCATTCTCATGGTGAGACCTTTCACTGACTGTGGGTGTACTGATGGCCCTGGCAGCACACTTAACTATCAGGACCTGCCCCAATCCCTGATCTTTCACATCGACTTAATTGTAATTGACATGTAGCATATCCTATGCATGGCAATGTTATGATGTGATATGGATGTTGACATTGTTAATGTGTCCTGCTGATGTTGGGTAATGTGTGTTACATTGGATTGCCCTGATAATCGTATCAGTGTCCTATTTCCCCTTCTGACTGTGCAGGTGTATTTCAGTGACCAGTTACATGTGTCCCCTCCTCAATGCTGTTGTCTGAGCAGTATGACATTTGTGATGTTGCCTTGTTAGCCAGGAACAGGATGGACCCTGACATATGCAGCATGGGTATGTCCTTAGTGCTGTGTCACTCCTATTGTTGTTTACATTGGCTGATGTTTGCAGCAACTATGGGCATTGACATTTGAGTGTACTGGGGCCTTTGTCTTGTTTCTGGAGATTGTTGCAGTTGTCATCCTCACCCCCTAATTTATGTATGTATGAATCATGGGGAGGTTACTGCCATTGGCTATTTGAGCTGCACACAGATCAGAGGTGTTAGTGGCAACTGTTGTTGCAGTTACATTGCAGTTGTTGGTTTGGCTAGAGGATTGCTAATAGGGCCCTAGTTAATGTAGGAGGTATGTTGGCTGATGAGTGCCAGGATGTCAGTTTGACGTAGTGGCCTTCCCTCCTGGCATGGCTTTCCATTTGCTCCATCGTTGGCATGACAGCATGCCCCCATGGGACTGTTGTTGGTGTAGTGTAATGGTGTGCCCCAGCTTATGTTTGTGCAGGCCATGCCCCCCTGCCGTGCCCCTTTACCCATGCCACTCCATGTATATGATGACTTACATGCAATGTGTAGTAGGTATCCCCCATGCTCACAGTTGACGTTATTGCATTATAATTCCCCATGCGACTTACCCTGCATGTGCGTTGTCTCCTGGTAGTCTGCGCTGTCCTGTCCTTGAATCCCTGTGACAATCTCCTCAGGGATGACGGCTGCAACCATCTCCTCCATGTGGTCCAGGGCCTCCTGGTGTGCTGGACTCCCTCCTCCAGTCTGCAGTGCTGCCTTCCTGTTCCTGGCCATCTTTTCCTTGGTCCTGCGTTTGCAGTCATGCCAGCGTTTCTTGCACTCGATGACTGTTCTGCGTACTTCTGCCACACTGTTAATCTTGTCAACAATTTGTTGTCATATAGCCTCTCTCCTACGGATTGGCAACTTTGAGGTGACAAACAGTTGGTGCTGGTGTTCCGTCACCTCTTTAACCAGGATTTCCTGCTCCTCTGCACTGAAGCGACACTTTCTTTTCTTTCTATAAGTGTCCTGGTTCTTGTGTGGGTCCTCCTGGCTGGTTCCTGGTCTGCTGTCATCTTCCTGGGGTCTGTAGTGGCATCTGGGATCCATTTTGGCTCTCCTCTGGTGAACTGGCAGTGTTCGCGGTTTTTTTTGACGCTATTGCGTAAAAAAAAAAAGGCTCATATCCGGTTTGCGGTGTCGTAAATGGACCCACAGTCATTTCCGCCGCATTAACGTCGTTTTCCTTTACGACTTGCCGCTGCGGTGTGCGTCAAAAATAATGACTCCCACCTGTTTGCGCCGCCGTGCGTCAAAGTATAAATATGACGCCCGCACGGCGCAACAAAATGGCGTTAGCCGGCAGTAATTTTTTTGACACAAAACTGCGCCGGCGCAGTTTTGCGTCAAAAAGTATAAATATGGGCCTTGATATCTTTTGCATCCATTTCTGGCCTCCGCACCAACTGGTCCAAATCATGTATCTACCCTCTCTTCTATATACCTGCGGAACACCGGGCGACTCTTCCAATTTATCAATTGCCATGGTGCTTCTCCACCTTCAAATACTTAGGGGTACAGATCTATCACTCAACTGCTGATCTCAGAGAGGGTAATAAGGACAGGATCCTATGATCAACCCGCGGCTCCCTACCTTTCTGGGTATCGCTCCCCCTATCACCTATGGGACGTGCCGCCATAGCCAAAATGCTTATTCTCCCAAGATTTTTTAACTATTTTATGGCGCTCCCGTTAATCCTACAGTGTTTGTTCTTTAAATCTCTGCACTCGCTATTGGCAGATCTACTTTGGGGAAGGGACAGACGTAGAGTGGCGCTATCCATAACACAATACCCACAGAAGGAGGGAGGATTGGGTATGCCTAATCTTGAATTATACTATGCTGCTGCCCAACTACAACAGCCATCAGCAGAGCGTAAAATGCTAATGGATGCACTAGCTCCGTGTTCGATACTTACCTGTCTGCTGGACAGTGCTAGTCGCCCACAAACCGGGGCCATTCTACTTGATGCTGCCAGATCGTGTTGGCATAGATATGTCCACAACAGTAGCAAGTCTTCCCCCGTTCACTATTACATGTAACTTACTGTCTCTCCATCCTAGCAGTCGACTACTTGATCCGTCTTCCGACCCCATAATCCGTACAACGGATATCATTGTGACGCAGTTTACCTGTTTTATGTTTAGAAGTGTTCTACAGAACATGGGTAGGATATGCATTGCACTATATAGCTTTATGTATTGTGATAAATGTAATTCTTGTTTTCTCTTCCTTGTTTAATCATCAAGTAAATGTACTGATGTTTATTGTTATGATTAATAAATAGATTTAAAAAAAAAAAAACACGAAGCCTCTGATAAATGCAACTCGCTCTCCTTTGCCGAGCCGAAGCGTGGAGCTCGCATCCTGATATCTGACAGGACACACCCACAGCGTAATGAACACGTGCAGGCATCGGGCTAAAAATAAGACTCAGACAGCCCTTGCGCTACCATGCGTCTCCCCCGACTTCTTGGTACCCCCGTCGAGTGTAGTTAACGATGCTGCGAGTCATCATTTGTTAAACAGAGCAGAATACACACTTGTAAATGTTTTAACACTATGAGGAAATACGAAAGGCACTTATCTGTTATTAAGCAGCAAAGAGAGAGGAAGAAGATGTCGCTGGAAGAAGTATATAGAATGCAGGGACTATCATTGGCACAGAGGACATGATGTTATGAAACATGAGAAATGAAGCTTTATTAAAGTTTAATTTGATTGGCTGCTATGTGTGTTTTTACAATAAACAGCAAAGAAAGAGAAGCATAATCCGAAGCCTCTGGCCCTGACATAGAATTAAAATCTAACATGCTGATGAAATCTCCTTGAAGAAGTGTAAATGACCTGAAATAGATCATGTGGACATATTGGTTTAACTGTGGAAAGTTCAAGATAGGACACAGAGGCTCTCATTACGACCTCGGCGGTCTTGTTCGAAGACCGCCGATGAACCGCCGTGCTGAAGACCGCCAGTGCAGGCGGTTTTCCGCTTGGTGTATTATGACTGCTGGCAGCCCTCCATCCTTTTTCAGACGGAGAGCCGCCAGCAGCCATACTGGGGGTCGGCGGGGAAGTGGAGGTTGCTCCACCTCCACCGCCTGTCACCAGAACACCGCCCACCGAATCACGTCCCATGATTCGGTGTGGCGGTGTTCTGGTGATGGGTAGCTGGCGGTGGAGCAGCCCCCATGGGTCCCGTCCCCTCCCGGAGGATCAACGGACAAGGTAAGTTGATCGTCCGTTAGGGGAGGGGATGGGGGGGTGTTGAGTTTTGTGTGCGTGCATGGGGGTGTGCGTGTGAGTATGTAGAAGGGGTGTGTGAGTGCGTGTATGCATGCGGGGGTGTTGTGTGTTTGAAAATGTGTGCATGTCTGTCTTTATGTCTGTGAGTATGTGTGCGTGGATGTCTGTATGTATGCGTGTATGACTGTGTGTCTGTAGGTATGTATGTGGGTATGTGTAATGGTGGTGTCTGTATGCGTGTAGGGTGGGGGTGTGTTTCAATGTTGGGGGTAGGGGTAGGGAGGGGGGTCCTGCCACCTTTGGGGGGGGCAGGGGGGTAGGAGGTGTGGGGGGAGGACTCGGGTGTGGATGGGGGTGGGGGAGACCCCTATCAGTGCCAGGGAAGGAATTCCCTGACATTGATAGTGCCTACCGCCATGGATTTGATGGCGGTTCCCAACCACCCGAAATCCATGGCGTGGTCGTGACACCCCCGGCGAAGTCTCCAGCCCAGCGGTCGTCCCCGCCCTGGTGGTCGTAGTGGAGAAGTGGCGGATGACCATGGCGGTAACCTGCAGTACCACCACTTCTCCCCCGTCCGCCAGGGTCATAATGAGGGCCAGAGTGCCAAATGTCTTGGTAGTGTGAAAGTAGATAGAATACATTGTCATACTGTTGTACAGGCACATCTTCTGTTACTCCTTTGGTGACCAAGAATGCCAGGTCTCCCAAGAGGCATGACAGGCGAGCCTTGCTGGCACAGTCTTGCTTTGGTAGGTTACACAGTACCAATCTGAGACATTTCAGAGTGCCTATCCATCCGAAGTAATGTAATCAGTGACGCATCCTCCGCTATGGAGGAGCATTCACCCCCCCCCCCACCAGCAGCAACCGCTGCAAATCTTTTAACAATGAAAGGATAAAAACAACAAGTTTATTATCATTTTGTTGTTAAAGAGGTGGGGCATTGGGGATGACAGGGATGAGGGGAGTTCACTTCCCTCAGTGTGCATGTGTGTTTGGCCAATCGTCTCTGGCCGGCCAAACACACATGCTCACTGTGCTCTTTGCAGCCCGGCACTGTGTTGCTGGGCTGGAGAGAGCAGGCACAAGCTCCCAGTCTGCCTTGGAGTGCCCTGGCTGGGTGCTCCCAGCCAATCCTAACGCTGCTCTCAGCAGCGTCAGGATTGGCCCCAGGGCAGGCTGGGAGCCTGTGCTGCCGGCAGCGGAGATAGAGGATCGGTGTTTCAGTGCGCAGGTCCATTTTTATTTCTTCTTATTTTATTTTAATATTATTAATATTCCCCCATTCCATGCACCGCCTGCCCCTTGAAACCCCCAGCGAGCTGCGACTGATATTAATCCGCAGTCTTCCCTTGGCAATTGTCAAGTGGGTGTGGGAGGGTGAAGGAAGTCATTGTTTAAGAGTTGAGGCACCTCTGCTTTGAATTCCTTCAGCATGTATTGATGTTTTCCTTTAAAATAACCACATTCATATTCTTGCAGCAAATGACACTGCTGTGGAGTTTGTGGTTCGATAGTGTGACGAGACTAACATTTTTATCTTTGTCCCTATGAATTGCGTCTACTTTGAGATCACCTGAAACATGGCAATACTGTTGCACGACAACCACAAACTAGCTGTTTTTTGTGCATTTTTTAATAATTTTATTTTTTTTCATTTTTCACACAACAAACATCAAATTACATGATATGCAGTTGAGTACATGTAAAAGTCTATTATTTCAGTTCCAATCACAATCAAGGGTCCATTGATGCCTTTTAGTTCAAAACATCATTGCTGTGGCACATAAACCTGATAACTGGAACACTACATAGTTCGGCATCAATCTTAAATGAACAGGAAATTTTCCATATTGGTGTTTCAGATGGCTACAAAATATTGCCACCAGGGATCCCATATATTTTCGAAATTCCCCGGGCATTCAATTCCAAAGTATTCAACCCTCATTGTGGCCATGTTAAACAACATGTATCTGTATCTAGGCTTTCCATTTACACATCACTGCTATGAATTGTTAGCCGAATTCGGTTAAATGAAGCAAAGGCCACAACTCCCAGAATGCACTGCCTAGGTGCACCTTACTAAAGCATTACGCTTGCATTGCCCTCAACCGCCATAAAACCAACACAGATTTTTTACATTAATAAAAGCTGCATGAATCATACGAAAGGGGAAAAACTACAAAAGTAGCTATTGTTATCAAGAACATTTATTAACATAAACTATCAACTGGATTAAGCCTGTTATTATGTTTTATTTTTATTCAAATGCAAAATAAATTATGAGTGAATTCTAAAAGTAGTACTGTTGGAAAAATATAAAACACCACTTCTACACCTATATGGAAAGAAAGTAGGCATATACATTTTATATATATATATATATATATATATATATATATACACACACATTATATATATATATACATATATATTTTATTATATATATATATATATACTGAACAAGTGCATCCTCTAAGGTCGTATCTGGTTAGTGGAAGCGTAAAAACGTCACTCTTTGTACGGTGCTCAACATAGATGACATCATGTACACATAAAAGAGCGCGAAAATAATTATGAAATATTGTGCATCTTCCTGTACATTATATCCACTAAAAGAGTCACAACCAATGGAATTTGAGTCTTTTTGAAATAGTCCTCCAATATCAACTAAAAACAGTACATATATGTGATTTGCGCGCATCAGTCTATTCTATTCAACAGAAGACACGTTTGTTGCCGTTTTATAGAGAATCGTTTCTTCCATGATACATCGTTTTTCATCTAAAAAATTAATGTAGTCCATTTTGTTTCAAACCTGTATTCAAATAAGACAGTAAGTACAAATCATGGCTTCAAGTATTAAAGTGATAGCAACTGTAACATAATACAGATTAGCAGTAGGTACTAAAGGCAAACTGTATGCTACGTTCAGGCACCTATTTAGCCAAACCTCCAACAACAAAGTTAGTCAATTTTCTACCGGATTTCCAATATTGTGATGCAAATGTAGACATCAGTCCAACGACTACATCATTGTAAGCAATGCTACCACTTTCTTTCAGAACAAATACACTACTGAAGTCCTGCCAAGTTTAAAATTTACTGCTTAAGAACAGCCCAGGTAGGCCCATAAAATCTCCTGTAGCACCAGGCATTCAAATGGAAAGTCTTACACTTTCTTTATAGGGAAGTAATAGAACTGGTCAGAAGAACAAGTTATTTACCTTTGGTAATTGCTTTATCTGGTAAACTTTATTTAGCTGCAGATTCTATACCTTACAATATCAAAATTTTAGAGCAGTACCTCTGCACGCCAGTAGGTAGCGTTGATCTGGTCCACGTCAGCGGCACCGGGAAGTGACGCGAGGGGTGCCTATATAGGTGGCACCACACTAATCGGATATCACTTTCTTTTTGTGACATTTCTGCACCAGAAGCACAGAGATACAACAGAATGCTGATGGACCATCGCAGAGACATTAAGGAAGTAAAGGGACCATTCCCTAGGTGGTAAGATCTATTTGCAGAGGTGGGAAGGATGAAAGGGTCGGTAAGGAATCTGCAGCTAGAGTCTCAACAACATAAAGCATTACCAGAGGTAAGTAAATTGGTCATATAGATAGAGACTTCTAGCCGCAGATTCCTTACTGTAGAATACCAATACCAAAGCAATACCTACCCAGAGGTGGGTCTGCGAGTCTGATTAGATCAGAAAATCTTGGAAGGCCGAACGGGTGAAATGCACAACACAACACACCTGGCTTTTCAGGCAGTAATGCTTGGTGAACGTGTGCAGACATACTCACTTCTCAGCCTGACAGATGCCCAGGACAGGAACTCCATGAGCTAACACATTGGTTGCAGCCTTGGCTCTGGTGGAGTGAGCCCACAAGCCCTCAGGGGGGTTGCTTCTTGGTCAGTGCATAGCAGATCTTAATGCAGAGTACAGTCCATCTGTTTCTGCACAGCCTTCCCTTTGTTCCAGAAAACACAATAAAGAGTTGGTCATCCACCCAGTGTTCCTTACTGCGATAAATGTAGGGCCATATGTTCTTTTTGAAACCAGGCGATTGAGTCTCTCCTCCTTTCTGGAGGTGTGAGGCAGAGCAAAGAAGGTCGACAGTGTGATGGTCTGGTCGAACTGGAATAGGTCACCACTTATTCAATCAATCAATCAATCAATCATATTTATAAAGCGCGCTACTGACCCGTGAGGGTCTCAAGGCGCTAGGGGAGGGGGTTACTGCTGCTCGAAGAGCCAGGTTTTAAGCTGCCTCCGGAATGCAAGGTGGTCCTGGGTGGTCCTGAGGTTGGCGGGGAGGGAGTTCCATGTCTTGGCCGCCAGGTAGGAAAAGGATTTCCCACCTGCCGTTGTGCGGTGGATGCGATGGAGGGCGGCGAGTGCGAGGTTGGCGGAGCAAAGTTGACGGGTGGGTGTGTAGAAACTGAGGCGACGGTTGAGGTATTCGGGTCCCTTGTTGTGGAGGGCTTTGTGTGCGTGGGTGAGGAGCCTGAAGGTGATCCTTTTGTTGACGGGTAGCCAGTGCAGGTGTCTCAGGTGGGCGGAGATGTGGCTGTTGCGGGGTATGTCGAGGATGAGGCGAGCGGAGGCGTTTTGTATTCTCTGAAGACGTTTCTGGAGTTTTGTGGTGGTTCTTGCGTATAAGGTGTTTCCGTAGTCCAGGCGGCTTGTGACGAGGGCGTGGGTCACAGTTTTTCTGGTGTCAGCGGGGATCCAGCGGAAGGTCTTTTGGAGCATGTGAAGAGTGAGGAAGCAGGAAGACGATACAGCATTGACTTGTTTGGTCATGGTGAGAAGCGGGTCCAGGATGAATCCGAGGTTGCGTGCGTGGTCTGAGGGGGTTGGTGCGGTGCATAAGGCCGTGGGCCACCAAGAGTTGTCCCAGGCGGACGGGGTGTTTCCGAGGATGAGGACTTCCGTTTTGTCTGAGTTCAGTTTCAGACGGCTGAGTTTCATCCATTCTGCGACATCTTTCATTCCATCCTGCAGGCTGGTCTTGGCGATGGTAGGGTCCTTGGTGAGGGAAAGTATCAGCTGGGTGTCGTCGGCGTAGGAGATGATGTTGATGTTGTGTTTGCGTGCGATGTCGGCGAGGGGGCTCATGTAGACATTGAAGAGAGTCGGGCTGAGCGAGGAGCCCTGTGGGACACCGCAGATGATCTCGGTGGGGTCCGAGCGGAACGGCGGGAGGTAGACTCTTTGGGAGCGGTTAGAGAGGAAAGAGGTGATCCAGTCTAGGGCCTGTCCTTGGATACCGGTGGAGTGGAG
This sequence comes from Pleurodeles waltl, assembly GCF_031143425.1. Taxonomy (NCBI): domain Eukaryota; kingdom Metazoa; phylum Chordata; class Amphibia; order Caudata; family Salamandridae; genus Pleurodeles; species Pleurodeles waltl. The sequence goes on from NC_090438.1 coordinate 345,192,434, forward strand.
GCGGGATATTAGGGTTCGGTGGCAGACGGTGTCGAAGGCAGCCAAGAGGTCGAGGAGGATGAGGGCGGCTGTTTCTCCGTTGTCCATCAGAGTTCTCATGTCATCGGTGACTGCGATGAGGGGGGTTTCTGTGCTGTGGTTGGCTCGGAATCCGGACTGGGAGGGGTCAAGTAGGTTGTTGTCTTCAAGGAATTTGGTCAGTTGCTTGTTGACTGTCTTCTCGATGACTTTGGCAGGGAAGGGGAGGAGCGAGATGGGGCGGAAGTTCCTCAGGTCGCTGGGGTCCGCCGTAGGTTTCTTCAGGAGAGCGTTGACTTCCACGTGTTTCCAGCTCTCGGGGAAGGTGGCAGATGCAAACGAGCTGTTGATGATGGTCTGGAGATGGGGGGCGATGATGCCGTCGGCTTTGTTGAAGATGAAGAGGGGGCAGGGGTCCGAGGGGGCACTGGAGTGGATGGTGTTCATGGTAGTTTTGGTCTCTTACACGCTGATGTGTGTCCAGGCGTTGAGGGTGATGGCTGGGGCTGTGGGTTCTATGGTGGTTGGCTGGGTCTGAGGACCAAAGCTGTCGTGTAGGTCGGTGATCTTTCGATGGAAGAAGGTAACGAGGGAGTTGCAGAGATCTTGTGAGGGCGTGATGGAGTTGGAGTTGGCGTTAGGAATGGAGAGCTCTTTGACGATGTTGAAGAGTTCTTTGCTGTTGTGAGTGTTCTTGTCCAGTCTGTCTTTGAAGGATGTTCTCTTGGTGGCGCGGATCAGCTGATGGTGTTCGCGGGTGGCATTTTTGAGGGCAGACATGTTTTCTACGGTGTGGTCTTTGCGCCAGGCTTTCTCGAGGGTGCGGCAGTTTTTTTTGGATTCCTTCAGGAAACAGGCACACGTTCTCAGAACCAATTTGGAAAAAATGTGGAGTATGGACAGTGCAAAGAGTGTCTGCAGCTCGCTAACCTTTCTTGTCGATGTAATGGCCACTAGAAAGGCAGTTTTAATAGTCAGGAGCCATAGAGGGTAGTTGTGCAAAGGCTCAAAGGGAGAACACATCAAGAACATCAAGAATGGAAGGGGTTGAGAGATGTGGCGCTCCTGGCTGAACTCCCCAATCCAGGGGCATCCTTTATGATAAATGCCTAAATTGGCCCAGGGGTTTCTGAGACTAAGACTCCTTCCATAGTAGTGACCCATTGCTGCCCTCTGGGGACAATTTCACCTGCTGCACTGACTGTTTTCAAGTGAGATCCCGTGCGGCTGATTTTCAAGATGCCAGAGCAGAGGCTTTGAAGAAACTGCCGAGCAATGTCTTGTTGGCCCCTCTGCCTGCCCTGCATGGGGAAGTGGTACTAGGCACAGGTGGCGGATATTGGGCTATCGAACCCCGAAGCTGTGATTGCCACCTACCTCGTGGGGAACCGGGCAAAGGGGGATACGCAACCCAGGAGCAGCTGAGGAGGACTGTGACCCCAGGATGGCAGACCGAGTTACAGCGGGGTCTATGGGGGACAACTGGAGAGGAGCATAATAGCGGCAGTAAGGTGGAAGCACAACGCTGCCATCAGCGAGAGTCCTGGCTGATTGCTGCAAGGTGCGTCGGGCTGTGGCTGTGGAGCCTCCTGGGAGGGACTCGGCCAAATGACCAGCAGGCCTGGTTGCTTTCCCGCAACTCTGTATCTGACCCTGTCAGGGCTGTGGACAGGCCCTGTTCTGGCGCTGAGGTTGCCTAGTCCTGCCAGCTGGCCTCAAGGTGTGCAATCATTGCCACGAGTTGCCCTGGGGGTGTCTGCACTGCAGGGGCCTAAAGGACCTGCAACTGACCTTGCAGTGGGAGGGCATTTTACCTGGGACTGCAGGAGCCCAGGGGTTGGAGATGCCCACCTACAGCAGCTTGTAGCAAAGACTTGCTTGGGGCCCAAGATATGGGTGGCGCAGCAGGCCTGAACGAGTGACTGCATTGAGTCATCAAGTACACTGGAACTAGGGACGGATCCCATTAACAAGCAGTATATCAGGTGAGTCAAGAGATTGTTCGCCCTGATAGTACTGTTTACTCCTGATAGTACCAGACCCTGTGTGACTGGTTGAGCAACAAGAGCGGATGCAGTGTGGGCCCCCTCTCCCCCCCTCTACCCCAATAATCTGTCCCTCGTCTGCGCCTCACATGAAAGAATCAAGGAGTGGCCCAGGCTTCCCCCCGTGGCATCTACTTGGCCATGCAACTCTGCACCCCGTATTGCATGTCTAAGAGTGCCTGGCCCGGCCCTGTGCCAGCGAGCAGACTAGAGGGACATACTACCATCTGGAGACTTGCCATGACCACTGACACTGGCCCCCTTATTACCATGCAGGTCTTGACACCTGGGTGGTTCCTCATACACAAATACAGGCCCGCTGCGCCTTCCCTCATGCCCCCTTAGAATCTACGTTGAGGAGCAAAAATGGGCAAATACTCTAAAAAGAAAGAACTGAACAACCCCGGTTCCTCCCAGAAGCTGAACCCCGCTACTAAGGGGCCTCCCCAGGTGGAATATCAGGGCACAACTCTAGACACTATACTGCAGGCCATTAGTGCCTCCCGAGAGGTACTTGAGCTGAAAATATACACAGTGGCCAGAGATATAGGGCTTCTGAGAGACAAACACCTAAGGTTGGCAGAAAGGGTCACTATTACAAACATTCACTAGAAACGATCACTCCTGAAATGGCATCCATGCATGAACGGATGTCGCAGATGGAGGACAGAGTTAAAACCCTGGAAAGTTGGACTGAAGATTCTGAAAATATGGTCAGAAGGAACAACTTCTGGATCATAGGCCTTCCTGCACACATACAGGGCCCCAGTGGAAATATGGTTAATTTTCTGGAGAACTGACTCTACAATGAGGTGGCCCAGGAGAACCAATCCCAGTTCTAGGCACTCAAGTGTACTCCCCACCCTATATGCCGGCATGTCCACCACTGCAAGGGGTGGCTCCTATACCAAAAGTCACCAAACTCTTACATTACCGGGAATGTGACCATATCTTGGGCCAGGACCGCCTAAAGGGTGATATGATGGCTGAAAGCCAGAGTAATCATTTTCCCAGACTTTACCAGGAAGGTTACAAATCAGCAAGCCTCCTTCACTTACGCCAAAAAGCACCTTAGGCCATTTGGGTTTCCCTGCGAGACTGAGTAACCAATGGGGTCAAGGTTCACTTTTTTACCTCTCCTACAATGCTCTGTGATTGGATTGATCACATCCCTCAGGCGGGGAATGCTGTGCTGCTGACACTGAAAGGACAAATTGGAGACCTCCCAGGAACAAGGTGAAAAGATGAACTTGGGCAGTCACCTCTCGCTATCAGGCCCTGCAGGAATGAAGAAGGGTTGTGGAGGATGTAGCCACTATCAGTGGGGTTGAATCTCACCCCCTTCTGTGGTTGGAGAAGACCGCTTAAAGGATTCTGACTCTGACCATGCTTCGGTCTCTACACATTCATTGCCCCTGGCTATCCCTGGCACCTCATATGAAATCATTTAACAGTATCAATATTGCTACCATAGGACAATATCATTTATGATTCACATTTGTGCCTGTTTGCTGTGTCTGGTCTGTTGCTAACTAATCACTGGTTCAATTGGTTGGATGGGGAGTAATTTTCTTCTTGTTGTGGGGTTGGGGAATTGGGCCTTTGGTCTGTGGGCAATAGGGTTTATATACTAGAATGCCTCTGTCTGTCCAATTAGATATATGCCAAGAAAGCTGAAGACCCCCCACATACTGTGGGAAATCAGAGCTCCTGCCCTAAGTATCAACATATCAATGTTCCATGCCATTATGGCCAACTCCTTGATTTATAACTATTAGCTGAAACGTGAGGGGTCTTAATAATTTGGCCAGACAGCACGAGGTCCACACATACCTAAAGAGAAGGGGAGCCCACACAGCCTTCCAAGTGGAGACAGCTCTATGCCACCTCACACTCGTCCTTCGTCGGAGGGGTCCTGCTGTGGTCTTCTCTGGAGTGCCATTCCAAAAAATGAGCGAAGTGATCGACCCCAGCAAGAGATACGTAGTGGTGTTGGGTCATGACTTGTCAATAGTGGTGATCTATGCTCCTAACACAGACTGGGGAGAAGTCAAAACACACAAGAGGGTGTTAAGAGACCTGGAAATTGCGAGGTCTCGGAACCCTGGACTGAAACAACAACTTGGGGAAGCTAGAGAACAGGTAGCGATCCATACTGAGAAGCTCAGGTGCTTTGACCATCAAGAGTACATGATCCGTGCTCATGCTCAATGGGACAAGGGAGGGACCCTACTGGCTTGGCTAACCAACCCAATATCCAGAGGCTTCTTAATCCTAGAAGTGAAATCAGTTTGGTGAGCGCCTCTATAGCCCAAGAGGTGGGGCGATTGCCCCAATCCACTGGCGAGGCCCTGCTGATCCCAGTACTGAAACTGGGCCACACCCCTCAAGATGTCAGAGCGTACCGTCCCTTGTCCATGCTTAGCATGGACTATACAATTTTCAGTAGGATACTGACCACTCGCCTTCTTCTACTAATGCCAAACTGATCCATGCTGATCAAGATGGGTTCATACCAGGGCGTAACATGGCAAACAATATCCATTTGCTCCTCTCGATCCTTGAGGCAGAGATAATAGATAAGCATAGAGCGGCGACTGTAGCAATTGGCATTTAAAAAGCATTCTATAGTTTTTACTGGGACTTCCTCTATCAAGTACTTTTGAAGATGTGTCTAGGCCCTGGGTTTGTCTAATGGACTAGGCTCCTACTGCAACTACTGCCAGAGTCTGAACTGGAAGATATATTTCCGAACCCTATGTAGTGAGAAGAGGAACTAGACAAGGGAGCCCACTTTGCTGTTTGTCATTGCAGTCAAACTGTTGGCCAGTAGTGGACGCTCTGCCATGGCATACCTGGGACTGGACATACAGTTCATTTCCCACTACTCCGCAATACAGGGAGTGCAGAATTATTAGGCAAGTTGTATTTGTGAGGATTAATTTTATTATTGAACAACAACCATGTTCTCAATGAACCCAAAAAACTCATTAATATCAAAGCTGAATATTTTTGGAAGTAGTTTTTAGTTTGTTTTTAGTTTTAGCTATGTTAGGGGGATATCTGTGTGTGCAGGTGACTATTACTGTGCATAATTATTAGGCAACTTAACAAAAAAAAAATATATACCCATTTCAATTATTTATAATTACCAGTGAAACCAATATAACATCTCAACATTCACAAATATACATTTCTGACATTCAAAAACAAAACAAAAACAAATCAGTGACCAATATAGCCACCTTTCTTTGCAAGGACACTCAAAAGCCTGCCATCCATGGATTCTGTCAGTGTTTTGATCTGTTCACCATCAACATTGCGTGCAGCAGCAACCACAGCCTCCCAGACACTGTTCAGAGAGGTGTACTGTTTTCCCTCCTTGTAAATCTCACATTTGATGATGGACCCCAGGTTCTCAATGGGGTTCAGATCAGGTGAACAAGGAGGCCATGTCATTAGATTTCCTTCTTTTATACCCTTTCTTGCCAGCCACGCTGTGGAGTACTTGGACGCGTGTGATGGAGCATTGTCCTGCATGAAAATCATGTTTTTCTTGAAGGATGCAGACTTCTTCCTGTACCACTGCTTGAAGAAGGTGTCTTCCAGGAACTGGCAGTAGGACTGGGAGTTGAGCTTGACCCCATCCTCAACCCGAAAAGGCCCCACAAGCTCATCTTTGATGATACCAGCCCAAACCAGTACTCCACCTCCACCTTGCTGGCGTCTGAGTCGGACTGGAGCTCTCTGCCCTTTACCAATCCAGCCACGGGCCCATCCATCTGGCCCATCAAGACTCACTCTCATTTCATCAGTCCATAAAACCTTAGAAAAATCAGTCTTGAGATATTTCTTGGCCCAGTCTTGACGTTTCAGCTTGTGTGTCTTGTTCAGTGGTGGTCGTCTTTCAGCCTTTCTTACCTTGGCCATGTCTCTGAGTATTGCACACCTTGTGCTTTTGGGCACTCCAGTGATGTTGCAGCTCTGAAATATGGCCAAACTGGTGGCAAGTGGCATTGTGGCAGCTGCACGCTTGACTTTTCTCAGTTCATGGGCAGTTATTTTGCACCTTGGTTTTTCCACACGCTTCTTGCGACCCTGTTGACTATTTTGAATGAAACGCTTGATTGTTCGATGATCACGCTTCAGAAGCTTTGCAATTTTAAGAGTGCTGCATCCCTCTGCAAGATATCTCACTATTTTTGACTTTTCTGAGCCTGTCAAGTCCTTCTTTTGACCCATTTTGCCAAAGGAAAGGAAGTTGCCTAATAATTATGCACACCTGATATAGGGTGTTGATGTCATTAGACCACACCCCTTCTCATTACAGAGATGCACATCACCTAATATGCTTAATTGGTAGTAGGCTTTCGAGCCTATACAGCTTGGAGTAAGACAACATGCATAAAGAGGATGATGTGGTCAAAATACTAATTTGCCTAATAATTCTGCACTCCCTGTATATGCAAAGTACATGCTTTTGTTCCTGCATCAAACAGACAAGGATTTGCAGGGCACAATCGCTGTTTGGGAGTGTTCTGGCTTGTATGTCAATTGGCAGAAGTCACACCTATTTCCACTCTGTGGTGCAGCACCCCAACCTTGAGACCTGCAGGGACTCATCTGGGAAGGAACATGCCTGCGATATCTAGGAGCCAAGATCTACTATGATCCTTTTGACCTCCTGGAGCGTAACATCAGTGCGGCAATCAGGGGACTCCGCACTAATGTAGACTTCTGGAAGAACATACCGGTGTCTCTAGCTGGGAGAATTGCAGTGGCAAAGATGGTGGCACTCCCCCGACTGTTGTACTTCTTCTCCACACTGCCCATAATTATTCCACAAAGGGCTTTCCTGGAATTAGACTAGCTGCTTATCAAACTCATATGGGGGGCAGGTAGATGTCAGGCAGTACTAGCTAAACTGCAATGCTTAACAGCAGAGGAGGGACTGGCGGGCATGGATCTTAAGGCATACAACCTGGTGGCACAGCTCCAGTGGTTTAACCAGTAATACCAAATCTCCCCACACTGCACTAGTCCTCCTGAACCCTAGACAACCATTTTGTGAGGGTACTATAGACTTGCAAGTGACCTGACACTGCTGGCAATGCTCCCACCAGCACACCAATGTCGGCATGCAGTACTCGCTAGATCTACAGGGACTGGAGCAAATAACTCAGGGGGATTCACTGAGTGGTCTAGTTGAAAGATCCGCCTTTGGGGCTGTAGAAAGCTGGATTCTGGCTGCAGTACCCCCACAATTTGTGCCTGGTTTATGATCCAATTTTGACTGAAGTGCACTGGGTTCCTGCCAACCAGGTCCACAGTGTCAGTGTTATCTACCCCCAAAACAAGACAACTGATCACTGGAGCCCCAAGTGGCAAGATCCTTTAGCACCTCTGCGAGTCATTAGTATATGGTACCCCTGGTACTTAGAGCATGGGTACAAAATAGGGTTCTTAAGAGCTGCAGTACATCTTGTGCCTCTCTAAGGGACCCAGCACCAACCTCATGAAGACTGCCCTTGCAGGTTGCATGACAAGTTGCTCCTAAAAGTGAAAATAACAACATGCCCTCTAAACACTGCTTTTAATGTTTGTAAGTCACCCCTGCAGCAGGCCTTTCAGCCCTTAGGCAGGGTACATTATATTACAAGTGAGGACATATATGCATGAGCAAATATGCCCCTATGATGTCTTTCTTAATTTTTAGACATAGTAAGTGTGCAGAGAAGGCATTTTATATACATGTGCTGGACACTGGTCAATGAAGATAGGGATGCTTGCTATCAAATATCTCATATTAATAAACCATCATTGATTTCCAGTGACAGATTTAATAATACATGCACCCACAGGGCACCTTAGAGGTGCCCCCTGAAAACCTACCAACTGGTGAGCTCATTGATTAGTTTTGGCAAGTCTGCCACCAACAGACGAGAATCTAACTTCACAGGTGAAAGCTTTCGCTCTCTAGAGGCTTAGAAACAAAAGCTGATTCGGGCTCAGGTGTGGAACTCCGCTCGCAACAGGATGACCTGCATTCCAAGGTAGGGAGGAAGCTTCAGAAAAGGCCACCACCTTTGGTAATCAGATATGGCCTCTCTCACAGGGAGATGTTGACCGCCCCCACCCAAGGCCCATCTAGCACCTGGACAGGTGGAAAGATCAGCGATGCAGGAGGCATGTTACATTCCCAGACTAAGGACATCCCTAGGGTGACCAGCCTGAAGTGGACATGTCACCTTATGTGTGATGGAATTTAGGAACTCTGGACAGGGTGATGACCACTCCCTACATGGGGTGTAGTGATCCCAAGGGTAAGTAGCCCATTGGACACTACCCTTCACTCCCTTTAATACCCCTTAAATTGAGTATTTAGGGGGCCCCCTGATACCAAATTCTCAGATCTTCACTGGACACAGAAGAAGGAGTGGCCAAGAAGCCTGCTGCACCCAAGAACCAAGGAGCATGAATGACTTGGAGCCAACCCTATCAGCCTGCCAGCTGCCTGCGACCCTCGAGGAGCAACTGACCTGTCCTGCCGCTACATCCTGCAAGAAACTGGGAGAGCTGCCAGTGATTCACAAATCACCAAAAACTCCCTTGGAGTAGAGGAGCAGCTCCCCTGTATCCACAGGTACCCAAGAAAGAACTGTGAGGACCAGGACCCCAGAAATCACCACTACACCCAAGCCACCTAGCCTGAGCTGAAGTGGGCCAATGGTGTCAGCATGGCCCTGAGGTCCTCCAGAGATGAAGCCCAAATTAGTTCCCCCACTGTGGACTTCGAGATGGCATCTGCAGGATCTTTATGCAGATTCCCCTGCAACTGTGAGTGACCAGGAGACAGAAACCCAACACCTCAGGACACCTATGCACCCTCTCCGCACTGGACCGAGGAGAAGAGAACCAAGGGTGTCCCCTCGTCTACCAGCCTCGTGAGACCTGAGCCCACTTGCTGGCTTGGCTGGACTGGACTGGACCCCCCAGTCCAAGCATGCAGATTGTTTCTGGAGGACCCCCTTCCCTGCAACCGTGAGGAACTCCAGCACCAGACCAGATGCCAAAAGACACCACTGCATCTGAGCCCCACAGCCTGAGAAGTGGACCAGCTGTGTCCCCACGTGCCCGAGGGTCTCAAGGTTTGCACTCCACCCCATGGGTTTCCCCCGGGCTAGCCTTCCAGTCCCAACTTGCAGCAACTTTCCAACCGGACAGTTTCCCATTAAAGTGAATGGGACATCCAGATGCAATAGAGCCTCCCGAGGTGACCTGTTGGTGCTGCCTTGGTCCCTTCCCCATCCTCACCTTAAGTCCTGGAGGACAGCCCCCTAAGTCACTGTGAAGTGCCCGAATGCAGTACATGTTTCTCCCTTAGGAAAACGTTACTGCACCCAAAAATTGCACTGTCAGCTTTTAAAAACTGTAAAAATTCCCATCTTGAAAATTGCTCAGCTGATTCCGGTGGTCTTGGTATCTAAATTTATATAAAAGTATGTGCTATTTGTATAAATTGGTGCTGGATTTCTTTATTGAGTATGTGTTTCACTTACTATACGAGTGTGTGCATCATATGCTTAGCACTGCCTTCTGATATGCCTAACTGCTCAACCACACTACGTAAGAAGAGAGCATTTGGGATGCTACTTGTGCCTCTGTGATACCTGGACTCTGCAGTGTACTTCAATTTGGTCCACTATATAAAGAACCAGCTTGCTACATTGGTGGTACAGAGGTGTGAAGAAGACTGTGTGTACTGTACCACTCTGTCAGTATTGTGACCAAAGAATCCACTATTGACTTTAGTTACCAAAATATTTTTCCATTTTCCAATTTTTGCATTTTTTCCCAAATTTATTATCAGGTTTGTTAGGGCCTTGGTTAAGTCCTGTTGCATTTTGAAATTCAAAACGTTGCTAGATAGTTAAGCCTTACAACCTGCTTAATATGTTTTGGGAGTTCCTATAAAGTCCCATCTTATCTAAACAAAATGTCATCCTTAGAGGAAAGAGTTAAGGAGTTCAAACTCACCCCTTACCTGCAACTTAGTTTGAAGAAGCTAAAGGAACTCTCTATGGCTTGCAAAATTGTTCCTGGGCCTCTTCCAACAAAAGCACAACTCCAGGAGTAGCTTACTGAATTCGATAAGGCCCAGGCACTCCAAGAATACATGAGGAAGATCAGGATGACCTAGTCAGTGAAGAGGAGCCTGACAACAGTGCTCCTGAGGAAGGTTCCTCTTCCAGTGCCCTAGGAGGAAAGGATGCCAGTAGAAACCTCTATACCAAGACTGTACCTGGAGGTCAGCCTGCCTCCTCCAGGCCCATAGAAGCATCAGAGAATCCAGACAGGGAACTGGACAAACCTAGCCAAGAATGTGGCCCTTGAGGCCAAAACCTTAGAAATAGAAAGAGAAAGAACTGAGATGAGCATAGGACCCGTCTCTGGTGGTAGTAACAACTTAAATAGGGAGAAAGAAGTAGCTTTTGACACTAAAATCTCCAAGGGGATTGTCTCCAAATATAAGGAAGTTGATGATATCACCAAATATTTATCAGGCTTCTAGACAGCTTATAGAATAAGGAAACTCCATTGAAAATATTGAGGCTCTCTACTCTGGGAGTTGTTTTCAGGCAAGTACAGGGATAGACTCCTGAAACTTGATGAGGCAGAAGCTGAGCCCTATGACCTCATGAAAGATACCTCGATTGAGGGGGTTGGACTCACTACTGAGGAATATAGGATCCGGTTCAGAAAGAACCCAAAAGCCCGAGTCAGTCCTGGGTTGATTTTGTAGACTTTTGAGTGGAAACACTAGGTGGTTAGTTAAAAGGAAATCAGGTTCATGCCTATGATGGGCTTTAAATTTAATTATGAAAGAACATCTGTTAAGTAACTGTACTTCTGAAAAGTTGGGCCCAGTCTCCTCCTAGGACTTGGGAAGGGGGGGCTGATAACTAGGTTAGAACTAAGGTGTCCAGAAAAAGTCATGGATAGGGTGTCCAAAAGAAAGGGCCAGGGAAGTTCCCTAAGACAAAAAGGTGGACTACTCTAAAAGTAAAGAAAAGGAGTCCTCTGTAGGCCCCCAAAAATCTGTTCAGGCAGGTGGGCCTTAAGACACTTCACAAAACAAATGTGGGCACCAGGGTAAAAACTGGGATGTCTCAAAGACTTGGTGCTTTGACTGTAAACAGACAAGGCGCCAAACCAAGGACACTTCCTGTCCTAAAAACAATCCCACTAGTAAGCCCCCAGGGGTTGACAGGGTAGCTTTAGAGGATGATTTCTCAGATGAGGAAGTCCGGGTAACATTTAACTAGAAAGTAGGACCCAAAGGTGAGTCAGAGATTCCAGATGGGAGTAAACACTTCCAACACCTACTGGTGAATGGAATGCCAGCAACTGCCCTGAGCGATACCTGTGCCAGTTGCGCCATTGTGCATGACAGGCTGGTACTCTTGACCCAACTACCCGACTAAGGGTTATGCCAGGGGAGGTTTCAGATAGGCCTGTGGCTTTAGTGCCCTTAGAAATAGCTGGGCCCCTTAGCTGGAGAAGGGTGGTAGTCTGTGTGGACCTCCCTCTTCATTGTTTCCTTGGAAATGATCTCCCAGAGGTTGGTCAGAGCCTAAAAGAGGAAGTGATCTACTGCCAGTCCCCTCCCAAGGATTCTGGCAGTGCTGATCCTGCAGTTAGTGGATGTAGGCCCCAGAAGAAAAAAAAAAAAGCAGAAAGTGTAGGAAAGGTGGGCAACTTTAAGCCAAATTTCCAGTGAGCCAAGGAGATTCTGCTCCAGTAAGGAAGAACTCCAAAGCTGGCCCTGGTGAAGCCCAACCTGACCAGCAAGAATGCCTGACTAGTCAACTGTCAAGCCTGAGTTGGTGGCTCCTCAGCTGATAGAAGAGAGTGTGGAAGAAGGGTGTTTGCTACAGGATGTAGTGATCCTCCCCACTCTAAAACAGCAGACAGGCACACTGAACCCAAAGAGGCCTGTAGATTAGCTCCTTTACCTGTCATTAAAGAACTAAAGGTATGGTTTTGGGTACCGATAGCTGTCAGTGGCCTCTGCTGGGTGTTAGCCTTTCTTGCTGCACTGTCCTTGGCAAGGTAGTCTGACCCCAAGTCAAATAGCACGTTTGCTCCCTCATCCTAAAGAAATGAGAATGGGCAAGGAAACTGAAAAGGCAGACAAAGAACATTTTAAATGGGGTCCTAACACTGTTGAGGTAGATCAGCTTCTCAAAGGAAATGACCTGGACAGTAGGATGTAAGGCAGAGTAGACCCTGCAACCATATTGCCTGCTTCCTTCCTCTTCCTTGCATGACAGACTAGGAAGACTCTGCCAGGTTGTGGCTGAGTCTCCTGGCCTGTTGGCTGGGTGTGGTTGTGTAAGAAGTTGGGTTCTGGTTGCAGTACCCTCCACCCCCCTTTTTGCCTTGTTTTAGATGCAACTTTGACTGAAGTACACCAGGTTCCTGCTAACCAGGTCCCCAGTGCAAGTGTTCCTTCCCCAAAATAAGACACCTGATCCTCAAATGACCAAGCCCTTTAGCACCTCCTTAAGTCCTTAGTAAATGGTACTCCTGGTACCTAGGGCATGGGTAACAAAGAGGGCCCCCAAGAGCTGCAGCACAACTTGCACCAAGCTAAGGCACTCAGCACCAACCTCAAGCAGACTGCCATTGCAGGCTGCATGACAAGGTGCTCCCTAAAAATTAAAACACAACATGGTACACACTTGTGTGCCATGCCCTCTAAACTCTGCTTGTAATGTTTGTAAGTCACCCCTACAACAGGCATTTCAGCCCTGAGGCAGGGTGCATTATATTACAAGTGAGGACATATATGTAATATACCCCTACTATGTCTTTGTCGGTTCTTAGACATAGTGAGTGTGCAGGGAAGCCATTTAAATATGTGTTGGACACTGTCAATACGAGTTCCCCAACTACATGATTGCTTCTCTGAAAATAGGGATGTTTCCTATCAAACATCTCGTATTATTAATCCCACACTGATTCCAGTGACAGATTTATTAATACATGCACCCAAAGGGTTCCTTAGAGGTGCCCCCTGAAAACCTACCAACTGCTTGTGAGCTCACTGACCAGTTCTGGCCAGTCTACCACCAACAGATGATAATTTGACCCTCCAGAGTGAGAGCCTTCTCTCTTTGGAGGTCAGAAACAAAAGCCTGTGTGGACTGGGGTATGCAGATCTGGCGTCTCTCACAGGGAGATGTGAACCCCTTCCCAGGGCCCACTTGGACAGGTGGGAAAATTAGCTATGCATGAGGCGTGTTGCATCCCAGACTGAGAACACCCCTAGGGTGACCACCCTGAAGTGGACATGATTTAGGAAATTCCACCATCTTGTGCGTGGTGGAATTTAGGAACTCTGGACAGGGTGAGGCCCACTCGCCACAGGAAGTGGTCCTCTAGGGAGTGTAGTGACTTCAAAGGTAAGTAGTCAATTGGCTACTACCCTTCACCCCCCCTAATGCCTCCCAAATTGAGTATTTAGGGAAGCCCCTGATACCAGGACTTCAGATCTTCGCTGTACACAAAAGAAGGATAGGACAAGAATCCTGCTGAACCCAAGAACCTAGGAGCACGACTGACTTGGCAACAACCCTCCCAGCCTGCCTGCTGCAACCAACCCTCGAGGAGCAACTGCCCGTCCTGCTGCTTCAGTCTCCAAGAAACTGGGAGAGCTGCCAGTGTTTCACAGATCGCCAAGAAGAACTCCCTTGGAGTAGGGGAGCTGCTCCCTTGCATCCATAGGTTCCCAAGAAAGAACCATGAGGACCAGGACTGCCACAAACCTGACACCGGGCATTACCACTGCACCCAAGCCACCTAGCTTGAGCGAAGCTTGGTCCCCAGGTCCTCCAGAGACAAAGCCTACCCTGAGTTCACCAACTGTAGACTTCGAGACGACATCAGCCGCCTGTTTCTGCAGACTTCCCTGCAACCGCTAGTGACCAAGAGACAGAAACCTGATGCCTCAGTACACCTCTACATCCATCCAGGCCAAACAGGAGAGAAGAGAACCATGGGTGTGCTCACGTCTCATAGCCTCATGAGACATCAGACTTGAGACCACCTGTTGGCTTGGTTGGACTGGACTACCAGGCCATGCCTGCATACTGTTTCAGCAGGCCCCTCTTGCAACTGCAAGGAACTCCAGCACCAGACCAGATGCCAAAAAACAACATTGCACCCGAAGTTCACAATCCCAGGAGAAGTGGATCGACTGTGTCCCCACATGCCAGAGGACCAGAAGGCTTAAGCACCCTGTGGGTTACCTTGGACTGGCCTTCAAGTCCCATTTGGCAGAAACGTTCCAACCAGACCATTTGCCATTAAAGTGAATGGGATACCTGACACTGTAACACACCTCTGCACCCAGACCCACCAGAGCCTCCCAAGGTGACCTGTTGGTGTGGCCTTGGACCATGCCACATACTCATCTCAAGTCCTGGATAACAGTGCCCTAAGTCGATGTGAAGTGCCAGAAAGCAGTACATTTTTCCCCCATAAGATAAAATTAGTTTGTTTTTTACTACATCATAGTTACCACTGTGTGTGAACCCGAGAGTACACATGTAGCAGAACCCTCCATCACAAGAGTTGCCAAGTCCTGTGCACCACGTCGGGCTGTAATAATGCAATAACATGTGTTGGAAAATGGCCCTCTCTGAAGGGCTTTTTGCCTTCCTTCTCCTTTTTCTGACCTCTTTTTTGTTGGCTTTAGGACTCTGGGCACTTTACCATAGCTAACCAGTGCATGTGCTCTCTCCCTAAACATGGCAACAGTGGCTCATACCCAACTGGCATATTTAATTGACTTAAAAGTCCCTAGTAAAGTGCACTAGATGTGCTCAGGGACTGTAAATTAAATGCCACTAGTGGGCCTGCAGCACTGATGGTGCCACCCACATAAGTAGCCCCTTAAACTTGTCTCAGGGCTGCCACTGGCAGGCCAGTGTGTGCAGTTTCACTGCCACTTTGGCTTGGCATTTAAAAGTACTTGCCAAGCCTTACATTTCCCTTTTATTACATGTCACCCCTAAGGTAGGCCCCAGGTAACCTATAGGGCATGGTGCTATGTAAGTACAGGGACATGTACTTATAAGGTTTACATGTCCTGGCAGTGGAAAAACCCCAAAGTAGTTTTTCACTACCCTGAAGCCTGCTCCTCTTGTTGTGTAGGCATTTCAGCAATAGTTGTATACACGTTATTTTAGCAAACTAGGCTTGCCTCTGTGCAATTTAACATAGATATGTTTTATTCAGATTATTTTAACAAAAGCCAAATTTGAAATCTTGTTTTATTTTCTCTATCTAGTTGTTCTTTGACTAGGCCAGCACTGCGTTCTTAAACAAGACATTTCTTTCACTCTGTGCTTTTCTTAAGGCTGCAGTAAAATAGGTTGCCGGCAAAGGTGCTACACTTTTGTCTCTAATGTTCACAGAAACATACACACTCTTAAATGGGGAATCTTTCTTGGAACATCAACTGTTTTATTATAAAAACACTACTTAGAGGGAGATTCCAGCCAGATGACCACGACTGTAGGCTGATTGCCGAGAGCTTTGCTGCATCTGCTTATGTAGACTATAGGCCTCTTGCTAAGGTATGAGGGATGATGTCTTTCCAGGGGAACCTGAAGGGCAAAATTAGAGCTTAACATGCTGTGCTCTAACATAGTCTAGGTAGGAATTATTCTAAAAACACCGTAGTGACAACATGGAAACATTATTTTTATGTTTTACTCTCCTTGTCACAATTTTAATCCTGTCATGCTTCACCGTCCTAATTATTGCAATACATGCTTTATTATCTAAGATGCAGTTGCTTCAATAAAACCTTATTGAACTATACTCTGCCTCTGATTGTCCTTGCATATGTGAGACTAACGTAACTGAGAGAAACGGATGAGATCTGAGTGATCACGATTTCCCTGAGGAGACATTTGTCTCATGCGCAGGGTTGCCCAATCATCCCTGCTCTTGGGTGGAGATGAGGCACTGCTAGTTAGTTGGAACAAAACCCGGATTAGGCCTACAGGTATCACCTGTAGTGGGTTCAGACTCAGTTCCCCACAGTTCAAGTGATTCAGCCACCCGAATCCAGTAGTCTCATTAGGATAATGGGTACCTACGTCACAGTCTCATAAGCCAGCATTAGAAATTCCCTTATATGCTTTTAAGTGGTAATTTCTTGTCTGAGAGGAATAGACTTGTCATATTTGGTATGGTTGGAATGGTAGGGGGGGAATCCAACTTAATGGTAAAGGTGGATTCTACATTACTATTTCAGAAATGTCACTTTTAGAAAGCAGGCATTCCTATGCACTTACTGCTATATGTGGCTTATGGGCTGTATCCAATCCACCTCTGGTCTGTGCTAGTTGACAGCTCCTCTTGTGCATTCCACCCAGACACCATAAACAAAGGACATTCAGCTGCATCAGCATACGAATGGGTTTCCCTGGGCAGGAAGGATGGAGGGGCTTTCTCTTACATTTCAAAGGTCAGTAGCCTGCCCTCACTCAAAGGACTGATACCACCACCCCAGGGCTCTGGGCAGACAGTGCTGGGTTGAAAGGGAAAACTTGTGCACGTCAAAACAAAACACTCTTTGAAGTTTTCTCCAATTTAAAGGCATGTTTGGGTATATCTACTGGATCTGTGACCCCACCAAATCAGACACTTCTGGACCTACAACTGGACTGTCAGAGGAACTGCCTGGCTGCCCAAAGGACTCATCTGGACTACTTTCCTGGAAGGACTGCTGGCCTGCTTGTTGCCCTGCTGCCTGCTGATACCTGACTCTGCCTTCCTCTTCAAGTGCTCTCCAAGGGATTAGATTGAGCTTGCCTCCTGTTCTGAGGTCTCAGGGCTATCAAATATTTCACCAAAGAAGAGAAAACCCAGCACATCAAAAGATCGATGCAATGCCTGCAAATTCTGATGCAATGCCTGTCGAAAAATCACTGCATCACCTGTCAGATCGATTCAGCCCTTGTTGCCTCTGCTCAACGCATTCTGGGTTTTCCACGTATTGTCCCTGGGTGTCAAAATCGTATCCCCGCATCACAGTGAGGAATCAAGGCTGCACTCCTGGAAACGGACACATCACCTTGCAGCGTCTTTGCCGTGCTCTTGACACTTCATTTTACTCTGCGATGCATCTTCTCCTCTGCATAGTTTATTTTGACACATCCCAGGTACTGTGTGTTCAAAGGATACAACCACTGATCATTAACGATTGAGACTCTTTTACACCTTAAAAAAGAGAAACCTTGACTCATGCTTATTGGATTTTTGTCATTTCAGTCTTATTTTATTTAGATAAATATCGTCTATTTTCCTGGTGTGGAATACTTTTTGTGGTGTTTTCGCTGTGCTACTGTATGAGTTATTGCAAAAACTCTTTACACATTGCCTTCTAAATTAAGCCTGCGTGCTCTGTGCCAAGCTACGAGAGAGTGAGCACAGGATGATTTAGGCTGTGTTGTGACTAACCCTTACTAGGATTGCGGTTCCTACTTGGACAGGGTGCATACCTCTGCCAACTTGAGACCCAAATTCTAACAACATGCTTATACCAAACCTTGCGGCTTGAAATCGCTACACCTTTGGTGGAGCCACATGAAAAATGGGAAGAAGACAACACTGCTCTCCCAATAACGGAAGTGGAATGGAATAAGATACTTGTGAAGTCCTATACAATGTCTGAGAATGCTAGATTTAAAATGATTAGCTTTTAATTCTTGCACAAGACATACCTCATCCCCGGTCAGATTATCTGTTTCTTCCGAGCGGCTTAAGCAGCCTGTCCTAGATGTGGTGTAAAAGGTGCCAAAATGTCTCACATGGTGTAGTCCTGCCCCCTGTAGGTTGATTATTGGAGAGAAGTAGTGGACTGTATTAATCAGGTCACTCAAAGATAAATCCCACACACCCTTGGGCCTGCATAGTGGGCAAATTCTCACAACATACCAGATGTAAAATTACCACTAGGTTTGTGGATTTCGCTCTGGTCTTAGTGAAGGGGGAAATTATCATGCACAGGAAAGCCACTATGGGCCCTAGACTAGTGAAAAGAGAAGGCAATGTACAAAAGTGCAGTATGGGAGGTGAGAAGGGACCGCATCTGGATAGACAAAGCCTGGGCAAGGGACCACTTAGCAAATTGCCTCAAGGAACCGGAACTGGACACCCTCATCGTTCCCCGAAATACACCGCCGACCCGACAGACCTCAAGAACTACCGGCCCATCTCCCTGCTCCCCTTTCCGGCAAAAGTAATTGAGCAAGCAGTCAACAAACAATTCACCACCTTCCTGGAAGCCAACAACATTATGGACCCTTCTCAGTCAGGATTCAGAAGCAACCATAGAACCACCACCACCCTCCTCGGCGCCACAGATGACACCAACACATTCCTCGACAGAGGCGAGACCGTCACCTTCATCCTCCTGGACCTTTCTGCCACCTTTGAAACAGTCTCCTAGGAAACGCTATGCACCCAACTCCACGACCCCGGCATCCGAGACTCAGCTCTGTAATGGCTCTCCTCGTTCCTCACCGGCAGAACACAGAAGGTCCGACTCTCCCCTTTCTCTCGGAAGCCACCAAGATCAGCTGCGGCATCCCTCAAGGATCCTCGCTGAGTCCCACCATCTTCCACCTCTACATGACCCCACTGGCCGCCATCGTCAGAAGCCACGCACCCAACATCGTCTCCTATGCCGACGACACCCAACTGATAGTCTCCCTCACCAACAACCTGACCACCACCAAAGAACAATCTTCACAAAGGAATGAAAGCAGTCGCCACCTGGATGAAAGACAGTTGCCTCAAACTGAACTCGACTCATTGCTCTCAATGGACCAACAGGTGAGCGCTGTCACATCGGGTTGCTTTCACACCCTGTGCATGCTTCATAAAATCTACAAGTGGATCCCTACCAAAGCCAGAACAACAGCCACCCAGGCCCTCGTCAGCAGCCGCCTCAAATACGGCAATGCACTCTACGCCGGAACCACCGCCAAGACCCGAAAAAGACTACAACGAATCCAGAATGCCTCTGTCCGTCTAATCAAGAACGATCCTCGACACAGCCACATCTCCGCCCTTCTGAGAGACCTATACTGGCTGTCTATCGTCAAGAGACTCACCTTCAAGATCCTGACCCACACCTACAAGGCCCTCGAGCCTACCTCAACCACACTCTCCTTCTACACTCCTGCCAGACAACTCCGCTCCGCCGTCCAGGCCCTCATGAACGTCCTTCGCATCCGGAAAAACACAGTCGGAGGAAGATCCTCCTCCCACATTGCCACCAAGACCTGGCACACCCTCCCCATCCACCTCAGATGATCCCTCATCCTGTCACAGTTCAGGAAAGACCTCAAGACCTGGCTCTTTGACTGATCCTCAGCACTCCCCCCCCCCCCCCAAACCCCCACCCCCCAGTGCCTTGAGACCCTCACGGGTGAGTAGCCACACTTCACAAACCCCCAATTGATTACCAGAGGATGCATCAGAAGAGGGACAGCTACAGACTGCCTTCTTTTCATACACTATGAGACAGGAAAAGATCTGAGTGAGTACATACACTATGTATTACCAGGGTATGAATGGCATCTAATGTTATGTGAGTTATTAGAGCAGGGGCGGGGGGTAGAAGTGGGGTTGGGTGGAATCACTGTGTGTACCAGAATGGGTTGTTGTATACTTAGCATTGTGGGCATTTCTTCATCCACACTGGTCCCTAATGCACTTGTATATCTACTGTTGCTTTGCAAACAGTAAACTAAATTGCCATAGTAGTGAACTCAGTTGGGCTATGTTTGTATTGTTTGATACTCTAATAAAAATCATTTATTTTTTATTTTTTTTAAAAGAAGTATTTTGGAGGTTACGTGTATTGAAGTCCTTTTAGAAAGCGAGTCACAATAGGAAACTTAAACAGGAAGTGCCGATCTAGTAACCACAAGAAAGTTAATATGGCATAACGATACCCATTAACTGTGCCCAAAGCAAGGTCTTGCCGGGCTCACAATAGAGCAAAAAAATAGCACCTCACACACGGGTGCAGAAAGGGATCCAACTTTTTGGCAGTATACTAGGCCACCAAATTGTTTTAACTGCAGGCATATACTGTCTTCGTTGAGGGACACCTTGCTGTCAGAATGACATCATAGACTTCAAAAGGGAGATCAAAGACTATCAGTTGCCACTGCACAATCTCCATGCATGAAGGCGTAGTATGCTCAGGTTTGGGTGCAGGAACCTACTGTGCTGTTTTGAAGGGAGATTTTCCTGAAGGAGCAGCCTCATTGGAAAACCACTGCTCATGTTTAGGAGTTCGGATTTGTGGGAAACTGGTACTTTGTTGCAGTATTCCCCCCCCCCCCCTTTTTGCCCGGTTTCTTGATGCAACTTGGACTGCAGTACACTGGGATCCTGCTAATCAGGATCCCAGTGGCACTGTTCTTTCCCTAAAAACTGCACAGATAATTGGCCACACCTTTATATTTGGGTACCCAGGGCATGGGGTAGTAAGGGTAGGCCCCTGAGGGCAGCAGCACAGTTTGTGCCACCCTGTAGGGCCACGCATCCGGAAGCACCTAGCACTACCATTGCAGGTTAAGTGTCCTGATGCAATCCTAAAATGCAAACTCAACATAGCACACTGACTGTGTACCCAGTCAACCATATGCTGCATACCATATAGGTAAGTCACCCCTCTGGCAGGCCTTTACGCCATAAGGCAGGGTGCACTATATACAATGTGAGGGCATAGCTCCATGAACAATATGCCCCTTCTGTGTCACTGCCAAACCTGGGACATAGTGAGCAAATAGAGCAGCCATGTGCTGGACACTGGTCAGTATGAGTTTCACAGTTACATGATGGCCACTATGTACCCTGGGTTGTTTGGTATCAAACAACTCAGAATGATAAAAACTGGTAGCATTAATGGATTTATTACAAAATGTACCCAGGGTCACCTTATTGGTGCCCCCTGCAAAAGCTAATTACCCTGGCTTGGTTGCTGGCCGGTCCCACCCAGCCTGCCACCACCAGACAGGATTCTGGATCCCTGGGGAGAGAGCCATAGCTCTATGTCTCTGGGGACATAGAACAAAGCCCTTCCTGGGAAGAGGTGCTACCGACCCCCCTCAGGAATGCTCACTGTCCTGGTAGCAAGCTTCAAAGGGCTTACCACCTTTGAAACTTGACCCCCAGGCCTGCTGCTAGCAGCAGATGGCCGTCCCCATTGCAAACCCCCATTTTTGGTGGGAGCAACGGCGCTAAAATACACAAAGTGGCATGCACCACCCTTAAAGTGTTGCCTGCGAGGTGGGTACTGCACTTAATTTTCCTCCATCTCAGATGGAAGGAAAATAGCCAATCAGACATAGGGAAGTGACCTCTCCCCACAGGAAGTGGTCACTTAGTGGGTGTAGCCACCTCAAGGTAGATGACCCACTGGTCACTACCAGGTTTCCCCTAAAACGCCCACTAAATACCGTATTTAGTGGACATCCCTAGCTGCTGGACAGCTGGACAACTCTACAAAAACCCCAGAGGACCACCAGGCTTTGCAAATCACTAGATAACTCCCTCCAGAGTGGAGGTACCACTCTAAAACTACAAGAAACCAACAAGCCAGTGAGGGTCACTTCACTGACAGCCGCTAACTCCTGAATGCTGCAGCTGGACCAAACTACACACCTGTGACCAGGAGGACAAACCCTGCAAGTGTGCCAAGTTTGGGGGCACTGCAACCTCTAGTGGACAAACCCTGACAATCCCCAGGGTAGTGGTCAGCCAATGTCAGACACCGGGAAAAGCAGCCCACCCGGGACTGCCAAAGGACCAGGAGGAAGCCCCAGTCGACAGACTTCAGAAACAACCCAGACCTCCCGCTAGAGTGACCCGGGTTGTCCTCTAAATGACCCTGGACCCAACTTACTTCCTGCTCATTAGGGCATCCCTGTGCACAGCTCCTGGCTTACCAATTCACTCTGCACCCAGCAACCCTGTGCCCTGCACCAAAGAACCTACAGTGCCCCAAGGGTCCCCACCTCTAGCGACCTCGACACTCCAAGGGGACCTCAAGGAACCATCTTTGAACTTACCTATGCAGTGCTTTTCTAAGTGGTCCACCGCAGGAGCCGTGCACCAGCTACAATGACCTGCTCCCGCCAGAACCGGGAGCCACCCGAGCTTCTCCAGCTGGCACAGTGTGCCAGCCAACAACCTCGACCAACCTGCAAAAGAACTTGGGAAAACAACTGTGCAATTTTACATGTATTTTTAAAGGTGATCCTCCATTGATTCCTATGGTGCATAATTACGCATGGAAAGTTATTAAACTTAAAAAATTAATATCTCAAAAAGTACTTACCCTATTCTGAAGATCCTGGTCTTAAAATTTATATAACAATTTGAACTATGCATATCAATTGTTCCTGAGTTATTCCTTTGGGTGTGTGAGTTGCAAGATTTATGTTTTGAGTACAACAAATACTTTGCACTTTTCCAAGAATGGCCTAACTGCTCGATCAAGCTACCTTAAAACTTAGAGCAATAGGTGATCTAATCTTTACCCCTGTAAACCAACGTGTAGTTGCCAGAAGCCTCTACATAGTATGCCTAGCATTGCACACTACACAGCGGGCCTGCCTTCTGCAGGGTAACCATACTCTCCGTGCCCAATCTGAAGCAACAAGAATGACTTCGTCCCGGCCATTCCTGATCATGAGAATCCTGAGTATCGGCAAAAAGGTGTACAAGATGTCTGAAGTCCACCTGAGGCTAAATGTGTCTCTGAGTAAGAACCGTCTTAGAAACTCCAGTGCTCAGAAGTGGAGGATAGGGCAGAAACCCCACTGTACAAAGAATAGCTCAGCTGAAACGGAGTCCCTGAGACAAAATCAGTTGTGACTTTGGTACGTTGATAGTGAATCCCAGTGAATGCAGGAAGTCCACTGACTGGGGAGAGCCCGCCTTCAACAGCTAGTCGTTGAGGTAGGGGAAAGAATGGAATCTTGACCTCTGCAGATGGGCTGAAAACACTGCCATCACCTTGGTGAACACCCGAGAAGTGATGGCACAGCTGAGCACAGTGACTGAAAGTGCTTTGCACACCGCACACCACAGGCCATCCCTGTGGGCTGGAAGGACAGGGATGTGAAAATAGGAGTCCTGCAGGTCCAATGCAACCATCCAGTCTCCAGGGCCCAAGGCAGACAGGACCCAAGCCAACATAAGCAGCTTGAATTTTTCCTTTTTCAGGAAGAAGCTTAGAGGGGGAGGTCTAATGTAGGGCACAAGTCCCCCTCCTTAGGCACCAGAAAGTAGTGGGAATAGCAACCATGACCAACTTCTGCTTCCGACACTCCTCAATGGCTCCTTTGGCCAAAAGAGCCTGCACTTCCTGACAGAGCAGGGACAGGTGGTTCTCTGCCAGCCATTCTGAGGATAATTGCATGAGTGGCAGGGTCTCTGTAAATGGAAGAGTGCAACCCCACTTAAAACTTTGAAGCACCTACTCGTCCAATGTAATGGACTACCAATGGGGCACGTGGTGCTAGATCCTGCCGCCTACCGGTTCCCCATTATGGGTGTGAGGAAAACTAAAAAGGTTTTTTGAAGCTGCGGGGGGGGGGCTGCATGGGTGTGTAGGACTGAGAAGATCTCTGCCCTTGAGTCCCACAAGGCTTATGAAAGCAGAGTCTGTGACACAAAGACTGGGAAGCCTTTTGAACTTGGTAGCTGGGTGGGAATGGATACAGCTGGTAGCCCTTATGGTAGCCATGGAAACAGCGAACGGCAAAACGCATAATGGGGCTGTGAAGAGTCCGAACGATTGGGAAGTGGCCCTTGTAGGAAAATGCCTCTGATGGCATGGTTACCCCCTAACATTTTGCCTTTTGTTGATGCTAGTTATGATTGAAAATGTGCTGGGTCCCTACTAACCAGGCCCCAGCACCAGTGTTCTTTCCCAAAACTGTAACTTTGTCTCCACAATTGGCACAGCCTGGCACACAGATCAGTCTCTTGTAAATGGTACCCCTGGTACCAAGAGCCCTGTAACCAGGGAAGGGCTCTAAGGGCTGCAGTATGTATTATGCCACCCTGGAGACCCCTCATTCAGAACATGCACACTGCCTCACAGATTGTGTGTGCTGGTGGGGAGAAAATTACTAAGTCGACACAGCACTCCCCTCAGAGTGAAATGCCCACAACCCACTGCCTGTGGCATAGGTAAGTCACCCCTCTAGCAGGCCTTACAGCCCCAAGGCAGGGTGCACTATACCACAGGTGAGGGCGTAGTTGCATGAACACTATGCCCCTACAGTGTCTAAGCCAATTCTTAAACATTGTAAGTGCAGGGTAGCCATAAAGAGTATATGGTCTGGGAGTTCGTCAACACGAACTCCACAGTTCCATAATGGCTACACTGAATACTGGGAAGTTTGGTATCAAACTTCTCAGCACAATAAATCCACACTGATGCCAGTGTGTGATTTATGGAGAAATACACACAGAGAGCATCTTAGAGATGCCCCCTGTATACCAGCCCAACTACTAGTGCTAGGCTGACCAGTTTCTGCCAGCCTGCCACATCCAGACGGGTTTCTGGCCACATGAGGTGAGTTCCTTTGTCACTCTGTGGCCAGGACTGCACTAGGTAGAGGTGCTTCACACCTCCCCCTGCAGGAACTGTAACATCTGGCGGTGAGCCTCAGAGGCTCAAGCCTGGTGTTACAGCGCCCCAGGGCACTCCAGCTAGTGGAGATGCCCGCCCCTTCGGACACAGCCCCCACTTTGGCAGCAAGTCCGAAGGAGATAATGAGGAAAACCAGGAGGAGTCACCCTCCAGTCAGGACAGCCCCCAAGGTGTCCTGAGCTGAGGTGACCCCTTCCTTAGGAAATCCTCCATCTTGTTTTGGAGGATTCCCCCCAATAGGATTAGGGATGTGCCCCCATCCCCACAGAGAGGAGGCACAAAGAGGGTGTAGCCATACTCCAGGACACTAGCCATTGGCTACTGCCCCCCAGACCTAAACACACCCCTAAATTGAGTATTTAGGGGTGACCCTGAACCCAGGAAATCAGATTCCTGCAACCTGAAACAAGAAGGACTGCTGACCTGAAAGCCCCACAGAGACGACAGAGACAACAACTGACTTGGCCCCAGCCCTACTGGTCTGTCTCCAGACTCAAAGAACCTGCACAGCAATGCATCCAGCAGGACCAGAGACCTCTGAGAACTGCCCTGCACCCAAAAGACCAAGAAAGTACAGTGGACAGTGGCTCTGTCCAAGATACCAAAAAAATAACCATCTTTAAAGAGACTCCAGCCTCAATCCAGAAGCGTGAGTCCCCAACACTCTGCACCCGACGCCCCCAGCTAGTGTCCAGAAGAACCAACACTGCAGAGAGGACCCCCGGGCGACTCCCACGATGTGGGCACCCTGAGATGACCTCCCTGCACCCCCACAGCGACGCCAGAGGATCCAGAGGCCCCCCATGACCGCGACTGCCCGGTAACAAAGGAACCTGACACCTGGAAGAAGCACTTCACCCACAGCCCCCAGGCCAGAGAGAAACCAACTACTGGTGCAGGAGTGACCAGCAGGCAGCCCTCATCCATGCCCAGTCAGTGGCTGGCCCGAGAAGCCCCCCCTGTGCCCTACCTGCATCGCCAGAGTGGCCCCCGGGTCTCTCCAATGATTTCTATCTGAATACGGACACCTACTTCACACACTGCACCCTGCCGCCCTGTGCCGTTGAGGGTGTATTTTGTGTGCGTGTTTGTGACACCTCTAGTGCTCTACAAAACCCTCCTGGTCTGCTCCCCGAGGACACAGGTACTTACCTGCTAGCAGACTGGAACTGGAGCACCCCTATTCTCCATAGGCACCTATGGTATTTGGGCCCTATTTTGACCTTTGCACCTGACCGGCCCTGTGTTGCTGGTGCTGGGTATTTGGGGTTAACTTGAACCCCCAACAGTGGGCTCCCTATTCCCAGGAGACTGAACTTTTAAGTGCTTTACTTACCTGAGAAACTAACCAATACTTACCTCCCCCAGGAAATGTTGATTTTTGCAGTGTCCACTTTTAAAATAGCTTATTGACATTTTTGTCAAAACTGTGTACATTACTGTTTTAATTCTAAGTTCCATATTTACCTATGCCAAGTACCTTATAATTTATGTACCTAATTGAATTCTGAATCGTGTGGTTCTAGAATAAATTAAGAAAGGGATATTTTTCTATATAAAAACCTATTGGCCTGGAGTTAAGTCTTTGAGTGTGTGTTCTTATTTATTGCCTGTGTGTGTACAACAAATGCTTAACAATACCCTCTGATAGGCCTACTGCTCGACCACACTACCACAAAATAGAGCATTGGTATTATCTAATATTGCCACTATCAACCTCTAAGGGGAACCCTTGGACTCTGTGCACACTATCTCTCCCTTTGAGATAGTATATACAGAGCCAACCTCCTACAGCCCTGCTGTCCTTAAAGTGATCCAGCACCAAATTTTCCTTGACAAAACATAGGCTGGTGCCATCAAAGGGCAAGTCCATAAGGGATGTCTGTGCATACCATGAAAAAAAGTAGATCTCAGCCAGGCACTGCACTGGAGTGAAATCTGATAATGCAATTACTCTCGTAGCAAATTGATTGTATTCAGTCTGCAACATATGGCAAACTTTGCTTCATCCTTGTCAGCAATCGCCTGGGTCGGGCCTCCGCTGAGACAATGGCCAGCACTTGCACAACCGAATCCCAAACTTTGTGGGCATACCAGCCCAAGAGGCACTCGGTATCCATGAGCTACAGTGTAGACTGGGGGAAGAGAGCATTCTCTTGCTAAAGATGTCCAGCATCTTGGATTCCCTATCCAGGGGTGTACTAGGGAACTGGAGGCATGTAGAACCCAGCTCTCTGGAATGGTGCTGGGTGATGACAGATAGGTCCCCAGGAGCGGGACAGTGGGCAATTATCCTATTCACAGGAGCCCCTGTGCAAGGATTGGCCCACGCCCTAAGCAGGACATCTGTGAAGGCTTGTTAAAAAGGGAGAAGAAGCACCTCTGTCATGACGTTTATCTAGACTGTCACCAAGGGCACTGTAAGATCAAGCGCAATTGAGACCTGGAACTCATGGAGGCGACTGGCATTGGTCAGCCAGGAGCTTTAGGAACCACTCCCGGAGAATAATCTATGCATACTCCTGTCACCTAGTTTGGAGTCCAGAATATTCCAGAATGGCCGTTTCAGCTTTAGCAGTGACTTGATTGATTTATCTGTACATCACAATGACGTCCATCATGCACTAGGACAGAGGTCCCTTGTTTTTTCCCCACAGCGTTTAAGTGCCTGTATTCCCTGCAACATACAGCATAGAAAGTTTTCTACTTTTTACACTGCCCCCAGAGAGTTGGGAAGGTCACATGTGAATCTAATAAAGAACATTCTAAAACTTGATTTTTACAGTTAAGTTATATGTTCAATTTGTAGCCTGTGCCTACTGCAGCATCACATGTGATACAAAGACAGTATATCAGTAGCCACATATTCCTGAAACTGGTGGAGGTCGTGTGGTAAAAGAAGAGGCCATAAACAGAGCATTTAAATCTGTCTGACCTAGTAGAGGCTTTCATCTAGCATTACTGCCAAGGCAATAATGCTTTATTAATTATTTAACAGAGGATCTTGTGGCCACTCTGCAAATGTCTGTAATACGTACATTCCCTACAAAGGTCATGTTGGCAATTTTTTTAGGAACAGAACATAAGCAACAAGTTTGTATACAACATACAACCCACATTGGCAAGCCCTGTTTTGAGACGACCTTTTAGCATAGCAAAAGTAAAAAAAAAATTGGGGTGTAAGCAGTGCTACCCGGTCTGTTACCATGCACAGATATGGTCGATCAAATGAAAAAAAAAATTGGCTCACTAAACCTACACAATGAAATCAGGATAACTAAAATGTACAAGACTGTCTTCCAAGACATTTTAGCAAGATTGGTTCTAATGGTGGGCCTATTTATTTCTCAAGGACTAACTTTAAAAAAAGGCAAGTTACAGGGACTATGGTGTGATTATTCACTTAAGACCGACCTTCTATAATGTCTTTAATGACAGATTTTGAACGTGGGGATGTATTCCATATTCGGAAGATATGCTGCCACAAATGCCAAAACACCACGGGCCCATTATTAGGCTAACTTTGAATGGTTGTGTTATCAGTAAATACTTATGGAATGATTTATTGAACTGATACATGCAATGGGTCAATGTGGCATGAAGAGCAATGGCCTGTAACATGTCCACTTA
Source organism: Pleurodeles waltl (assembly GCF_031143425.1). Taxonomy (NCBI): domain Eukaryota; kingdom Metazoa; phylum Chordata; class Amphibia; order Caudata; family Salamandridae; genus Pleurodeles; species Pleurodeles waltl. The sequence continues at coordinate 345,220,895 of NC_090438.1, forward strand.
ACCCCACATCATGCATGTGTTGTAAGGTAACATGCTTAAGATCATCATAGACTCAGCAGCTAAATCGGATAGTCAATGCCTAGGACTTCAAGGAACATATTGATAATTTGAGTGAGCGAGGACTGGAGTGCAACACCCTGCTCCTTTGTCGATCAAGCAGATTAAAAAGTGGAGGTAGTTTCTGAGATAGGAATAGTATACTTGTTGAGCCCATGTGAATGGAGAATAATTGTCATTGTGAAATGGAGCATTTCCTTGACTACATCGGTCAGAAGGGGGAATGTGAAGAAAAAAAGCTTGTGAAAAAATACCTGGAGGAAACAGCATATGAAAATATCCCTGACCAATATATAGAAAAAACATTCATGGACATGGATTATGGATATGACATTTTTGCTTTTTGCTTTTTTTCTTAGCTCATGCAGTGAAGTACAGCTGCAGAGTAGTGTGTTTTACTTATCTCCCACTCATGTTTCTTGTTGATCGCTACAAAGCCCGTCTTTCAGTTCATTTTCTACATCTGTCACAAGTTCAGACAAATAGGAGCTAGCCTCTATAGACTTAGACAGCTTAGGGTATTCGTGCACACTATAATGAAAATGTCACTTACCCAGTGTACATCTGTTCGTGGCATTAGTCACTGCAGATTCACATGTTGTGCATAGCCCGCCATCTGGTGTTGGGTCGGAGTGTTACAAGTTGTTTTTGTTCGAAGAAGTCTTTCGAGTCACGAGACCGAGGGACTCCTCCTCCTTTGCTACCATTGCGCATGGGCGTCGACTCCATCTTCGATTGTTTTCCCCGCAGAGGGTGAGGTAGGAGTTGTGTGTGTTAGTAATAGTGCCCATGCAATGGAGTGAATAAGTATGTACCAGTTAAGGTTTAAGTAATATATTTACAAAATGTACAAAGTTGAAGATAACTTCCAAACGGCTACAGGCTCCCGGGGAGGCGGGTGGGCACATGTGAATCTGCAGCGACTAATGCCACGAACAGATGTACACTGGGTAAGTGACATTTTCAGTTCGATGGCATGTGTAGCTGCAGATACACATGTTGTGCATAGACTAGTAAGCAGTTATCTCCCCAAAAGCGGTGGCTCAGCCTGTAGGAGTGGAAGTAGTCTGAAATAGAGTTCTTAGTACGGCTTGACCTACTGTGGCTTGTTGTGCGGATAGCACGTCTACACAGTAGTGCTTAGTAAATGTGTGAGGCGTAGACCATGTGGCTGCCTTACATATCTCGTGCATTGGAATATTCCCTAGGAAGGCCATGCTAGCGCCTTTCTTTCGGGTTGAGTGTGCCCTTGGTGTAATGGGCAGCTCCCTTTTGGCTTTAAGGTAGCAGATTTGGATGCATTTAACTATCCATCTGGCTATACCCTGTTTTGATATTGGGTTTCCTGTATGAGATTTTTGGAATGCAATAAACAGTGGTTTTGTTTTTCTGATTTGTTTTGTTCTGTCAATGTAGTACATTAGTGCTCTTCTGATGTCTAATGTATGTAGTGCCCTTTCAGCTACCGAGTCTGGCTGTGGGAAGAACACTGGTAGTTCTACCGTTTGATTTAAGTGGAACGGTGAAATAACCTTTGGAAGAAATTTTGGATTGGTTCTTAGGACTACCTTATTTTTGTGTATTTGGATATAAGGTTCTTGTATTGTAAACGCCTGAATTTCACTTACTCTTCTTAGAGATGTGATGGCGATGAGAAATGCAACTTTCCAGGTTAGGAATTGTATTTCGCAAGAATGCATGGGTTCAAAAGGTGGACCCATGAGTCTCGTTAAGACGATGTTGAGGTTCCATGAAGGAACGGGTGGTGTCCTTGGTGGTATAATTCTTTTGAGGCCTTCCATAAACGCTTTAATGACAGGTATCCTAAATAGTGAAGTTGAATGGGTAATCTGCAGGTATGCAGATATTGCTGCGAGGTGTATTTTAATGGAAGAGAAGGCCAGGTTTGATTTTTGTAAGTGTAGTAAGTAACCCACTACATCCTTTGGAGATGCGTGTAATGGTTGAATTTGATTATTATGGCAGTAGCAAACAAACCTTTTCCATTTGCTTGCATAGCAGTGTCTAGTGGATGGTCTTCTAGCTTGCTTTATGACTTCCATACATTCTTGGGTGAGGTTTAAGTGTCCGAATTCTAGGATTTCAGGAGCCAGATTGCTAGATTCAGCGATGCTGGGTTTGGATGCCTGATCTGTTGTTTGTGTTGTGTTAACAGATCTGGCCTGTTGGGTAACTTGACGTGGGGTACTACTGATAGGTCTAGCAGTGTTGTGTACCATGGTTGCCTCGCCCATGTTGGTGCTATCAGTATGAGTTTGAGTTTGTTTTGACTCAATTTGTTTACTAGATATGGAAGGAGAGGGAGAGGGGGAAAAGCGTATGCAAATATCCCTGACCAGTTCATCCATAGGGCATTGCCTTGGGACTGCCTGTGTGGGTATCTGGATGCGAAGTTTTGGCATTTTGCGTTCTCCTTTGTTGCAAATAAGTCTATTTGAGGTGTTCCCCAAATTTTGAAGTAAGTGTTTAGAATTTGGGGGTGAATTTCTCATTCGTGGACCTGTTGGTGATCTCGAGAGAGATTGTCTGCAAGTTGATTCTGGATCCCTGGAATAAACTGTGCTATTAGGCGAATGTGGTTGTGAATTGCCCATTGCCATATTTTTTGTGCCAGGAGGCACAGCTGTGTCGAGTGTGTCCCCCCCTGTTTGTTTAGATAATACATTGTTGTCATGTTATCTGTTTTGACAAGAATGTACTTGTGGGTTATGATGGGTTGGAATGCTTTTAACGCTAGGAAAACTGCTAGCAGTTCGAGGTGATTTATATGCAGCTTTGTTTGATGTACGTCCCATTGTCCTTGGATGCTGTGTTGATTGAGGTGTGCTCCCCACCCTGTCATGGAAGCATCTGTTGTTATCACGTATTGTGGCACTGGGTCTTGGAAAGGCCGCCCTTTGTTTAAATTTATACTGTTCCACCATAGAAGCGAGATCTATGTTTGGCGGTCTATCAACACCTGATCTAGAAGGTGACCCTGTGCTTGTGACCATTGTGATGCTAGGCACTGTTGTAAGGGCCTCATGTGCAGCCTTGCATTTGGGACAATGGCTATGCATGAGGACATCATGCCTAGGAGTTGTAATACCGTCTTTGCCTGTATTTTTTGTGTTGGATACATGGTTTGTATAACTTTTTGGAAATTTTTAACCCTTTGTGGACTTGGAGTGGCTATTCCCCTTGTTGTGTCTATTGTTGCTCCTAGGTATTGCTGTACTTTGCACGGCAGAATGCATGATTTTGCATAGTTGACGGAGAAACCGAGTTTGTAGAGGGTTTGTATGACCTGATCTGTGTGGTGTGAACACTTTGTCAGTGAGTTGGTCTTGATTAGCCAATCGTCTAGATACGGGAATACGTGTATTTGCTGCCTTCTGATGTGTGCAGCTACTACTGCTAGGCATTTTGTAAAGACTCTTGGTGCGGTTGTTATACCGAACGGCAATACTTTGAATTGGTAATGTATTCCTTTGAATACGAACCTTAGGTATTTCCTGTGCGAGGGATGTACCGGTATGTGGAAATATGCGTCTTTGAGATCTAAGGTTGTCATGTAGTCTTGTTGCTTTAGCAATGGTAACACTTCTTGTAGCGTGACCATGTGAAAGTGTTCTGATTTGATGTAGGTGTTTAGTGTTCTGAGATCTAGGATTGGTCTCAGTGTTTTGTCCTTTTTTGGTATTAGAAAGTACAGTGAGTAAACTCCTGTGTTTATTTGTGTACCTGGTACCAGTTCTATTGCGTTCTTTTGCAGTAATGCTTGAACTTCTATTTCCAGAAGGTCTGAATGCTGTTTTGATATATTCTGTGTTTTTGGTGGTATATTTGGAGGGATTTGGAGAAATTCTATGCAATAACCATGTTGGATAATTGCTAAGACCCAAATGTCTGTTGTTATTTCCTCCCAAGATTGGTAATACTGACTTATTCTTCCCCCCACTGGTGTTGTGTGGAGGGGATGAGTGACCTGTGAGTCACTGTTTGGTTGCAGGTGTTTTTGGGCTTTGAAATTTTCCCCTGTTTCTAGGGAATTGTCCTCCTCTGTACTGGCCCCGAAAGCCTCCCCTTTGGTACTGTCCCTGGTAGGTAGACGGTGTTGAATGTGAGGTACTGGCTTGTGTGGCCTGACCCCGAAACCCCCCTCTGAAGGTTGTTTTGCGGAAGGTGCCGAAAGTGCCTCTGCCCTGCGGGGAATAGAGTGCGCCCATGGCCTTGGCAGTGTCAGTGTCCTTTTTTAGCTTCTCAATTGCCGTGTCCACTTCAGGTCCGAACAATTGTTGCTCATTGAATGGCATATTGAGCACCGCTTGCTGTATCTCCGGTTTAAAGCCAGATGTTCGTAACCACGCGTGCCTTCTTATGGTTACTGCTGTGTTAATTGTTCTTGCAGCTGTGTCAGCTGCATCCATAGAGGAGCGTATTTGGTTATTGGAGATGTTTTGTCCCTCCTCAACCACCTGTTTCGCCCTTTTTTGTAAATCCTTGGGTAGATGCTCGATGAGGTGCTGCATCTCGTCCCAATGGGCTCTATCATATCGTGCTAGGAGCGCTTGAGAGTTAGCGATGCGCCACTGGTTTGCAGCTTGTACTGCGACCCTTTTTCCGGCTGCGTCGAACTTGCGGCTTTCTTTATCCGGAGGTGGTGCATCACCTGACGTGTGAGAGTTGGCTCTCTTGCGAGCTGCCCCTACCACAACCGAATCTGGTGGGAGTTGTGAGGTGATGAAAGCAGGGTCTGTGGGCGGTGCTTTGTATTTCTTTTCCACCCTTGGTGTTATTGCTCTACTCTTGACAGGCTCTTTGAAGATTTGCTTTGCGTGCCTTAGCATTCCTGGGAGCATAGGCAGGCTCTGGTAGGTGCTATGGGTGGAGGAG